>NW_028186359.1:256202-263621 GCF_003343005.1 Rhea americana | reverse complement strand
TTCTTCCTGTCGCACCTGCACTCGGACCACACGGTGGGGCTGTCCAGCACCTGGAGCCGCCCCGTGTACTGCTCGCCGCTCACCGCCCGCCTCCTGCGCCGCCGCCTCCAGGTAGGTGCCGCGGGCGGCGGGCGGGCTCGCCGCGCCCGCCCGCCCTCACCGCCCGGCCCCGCAGGTGCCGGCGCGCTGGATCCGGCCGCTGGAGGTGGGGCAGAGCCACGTGCTGGGCGAGGGGGACACGGTGACGGTGACGCTGCTCGACTCCAACCACTGCCCCGGCTCCGTCATGTTCCTCTTCGAGGGCGCCTTCGGCACCATCCTCTACACAGGTACGGGGTGGGCGCTGCGGCCCGCCGCCGCCCGCCCGCCCTGACGCCCTCTCCTTGCAGGGGACTTCCGCTACGCCAGCGCCATGCAGCAGGAGCCGGCGCTGCGGGGCCGCCGCCTCGACCGCCTCTACCTGGACAACACCCACTGCCACCCAGGGCGCAGCCTGCCCTCGCGCCGCCACGCCGCCCGCCTGGCCGCCCGCCTCATCCGCGCCCACCCGCGCCACCACGTCGTTGTCGGTGAGGGCCGCGCCGCCTCGCCTCCCTGCGTACCCTGCTGCCGCACAGCCTCCCTCGGCGCGCCCCGCCGCCGCGTGGCCTCCCTTGCCCTTAGCACCCTCCCCTCCCCCGGCCTCGCGCCTTCCRTCTGGCCCTCTTGCATGGCCTCACGCTCCCTTATCTTCTGGGCAGCGTGGCCTTGCGCTCCCCCAGCCTCTCTCTGTCCCTCTGCTCGCGGCTTTGCTCACAGGTGTGTACAGCCTGGGGAAGGAGACACTGCTGGTGGACCTGGCGATGGAGTTTGGCACCTGGGTTGTGGTGAGCCCCTGGCGCCTGGAGCAGATGCGGCTGCTGGAGCTGCCTGATGTGTTCACTACAGAGGAAGGGGCCGGCTGGATCCGTGCCGTGGACGTTGCTGAGATCCGCTGGGACACCCTTGTCAGCTGGAACCTGCTGCACCCTACCATTGCCATCCTCCCCACAGGCAGGCCTGTGAAGGTTACCCACCCCAAAATCTACCCCATTCCATACTCTGATCACTCATCCTTTTCAGAGCTGTGTGAGTTTGTGAAGTGGTTGAAACCCTGCTCAGTCATCCCAATTGTGAAGGGCAGCATGTGTCAACTTTACTTTGAGAAATATCTGAGTTCTGACTGCCAGGCACTTCCTGACCTCACAATTCCAGAGCCTGTGAGAGAGCTGGTACAGCAGAAAAAGAAAAAACAGGAACCTTTGTGTCCATTGAAAAGAGTTGCCCAGCACTCTGTCTCTCGAGGAGTTGTTTTTGAATCCCCAGAGAAATATGTTGACAAGTCTGAAGAGTTTGGGGATGTTAAGGCTCCTCAGCAGAACTGTGAGTCAGGTTTTTGTTCCAAAAAAGACTGTATTTGTCGTGTCACATGCAAGGAGAAAGGGGAGGGAATTGAGATGGAGATCAACAGCCACAATCCCCAGTGTGCATCAGCTCAGCTGGATGGAGAACGATCAGCAGTAGTAATGTCAACTAGGCCTGTTAGCCAATCACTGGCTTCTGATGAAGATGTTCTATGTGGATTGGCAGAACAGTATTTACTCACTCCTTTAAATGTTCTAAAGCAGAATTCCGTAGAGAAATTTGATGAGCTAGTAGAAGAATACTTTAGGAGGGAGGAAGCATCCTGAAATTTATAACACTTGCCAAGGCAGTTGACAACAGTGATTCTAACAGTCTTACTCCTGCATCTCATTCTTGGAGTTTCCCACAAGGAGAATGCTTAACTATGAGTCTTTTTTTCGCCTTTTATTAGCAGAGAAGGTAGCAACTTGAACTCATTGGTGTATTTTAGAATTTTTATTTATTTTTTCATTTGTCTAAATCTGTCAGGACTTCAGACTACACTCAGGCAGTGCAGTCCCGCTACAAGCATCCTCTAATTTAATTACTTTTTGTAGTGACTTACCAGTCATGTGGCAAAAGCTGTTGCCAAATTGATTCAAACTGAGCAGCAGAGGGCGTGAGCTGTCTGCAGCTGAACTAGTGAGTTTGAATGTAATAAGAGAAGCAAAAAAGGGGAGTCTGAGAGCCTCAAATGTTCCTCTTTCTATATTTTTTGTAATGCCTCATTGACAATGAGTTCCAAGATGCATTAYAAATAATGTGAATTAAACTATGTTTTAGAAAGGTGCTTAAGGGAAACTGGAAGTGCCTTTAAATCTAGTAATGGATCACTGTAATACCTCCAAACACAGCACTGTGTTTGCATTCTGCCAACTGCAGCTGGCTGCAGCCCTGCTCTTCTGAAAACAGTATATGTTCACTATAAATGCTCTTTYAGGTCACAGGCCAGGAAACTAGGAGTTGTGGATTCCTGGGTTTTGGATCTTTTGGAATGGCTTATTATATAGCTGTGCAGTCTCTGCACTCAAGTCTACGTGTTTTAATGTTTCTGCTGGACTGTGAAGTCCTTCTGGTAACTAAGCATTCTGATAGGTGCATTGCTTTCCCATGGACTGCCTGTACTGTCAGCCAATGGCAAATGGGATAGGAGTTAAAGAAACATACTTATTAATGCAAAGTGTAAAGTCTGTGTGGCATTGTTTCAAAGTACTGGAAGACTGTGGCTAAACAGCAAAACTGCCTCTCAGCTTGGAGGTCAGGCACTTCCCCACTGCCAGTCAACTGCAGAGAGCTGCAGCCTGGCTGTCACATTCAGGAAGTGTCAGCAGTGTGACTAGCCAGTGAAAACACTGTAGTTATTCTTGCCAAACTGCACTAGCAACAGTTCACAAATTGGTTCCCCGCAGTGTTGTCACAGCAGCACTAGAATGGAAACAGTCAGTAGGCTCTTTCCTGGAGCACCAAGCCAGCTTGTTGTTCAACTTACCTGATCTCCCTGCCATTATTCTCAACACCAAGTGCTTTGTGTGCTCCTGGTCAGGATTAGAATCTCTCCTGCATGTAGTGTCCTTTCAGTYGGTCAGCTAGATAGATTAACTTCCYTGAATCAAGCCAGGTAGCAGAATAGTTKTGCTTCAAGTAAAGTTTGGGCTCATGAAAAGCAGAGGTGGCAGCAGCCATACCTGTTAAAAACAAGGCAGTCCTGAACTGTAATCATGACAGCCAATGTGGGTATGTTTGGAAAGCTGCCTGGTAAACATGAGCCCTAGGTCCTGACCCTGTGCCTTACTGGGCACAGTGCCTCTTAATGGGACCACCTGTTGACTCTGCTTCCTGGCTGCCATTGGAACATTGGAAGGGATGGAGCAGTGTGCTGCATTTGACCTTAGAAATACACTTCAAAAGTGGTAGCAAGGTCTACATGTCCCCTTTCATGTAGATTTGTGTGGACTATTTGCTAATCAAAATTAAAATGCAGAGCCCCATCATTTCAACGTGACTGGAAGCACCTGCATCTTTAGTAACACCTGAGACTGCCAGCAGAATCATTGTCCTACACTGGCAGTGTTCTGTCTGCTGCTGGCTGTGTTTTAACATTGTTGAAATATAAGTGACTCATTTGACAGGTAGGTGAGTGAAATAGTGCCTGAACTCCCAGATTCCAAGTCCTGCTCTTGGCTTGCAGCTTCTCCATGGCTCAGAATGAATGCTTGCATTCTGAGTCACTGGTCCATTTAACTGTGTTGCAAATAACCTCTGAGATTTGATGCATTTTGCTAATGATGTTTTGTGGCATTCAGCCTTTTGTCTTCTGTTCTCATCTTCCCTAAATGAAGTAGGCAACCTCCAGGTGAACCTCATAGCAAAATGGAGTAGTAAGAGCATTAATGCTTTGCAGAGGCTACTGAGTTCTTCAGCTCATACAAACAGAACTGGAAATTGCAAAGGCTAGGAACTGTTCCACATGTCTGAACACCCAGTTAAAACTGCAGAAGAAATGCTGGGTTCTGCTACGGAGCATAAAAGGTAATTTCTGCCACTTCAGAAGGAAATCATCCAAATTTTGTAGAACTAGGGGAAAGCGAAACCTCTTCATAGATTTTAGAGAAAATAAAACAGGAGAGTCTTTACCAACAGTCAGCATGGAGATCGTTGCTTCAGCACAGTTGGTATGCGAAGCATTGTAGAGTGCCAAACACATATCCTCCTTCTGTTAGACACGACAGAAGTATTTATGTATCCTAAAATTCTGGAAAACAAAACATGGCCTTCTGGCRAAAATTATGGCAGTGACCTATGATTTCTGAGAATCTTTCAGCTACCTCTGGAGGCTCTTCACAATAAATTGCTTGCCACTTACAGGCTTTGTTCTCCCCCATGCTTGTCTCCACAACTTCCCTCTATTCCTACCACCAGTTTAGCTTGTGTGTGTGTGTGTGGGGGGGGTGTCACTGCAGTCAAAGAGCTGGAGTGTCATGTACACCAGGTCTGAACATGCTGCTTCCAGCTCTGCTGCATGGAGCTTTGTCAACACTGCTAGCATGGGTGTGTTTTGCTCACAGCAGGGACAATAAGAAGCTGTAGCCAAGTGTTAGCTTGGCTATGGATTATCTAGCACAATGTGCATAGAAACTGTGTTATAATCATCCCTGCAAGGAGGGAGGTGGGGTAAGGTGCACTGACCAAAGCCCTTCGAATCTAAATACACAGCTTGAGCGGCTTATCTGTGTTCCRCAGTTGGCCAAGCCCCAGTGCGATGGAGCAACTCGCCCAAGGTCTCACAGAGTCTATAGAGGAGCTAGGAACAGAGCTGAGTTCTCTTTGGCAAGTGCTTCAACCACAAGGCTGCCTATTTAGCTTTTCAGCACTATTTTAACAAGCTGTGATCAAACACTAGCCTGTCATGAGGGTAGGGCAGGTTTATGGTGCTGGAAGCAGAAGCTGTCTGCTGAGCTCCTACATAATTGCCAAGCCAATCTATTCAGTGAAACAGTTTATTTGGCTCTAGCTTCTCTGTAACTGTAGAAAACCATGAAGGTGAGCCCTAGCTATCCTATGGAGAGAAAGAAATGGACTCTTGCAAATTTAGGGCCCCACCAGGGACAGAGGTAACAGTTAAATAGCTTGTGTTCCACAGCAAGCAAGCATAATGTAGCTTTGTACGCAATACCCTAGAACACTCATGACCTCACTTCTGTCTTCTCTGCTGCAGAGGTATTGCCCATTTCTGTAGCATGGAGTCTTTATTGTTGCTATTTTCTAGATCTGAAGATTGTGTAACACAGAAATCCTCCTTTTCTTGTTCACCAGTAAAATTTATCCAGGGAGTTTACATAATTTCCTGTGCAATATGTAATTGCTTTATACTCATGCCAAATTAACTTTAAACCTCAGCTCTCTGGGTTTGTGCTCTTTTTGCACTATTCCAGAAAAGGAATAGAATATGTAGAAAAGTTAGTCACCCTAATGTTACTTGAGATGCAGTCTTTCACATAAGCTGCTGTCTGACTACTGCTTTTTTGTGTGCATTGGCTTGTCCTGCTAGATTTGGGATCTCTTTGCTGAAGTTGCTACAGCACCTGCATTTTTACCTCTGTCACATACCAGCCTCAACACAAGCAGCCATGAGTGTGCAGTAACTTGTTTGGGACAAATCTTACTTGACAGCAAGYCTGTTGGCCCTGACTCAAGGAGTCTGGGACTTTGTGAGCAGGTGCCTAAGGAGATAAGGCGAGTATCTTGTGTGCGTACTCCTTTCGTGTCAGGCATGCAGCATGGAGTACTGTACAGGGCTGATCCTATACTTGTTTTCCAGGCATTACTCAGTAAATGGTGGGAACATAGGGCTTGGGCCACCTGCAAAGCTGTATTCTTCATCCCACCAACAGAGAGGAGCTTCAAAAATTACATGAGGGAGGAGCAGGGAGAGCCTGGAAAGGTGAGTCCCTTCCCTTAMGGAATGAGTTCTGTAGTGACCCCAGTGCAGAAATCATATACACTTACCTTAGATTTCAAGGGACTTTGAGCCAAGTCCATGCTGAAACGTCTATGTCCTGTTTTGGAGCTCATGGTAATAAAGAACAAAAGGCTCATAGAAATGCAGCTCTTGAGTCTACCATGCAGGAGAGACCTTCCTTCACCAAATAGTACAGAGGGGAGAGCTGAATAGCATTTTGTTCAAGGAAGAAAATGGAAAGTGTTATTTCTTGAATCTTAAACACACACACMCCCCTTCCTTTGCAGGCTTTTACGGAAAAGAGCACTACTGCCCAATTCAAACTTCTCTGATGGGCAGCTTGTTTTTTCCTTTGTCTGTTCCAGTGTTATAAACTGCYCCAAATCACCCAGTTAGAATTGCTTGGCACTGTCTCTTGGAACACAGTAGCACTTAAGATTCTGCAAAGTTTAAAAAACGACAACAAAACAGTAATACATCCCAAACTTTGCTCCTCCCTGGTAGATCTAACAATGGCCCTGAAGATGGTTTAGAAAGACACTTACGTACCAAGTTGGGGATTGTGTCTGTGTTCTCCCAGATTTTTAGTGTGTGTCTGCATGAATTCTCCTTCGCGTGCCAGGTGTAGCACTGCTGACTGCAGAGATTTTAGCTGGAGACTGCTGGAGAAGCTGTGACCGTGTTAGGAAGGCAGGTACGCATGCACATGGAGAGTCTGGTCCTCGCTTCACAGGGCCAGAGATGTCTGCAGAGGTCCTCCAGAGTGTTTTCTTTCCTGGAGACTCTGCCTTCTTTGGCTTACATAGCTTGCAGAGGTCCTTGGGGCCAATGAAGACCCCGYTTCAGAACAGTCAGTCGGGCAGTACTTGTGTTCTTATGTTTTGATTTGTAGCGTATCTTGCTCAGTACTTTTTAAGATGAACACAACACTTTATCCATGGTTAGCACAACCTGTGCTTACTGCTAAAACTTTGCTTTACGGCTGAGGGCCAAGACCTGCCACAGCCTCAGGGAAGGGATGTTATTAAGTGTGCTGTGCCCTTCAGGGATACGTAGGTGTATTTTTGCCAACTCAGCATCACTGAGCTTTGGATCTCTGTGATCCCGAGCGGCAAGGCAAGGCACGAAGTGGCAAGGCTGCTGGATCCCAGCAGCCACGAAGGCCTCAGATGACGATGTGCAGCAGCCTTTCCTGGAGACTCCTCTCGAGAGAGGAGCCTCCTCCTCTCTCACCTTCGTCCCTATCTGCCCCCGTAACAGCCTAACTAGAACACGCAGAGGTTGCGAGATGGAGGTCTTTGGTTTTCTTCCACAGCTCCCCCCCGCTAATCTTCACCTCCACCGGGATGCCTCGATACCTGACGCTCGTTACAGCCGCGGGGTCGGGCGGCTGCGCCGCGGCTCGTGCGGGACTAGACGGGAAGGCTCCGGCACGAGTACTAGCGAGCGCGCGTTCGTAATAGCGCAAGCCACTGCGAGAGGACCAGGCGGCCCGTCTGCGCGATCAGCGTGACCCGCGAGGAGGCCGGGTGAGCGCG
>NW_028186359.1:198162-255617 GCF_003343005.1 Rhea americana | reverse complement strand
CGGCCGCCCCGCAGCGCTTCCTCCGCGGAGTCCTGCCCGGCTCTCCTGCCTTTCCCCCGACTCTGCTTTGGCAGCTCAGGCGAAGACAGGCCTGGAAAAAACATAGCCTCTTCCTGCTTTCACGCTACTTCCTCCGTTCTTCCAGGCCCGTTTTCCCCTCTTGCACTGCGGTTTCCTTACCCTTTAGGAAGTTGCGTAAAGAGCTGTCTGCTCCTTGTACTCTAGGCAGGGACTTAAAATACAGTAGTTCAGCAGGACAGCCTCACTCTGTGGATGCCCTTCAGAGCAGCTGTTCAAAAGATTATCTTCCTAGGCAGTAGGCACCATGTGGTAAAGTGTATAGGCTAGGGTGCTTAGGAAAATACTTGTCATTCTGGTTCTTGTGCAGACGGAAGATCTTGTTCTGTCACAGCCTGCTGCCACTGAGTGATCCTAATGAGTCCTCTTCTTTTGCAGGTATGGCCTCACAGCTGCAGGTGTTCTCCCCTCCGTCAGTATCCTCGAGTGCCTTCTGCAGTGCCAAGAAACTGAAAGTGGAGCCCTCTGTCTGGGATGTTTCAGGACAGAGCACTAGTGACAAATATTATACCCACAGCAAAAACCTCCCAGCAGCTCAAGGGCAAGCAAGCTCCTCTCATCAGGTAGCCAATTTCAGCATCCCTGCTTACGATCAGAACCTCCTTCTCCCTGCTTCTTCAGTCGAGCACATTGTGGTTACAGCAGCAGACAGCACCGGCAGCAGTGCAACAGCATCCTTCCAGAACAGCCAAACCCTAACGCATAGGAGCAACGTTTCTTTACTGGAACCATACCAAAAATGTGGATTAAAAAGGAAAAGTGAAGAGGTTGACAGCAACGGTAGCGTGCAGATAATTGAGGAACATCCACCTCTCATGCTGCAAAACAGACCTGCGGTGGGTGCTGCGGCCACGACCACCACGGTAACCACAAAGAGCAGCAGTTCCAGTGGTGAAGGGGATTATCAGCTGGTCCAGCATGAGATCCTGTGCTCTATGACAAACAGCTATGAGGTCTTGGAATTCCTGGGCCGGGGGACATTTGGGCAGGTGGCAAAATGCTGGAAACGTAGCACGAAGGAGATTGTAGCCATCAAAATCTTGAAGAACCATCCTTCCTATGCTAGACAGGGCCAGATAGAAGTGAGCATCCTCTCTCGCTTGAGCAGTGAGAATGCTGATGAATATAACTTTGTTCGCTCCTACGAATGCTTTCAACACAAGAATCATACATGCCTTGTATTTGAGATGCTAGAACAGAACTTATATGATTTCTTAAAGCAAAATAAATTCAGCCCATTGCCTCTGAAATACATCCGGCCAATTTTACAGCAAGTGGCTACTGCCTTGATGAAGCTAAAGAGCTTGGGTCTGATACATGCTGATTTGAAACCAGAAAACATTATGTTGGTGGATCCTGCACGCCAGCCCTACAGAGTGAAGGTGATAGACTTTGGTTCAGCCAGCCATGTGTCTAAAGCGGTGTGCTCCACTTACTTGCAGTCACGCTATTACAGGTAAGTACTGATACAATACTGGCTTTTATATGCTGTACTGTCAGTTAAGCTGATCTTGATAGGATGCTGGGGGATCACATTTACAAATACCACTTAACTCTTCTGCCTTAAAGTTTAATTCCAGTGAGAGGGGTGGTAGGGAGGAAATGATCAGCCTACCCAGCATCCTGCATGTTTCCTCTCCACATGGAGATTTCTTCTGAAACTTATATATAAATAAATAGAACTTCTGCTTTGCAGATGTGACATAATATCTAGTCCAATATCTTCCTCTGACTCTAGATCAGTGCAATAAGTTGATATACCTGCCCCTAGTTTATGATAAATGTGTGCAGAACAAACCAGGGAAGTAGTATGCTACTAGTAAGTAGTACAGATTGGCTTGTTTGTCACAATCTGAAGCTACTCCGTTAGCCATAGTCATTTAGCAGGAATAGAAGTCAAAGGGATGCCAAATTCTTTTTGTCCTTTTTATTCTGATCCCATCTAGTAAAGAGTACATGGGTCTGAGCCTGCTTCACAAACACAGAACTTCTTATATCGATACTTGATAAATCATGCTTTTGTGAGACTAGGAATTTTAAGATGGTTATGAGCTAGATCTGTGTTTCCTTTAGCAAAAGATAAAAATGGCTTCAGCCCTACTGCCATTTAAGAACTTAAAAAAATCCTTTATTATGAGTAAACTGTTGTTAAAATCCAGAGGCTGTATAGCTGAAGAAAGCTGTGCTTTTTCTTTTAATTATTCCTCCAACTTGATTCTGTTAATAGTGTGTATTTCAATACAAGTAGAAATAGACTTCAACAAATAGACATAGAGCTTCTGGCAACAGAGGAACATGAAAAACCCCAGTGCTATGTTTTAGCCTGTGCTGTGCTTTCAGTGGAATGTGAGTTTGCTTGACACAAAACTTAACTAGTATCTAATCCTTGCAGCTGAGATGGGAGAGAGGACTCAAGACACTCCACCCCATGCTGTTTCTCTGCCCTGTTTGATGCGTCTTTCCCATCCTCCTAGCCTCAGTTTAAAGCCCTGGCTTATTGCAGGCTTGTTTTGTTTGTTCATCATACTGTCAGTATCCTTGCCGTTTGTTTTGTTTTCTACTCCGACACTTGGTACCAGCTTATTGTGTAGCTTCTTTCAAGTGATATACTCTTTTATTAATCCATTCCTAAAGATCTTTTCCTAGCTTGTGATGACTGATCTTTTCCAATCTAAATATTCTTTTTTAAATTGCAACTGTCTTTTATTCACCATGGCTCTGTTCAAATGTTTGCTGTCTAAAATACATTATTAATTTTGTTGTTGTTTTTACACTGAAAGAGATGAGCAGTGATCAAGAATCTGGTCTGTGCAGCAGGTGTGGGCAAAGCAGTTTGGGGAGGCATATAGTGCTTTCCAGTTTCTGATATCACAGAAAAACAGATTTGGCTGATGGAAAAGTAGCAAGGGATGATAAGTATCTTAAAGAGGCTGCTGGGAGGGAAGCTGCCTGCTTCAGCTGCATATGTTGAGCTGAACTCAAAGCCACTTCCGCCTCCCTGACAAGGGGTGACCGACACTGCTAGAAAGGCAAATAACCTAAGATTAGATGGCATTTGAGACTCCCTGCTCAAATGAAGTTGAAGTATGCTATGATGTGGAAATCTAATATTTAGAATGTTATGTAATTAGTTTTGATGGTGGTGGTTATTAAAGTCCACATTCCAGGAACTTGTGGAGATGGTATAGAAACCAACTTACTGTGGGAGACCTGGATTGCTTTAAGCATATTCACATTAAATTAGTTTTCAGGTAGGATCTAAGTTTGAAGTTGTTTCAACACTGGGTTTAATAAAACAGTATAGACCAATTCTTTATTTGGTTCACTGTCAGCTATTAAAAATAAACGTCCTTTGTTCTATGCTCACTTCTTTTTGGTCTGAAAACCCTGTTACTGGCACTTACATAGCTTGTTCTCTCCAGCTGTGTCCCATGTAGTGAAATCTAAAACAGCCAAACTCAGATGCTGTAAGATGGATTTTCTGATATGTATACCCCGAAGGAATAAACAGTCCTTCACAAATTATGCTCAGTGCTGTAGCTCAGAACAGGTTTAGAGGGGAAAAAGCGCAACCTCTGTTTATTTAGGAGCCATTGCTTTAAGGTGCATATTTCTCAAATGTCAGTTAAATGTGCTGCTGTTTAGCTTGGGCTCAAACTATGTGACAACAAAATGGGGGATGCCCTGGTATGCTATCTTCAGTTCACTACCTCAGTTGGATTCAAGATGCACTCAGAGTTTTGACTCAACTGCTTGCTGCTTCTGGCCCTGAGCTAGTAGAAATCCTTCATGCTGCAGCCTAGTTTTGAAGTGCTTATACCTCTTACCACTTAATTCTTAGCACCTCTACTTACATGTCACAACAAAAATGCAGATGTGAGGCTTTGGGCCATTGTGTACTACCTGTAGTGACAACACTGGAAGCAGCTACAATGTTTCATGGCTGCTGCTATCCAAGTGAGGAGAGGTCAGAAGAGCACTCAGTTTCTAATGGCCCTCTTGGCAGCTGGACAACTTGCATCTGCTTTGAAACTGCTGGAGCCATGCTTCCAGATTGAATGTAGCATTGGGTTTGTTAGGGCAAGATCTACAGTTGTTACGCTAATGTCTCTGCAGAATTGTTAAGGCTAAGACTGATCAGTCTCTCCACAGGTGTTACTGCTGCCTGTGCAGAATCCTAGTCAAGAAGGACAGTGTTACTGCTGTGACAGTGTAAGCAAAAGTGCCCATGAGGAATCCTTTAGCTCTGAAGCCTGGCATGGGCTAAAGGTAGACTGATTTGGCAGYCACACTTCTGTGGGGTGACTAGTTTCTACTGCAGTGCTGAGATCTACTAGCAGTAATTTTTGACTTGGAATGTAGATTATATGCCTGCTGCATCAGGGTATGGATGCTTTGGCTCTTCCTGGGGAGGATAAACAATAGAAGGAAGTGGACATCTTGCAGAAATGAAATTCCCCAGGAAGACTGATCTCCCTGCTGTTCAGAGACAGAGCTTCATCTGTGTCCTGTGTTGTATGTAAGTACAGCCGTCACATGAGCCTTACTCAGATCCCCATCTTCTGGTGTTTCCTGTGGGTCAGTTTAGAGGTGCCTAGTGTCTGAAGATACTGAGCTCAAGGACTGAACAATTCAGGCCGTGAGAAGGTGGCATTAAGTGTTGAGGGAACTTGGAGTGTGCAGTAAGATCTCTTTCTTGCTTCTACTTTGGGCTGTGTGCTCTATTTCTGTCTCAGTAATGTTGGCCTGGGAAGCAGCAGTGCATGCTGCCAAATCTAACTTTCTCTACTTCCTAATCCAGCTTCGAGCAGTGATCACGAATTATTCACTGCATTGCTAGTTGCTGTTGTACAAGCCTCATATTTCTATCCTCCTCCAAAAGGAGACGGGTTAGAGACCAGTACGTAAACGTAGTATACTTTGAAAGGTTGAAAGTAAGTTTCCGATTTTTTTCCACTACTGCTGTGAATCTGCTCTCCCCTGAGACTGCCTGGGCACACTTGCTAACCTTGGAAGTCAGAATTTGGCAGGCACATATGCAAAGAAAGAATGTTGTTGATTTCTATTTCAAAGAGCTTGAGATAGTGAAGATCACTTTAATCTTTGACAGCCCAGCTATGAAAGTGACCTCGGCCTGTTGTCTCATTTCAACTCCCACCTCATAAGGCCACTAATGATAGCAGTGTAAAATAGGAGATGAGAGAGATTCCAATTTACCAGCCCATTCTTGGAATCAGAATGAAATCAGGTGGTTTGTGAGAAGTTCGTTTATTTAGTTTAAGTTCTAGGGAATACAATGCACAGAATTCAAATTACTATCATTTTGATATTGAGGTTTCAGAATACATGAGTCTGTATGAGTACRTAACGAGCTACAACATCCAGCCTTTGTTGACACTAATCTCTTTCCATTGGAATCAGTGGGACTTTTTCCATGCAGTTGTGAAGGATTAGTATGCTCTGCTTATTCCTCAAGCCACTTGCATTTTAACTTACATTTGCCAGTCTAAAGGGAGAAAAAATATGCATGTAGCATTCATCATATGATGGATTTGGGCACTATCTGATTTGGAAATTCTTCAATAAGTAGGATAATCAAGAGGTTCAATGCAGTTCTTTGATGATAGATAATATATTAATGGCACATAAGATTCTGATTTTTCTTTGTGAATATCTGCATCATACTCACTCTGCTGGTGGAGACCCGAGTGCTGCAGAAATGGATTCCTCTTGTTCACACCCATTAGCTTATAGAAAGTTTGGCATATTCTGACATAGTTCTTTAAAATAGAAGAATAGAAATTCAAAAGAAGAACTGGAGAATAAAGTATTCAAAAATCAGATATTTATCATATTTACATAATCGTTTTATATTAAAACATATCTGAAGTTATTTCCAAGCTTTCTGGTGCTGGAATAGAATCATAGAATCATAGAATCAGTAAGGTTGGAAGGGACCTCTGCAGATCATCTAGTCCAACCTCCCTGCTCAGCAGAGTCACCTAGAGCGTGTTAGACAGGGTTGCATCCAGGTGGGCCTTGAATATCTCCAGAGAAGGAGACTCCACAACCTCTCTGGGCAACCTGTTCCAGTGCTCCATCACTCTCACAGTGAAGAAATTCCCCCTCACATTCAGGCGGAACTTCCTGTGCTTCAATTTCTGCCCATTGCCTCTTGTCCTGTCCCACAGGACAACTGAAAAGAGTTTGTCCTTGTCCCCTTGACACCCTCCCTTCAGGTACTGATAGACGTTGACCAGATCCCCCCTCAGTCTTCTCTTCCCCRGGCTGAAGAGGCCCAGTTCTCGCAGCCTTTCCTTGTAGGGCAGGTGCACAGTCGAGAAAGTAGAAGCTGATCAATGGCAAATAAAACAGGTGGGTAAACAAGACCATGACAGTTAATGGAGAAAGTGTGAGAGTGACCTGGCTGAAGTTGTCTTTCAGTAATTGGGGTAATAGATTGCCACGATTCTGTTCTTATGAGGCTTTGACATAGTAAAAAAGCTACTTGCACAAAAGCTTAAAAATAACGAGTAGGTGTGACTATGTTGCTGTAGTCAGGTTGTTGAGATACCTTTCTTTTTGGTAGATCTTGCACATTCTCAGATGCAGTGACTATGGGCAACTGGGACAAGTACATTCTTTTTGGAGATTGGCTAATTGTAATTGTGCACAGTCACCTAAAACAAAAGCTGTATCTGTGTCACCACAGCAAAAAGGGTGATTAATTGGAGTAATTTCTTGCTATCTACAAACAGTTGGGAGGTGTGTTCAGATTGAACAGTAGATGACAGTGAGTATGGTCTGTTGACACCTGTACATTATGTAAGTCCTGTTTTCAGAATTCGGTAGAAAGATCAGAACTAGTTTCAGAACTTTTTCTAACAACAGAGGTGCATACAGTGTAACGTGAGATATGGTATGCTAACCCTAGGGCATGCTGCCCAAGTCATGTCCAGAAAACAAGATAGCCTGGAATTTAGGACTCTTTTGTCTTCTTTTGTACAGGTGTTACTTATGCATGAAGAAAATCGAAATTTTAATATCTCCTGTACTTTCCAAAGTAAACTCCCATAGCAGCTCACGTGATTCTGGCTGTGCTTGAGTTTTGTGCTGTATGCAAATGTATGGGTAGACTTAGCCTGACAGAACTGCATCAGTTTGTTTCGGAGCTGTGGTGTGTGAGGTAAAAAGTTGTACTAAAACATCCTTTTTTGTTATGAGTCAGTACCAGACAGAAATTTCCCTGCAATTTCAAACTGTTGCAGAAGTAAATCCTTCCTGAAGTTTGAGTGTTTTTCTTTTCCCATCAGGCTCTGCTAAGAACTAGGCCAGACAGGTAGATTTTGCATTAGGTGTGGTTGAGTATACAGAAACCTGTAACACAACTTTGCAAAGCAGTCTCAATCTCCAGCTGTGTTCTCTTCATCGGTTTTAAACATGAAACTCTCCAAACAAAGCCTGTATGAAAACCAGTTCATAGAAACTGAGCAGCTCTTTGAAGAGCTTCTTTTTTTCTGGCTTTGCAGATGCATTTCTTTTCCTCGTGAAAGCAGGCAGCTTTCTGTAGCTGGTTACCTGGGCTAATGAGGCCTTCTTCGGAGAGAAGTCTGAATGTTCCTGCCAGAGCTTTTCTTCCAAATTCTGTTAGGGTAGGTTGTATGCTGTCTCAGGGGAGCCTAGAGCCATAAATACTCTGTCCTGTGTAATTAAAGCAGCTAGTAAAGGAGTAATCTTATATCACAGTTGCGTAAGGCCAGCTTGGACTCATTCCCACCTGGGAGTTGGAGGCTATCATGGCAATAAAGCAAAACCGGCCCATGCTGCTAGGTGGAAAAAAAGGTTGGGATCTCTTAGGACACTTGGGGAAACATCTTCTGCCTTAAAGGGAGTCGCTTAGTTTCACACAAATTTACTTGTGCTTGGAGGAAGGAAGGAAGAGCATTATCTAGAGTAATTGTAACAATGAACTACATGATTTCTGAGCCAAAGATTTCACTTTTTTTTTCCTTTTTTTTAACAGAGCTCCTGAAATCATACTGGGTTTACCTTTCTGTGAAGCTATTGACATGTGGTCACTAGGCTGTGTGATAGCTGAGCTGTTTCTTGGCTGGCCTCTGTACCCAGGAGCATCTGAGTATGATCAGGTGAGAATGTGTGCTGGATGTGGGGATATTCTGGTGAAACCACAGTGATCTGTGTACAGACCCTCTGAGTCCAAAGTGTCATACTTCAGATTTCATCTGATACAGATCGCTGTTGTCTATTACCTTAAGCTCGTTTTCAGTCTGTGATATTCCCATCACCTGCTTCTGTCATTGTACAGGAGAACACAGAATTCTATGTGTTTTTACTTGAGTTTACTGTACTCATACAATATATAGTGAATTTACATTTAATCCCCCTGCCTCCCAACCTCAAAAAGCTGTTGAAATACCTTCCTGTCAAAACAGAAGTGAGGCATGTGTCCTGGCTTGAAAAGCCCTCTGTAATTTCACCACTAGGGCAGTTCTTGCACATAGAGACAAAGCAGGCCTATCATTCCTGTCCTGTTAATAGCTACCAATGCCCTCATTTTTATGCAACTTCTGGGCCCCAAGCTGTCTCTGAAATACAGGAACAAGAGTCTGAAAAGGCATCTTTAATTATTTCTTGTCATGCATACTTAGCCTTATTACCTAGACTAATCAGTTGCCTATAAAAGGACGAAAAAATCTGCGTAAGGGGTTCTTCTGAGACTAACTTTTCCATTGTGGTTCTTGTGCCTTGTGACAATGCTTCATATACTTTTCTTCATGTGATGAAGTGACCTTTCTCAAATTATTTTTTTTTAAACTTCAGTTGCATCTTCCCAGCACTGTAAATTTCCAAAAGAAAAACACACTGTTACCTCAATGAGTAGAATGAGTT
This sequence comes from Rhea americana, assembly GCF_003343005.1. Classification (NCBI taxonomy): domain Eukaryota; kingdom Metazoa; phylum Chordata; class Aves; order Rheiformes; family Rheidae; genus Rhea; species Rhea americana. The sequence continues at coordinate 246,629 of NW_028186359.1, read as the reverse complement.
AGAAAATAACCGAGGTACAGGATAGTGGTTTTCTTGCACAGTGAATTGTGTGTAATTCTGAGAACCTTATCTGGGCATATGGGTGGGTGGGGAGGAGGCATTTTTTCCATTGCTTAATATACAAGATTTTTCAGTCGTTTGTGAGGCTGCAGCAGATGTGACTTCATGTGATTGATTTCAATATCTGAACTTCCCCTGAAAAGCAGGGATGGCTTGCTTGCTTATTTTCTGAGATTCTGCTACAGCAAATGAAAGCCCAGGCAGAACCTTTGAAGAAACCTCCCCAGCAACGCAGTTCATGTGCTGGGATAGAATTTATGGTTATTTTGTTAAAACAGTCTTTGGCCATAAAGCATGAGTTATGTCTCAGAAAATCAGAAGTCTTAATTGAACTGCTGGATGAATATGAAAAATACTAACCTGAAGACACTTCAGCTCCTTGGTGTCATAAATGAAAACAGAATCAACAAATACAAATGGATTACAAGCTGTATCAACCAACTTAGTGTCCTGCAATGTTCAGCTGCTTGAGAACAGTGGAAGAGTTTTGCAAACAAGAGATGAGATACATTAAAGGAACTATATATGGTATTTTGGACATAGCCATGTTACCTTCACCCTTTTTCCAATCCTCATTTTTGTAAGAGGATTATCACCTTTTTTTTCTTAAACTTTATTCTTTTAAATAGACTTTTTTGGGGGGGGTCATAACAAAAGCAATGTCATATTTCTCACTGTATATATTAAGAGGAAATGGCGTTGGCAATCCAGGCAACTTTTGGAATATTTGAGAAAGCTTATTGTTGATTTTTTCATAACTTGCAATTTTCTTTCCTTTTAAGCACCTGTTTTTACTTTTGCTGTTTTTCCTGCTGTTAGCTCCTTACCAGTGTCTTATTGATTTATTTGCTGCTACTCAGCTGCATTTTCTATCATTCTTTTTTTTTGTTTGTTATTGTTACTTGTAAAATAAAGAATATGAAGACTTTTGAGGATGTAAGGGTCAGATTGTACTAGAGATTTGGTCTTACTTTCTTAATTAATGAGAGCTCTGCCATAACATTCTTCTCAAATCACATGCCTAGACTGTATGTAGCCAGTCACAGTAGTGCTGCTTAGATACTTTTACCTTAAAGTATATAAACATATGTGGTAACTTCTGCAGTATTTTCTCTCAAAATACATGCTCTAAATTGCTGATGTGAGACACCACTGCTTTTACCCAGTGCTTTACTCATGTCTCTCTGCTTATAAACAGTCTGCTCACATACATTTAGCCCTCCAAAAATCCATAAAATAAGACAGATTCATGAAATACCTAAAATTTCTGCAGATGACAAGATAGAAAAGGTTAAGTGTCCTTAAAAATACTTAGAATAGTCCCTTTAATTTTGCAGTTTCAGTTATCTGGGCATTCTGTATTTACAGCCTATTTCCTGTTCACTGTGAACAAACCTGGCTAATAACTACTCCCTTACCTCTCGGTCCAGTATACTGAGAGCCTTTATACTTTTCTTTTTTTTTCCCTAGATCCGTTATATTTCACAAACTCAAGGCCTTCCGGCAGAGTATCTTCTCAGTGCAGGAACGAAAACAAGCAGGTTTTTTAACAGAGACCCAAATTTGGGATATCCACTGTGGAGGCTAAAGGTTTGTATGTTTTTTAACTCCTAACTCTGTTTTGTTCATTGAGGACTTGATATCAAGTCACACCTAGTTTTAGTATACTCTGAAAAGTTTCCAATGAAAGATTGGCTTCTAAATGCTGTTCAAATATAGCTGATTTGTGTATTTCCCTTCAGAAACTGTACAGACCTCCTAACTTAACTTATCTAACAATAGCAGCTGTGAGTGATAGCACCAGAAAAGTGTGGGTATTAAAGTAATTGAGATAATGGTTGCGTATTGTGGCCTGCTCAGTTTTGGTGAAGTATGTCATCTTGTTGTCATCTGACAATGAGAAGAGTAAAATAGAAAGTATTTCATGAAAGTGTTTGTTAGTTTAACAGAAATCTATTTGTATGCTGGCAGAAGACAGGAAAGAGTCAGACATGCATTTGTTTGTCTTTAATACAAACCTACAAAATGAAGGCAATTTTGCCTTTCTTCTTCTTTGTAAAATAAGACTTCAAAACATGTTTATAGTCTTTCCTCTTCCAAAATCAAAAATTCTTTAAATTTGACTCCTCAGATGTTCCCTAATGCCCTTCCAGGTCTTTTGGCACTGCTCAAGGAAGCCTTGAAGTGCTCCACTGATTTAGTTCTTAATTCAACTTCTATAATGTCTCAGCTTTTCTGTGAATGATCTTCTCAGTTTAGGAAATGAGAACCCACGGCTGTTTTGGTTTGGCCTGCTAGCAAATTACTTGTTTTAAAGCAACCGAAAGATCACTTGGCTCAACTCTTATTGTTGCTTTTTCTTTATCCTTATTTCAATACAGGATATCTCAGTTTATATTAACAAATGTTTTATTTTGTAGACTCCAGAGGAGCATGAGTTGGAGACAGGAATAAAATCAAAAGAGGCTCGGAAATATATATTCAATTGTTTGGATGATATGGCGCAGGTATATGGAGAAAACTCTTAAAACACAGATAAATGTCATTTTAAGTACACACACGAAGATACCGGGGTCTCTAAAAAGGTGACCCCTGTGTCTGAGCAGTCCTCTTTCCCATGGTGTTAAGAAATGGTTCAAATTTGGCTCAGAACTCATTGCATTAAAGACTATCAAAACGTTAATTATGAAGCTGTTAAAGATTTCTTTTCCTTTCTTAGGCCTTGATCTGGTAGATGCAACAAATGTGCTTAACCTGTACCATTAGAAGTAGTCTACTTCTGGTAGACTGTATCTGGATACATTATAATACTCTGAGGCATTGAACCTTAAGTATGTTGGCCTCAGTTTTCCATTGCTGTTGTAGCTCTTATCATCATTTTACATCTGTGCAGATGTAGATTCTTACCATTTTGATTTGCTAGCCTTTTGTACCCCTCTGCACAGAAGTAAAGAGGGACGTGTCTGCCAGGCAGTGAAAAATGAAGCTTGGTTGATACCTATTGAATGCCCCAACTTCATATTGAGGTGAGAATTCTGTGTAGAAGCTTCCCTTCTTGTGTTAGACATGGGCAAGGGAAAAGTTATGTGAGCTATCATTATAGTACCTAAATTAAACTGACTAAGAGAGAAAATGAAGATTACTGTGTCATGTGAAATTATGCAACTGTTCAGCAGCAATGGATTTGGTATTTGCCTTACTGCTCTTATTTTGTTTTCAAGGTGAATATGTCTACAGACTTAGAAGGGACAGACATGTTGGCAGAGAAGGCTGACCGAAGGGAATATATTGATTTGTTGAAGAAAATGTTGACAATTGATGCAGATAAGAGAATTACTCCGCTGAAGACTTTGAACCATCCGTTTGTTACAATGACACATCTGCTGGATTTCCCACACAGCAATCAGTAAGCTTCCTCAAGTTTCATGTTTTGCTTCAGGAAGATTTATTAGAAACACAGAATAGCACATTTCTACCTTCTGCCAGTGTTGTTTTCTGCAGTTTCTGGCTAATACGAAAATTGCAAAAACCATATACAAGGAAACAACTGTTTATAACATTCTTTTTCATGTTTTACCAAACTGTGAGAGTCAGCAGGGTGCTTAACCAGGACTTACCTCACAGAAATATATACTTCTATTGCTAGTTCTAGGATGTTCTTTAGGAGTGGGAGGGAGCCCTAAAAGCATATGCCTAATTAGAAACTTGGCATGTCTCTGTTGAGGTATGTTGTATGTACTGTTAGTACATTTCTGATATTTCCTTTCTATCATTCTGTTTCAGTGTGAAATCCTGCTTTCAGAATATGGAGATCTGCAAACGAAGAGTTAATATGTATGATACAGTGAATCAGATTAAGAGCCCRTTCACAACGCATGTTGCTCCTAATACAAGCACAAATCTGACAATGAGCTTTAACAACCARCTCAATACAGTACACAATCAGGTAGTTATATCATCCTTTAGCTGTGTTATAATAATCTAAGAAATGAAGCAGTCTAATTTTGAGCCTTCAGGCCACAATCTGTTCAGCAGAATAACTCAAGTGAAATTAGTTATTTTACATTGAGGCTTACACAGCTGAACAAAATTTGGCTCTATAATAATTGTATATATACTATGTATATATAATTCCATATGCTGACAGAATCATGTTGATACAACCTGATTGGCCAAGTATTATTGCTATATGAAAGATTTTGTGTTCAACTCTACAAATGTTGTGATGGCTTTTAAACTTTTCATTTAACACCTGTATTCCATGTAGTTAGTTCTCTTATGAAATTGGAACAATTTGAGCCTATTACAGACTTCTACAGTTATCAAAATGTATTGCTGTCTCAGCTTATTTAAATTGCCCTCCAGAATTCGTAGTTTGTCATGAAACTTAACTTTCCAGAACTAAGGCCAGGGCAGTCTCTTTTCTTCACTTAATCATATTAGCCTGTCACTTCAGTAGCATAAATAAAGTTGGCGCAGTTTACCAACTTGAGTTTTTTCTCTCAAGTTGTGTTTTGCTTTTTATCTGCAACTTTTTCCTGCGCTTGGTTCACCATATAATCCTGACAGTTTCTGTTGTTTGTTTTGTAACAAGTGTGAGTGTCATCTCTGAGTATAAATCTGTATATTTTTGTTTTCTAGGCCAGTGTGTTGGCTTCCAATTCTACTGCTGCTGCTACTCTCTCCCTGGCAAACTCTGACGTCTCGCTGCTAAACTATCAGTCTGCTCTGTATCCATCCTCTGCAGCACCAGTTGCAGGAGTGGCACAACAGAGTGTTTCCTTGCAACCTGGAACCACCCAGATCTGCACACAGACTGACCCATTTCAGCAAACATTCATTGTCTGTCCCCCTGCTTTTCAAAGTAAGTAGAAAAATCCTTTGGAACTGTAGTTTCAATTTGCTAAAAATGAGATGTGATTTTGGCTAAGTTGAGAACTACAACAGACCACTCTGTGTGTGTTATGTTGTACTCTTGCATCAGATGTGAGTGCAAAATCAGGTCAGACGTGTGCAGACAATTTGGTTCTCTTCCACGTCATGCTGGAACAGGTGACAGGTTCGTGTCTTGCTTGCTTAGGTTGCAGTGTCATCCAGTTGCTCAACCAGTTTTTCCCCCCAAACTTAACATGACAGCATTCCTCACAAAGCAATGAAGAGAGGAGCCTGACCTATATGAAAACAAGAAAGTTTGTGCTATATTTTGAATGTCAAGAGTGAATATCGGCTTTTTGAGTCTCAAATTCACAAGCAGGGATGCAATCATGTAGTTTGTTAGCAAGTAATAAACAATTGAACAATTGCAAATTGCAAGTAATAAAGGTAGCACAAGCATAGCTGTATTAATCTAGGAAAGTTCAGTTATTTACATATGTACCTGGATTGTGTTAGTATGGAGAGTTATATGTGAAACATGAACTGATAGTGTAGTTTGTACTTAGCCTCAAGCAATATAGTATTAGGTGTTTGAGTGTGGATGGCTTGTATCTGAAAACAAGACTGCAGATCTGAACACAGACAAGATTTTGAGAATAGTTGTATATCATTGCACTTCATCACTTCAGGACTGCAGATATATTTACTCCAGCTGGTGTTTTGTTGGTGGGCTTTTGTTAAAGGGAACAGCTTTTCTTTTTCTTCATCTGACTTTGTCTTCCATCCTTCCTGATTACCTGGTAGGAATTTTATTTTGGGAGAGGGAAGAAGAATAATAAAGCAGCTTAACTGTGTTTTGTTCTTGACCCTAACAGCTGGACTTCAGGCAACTACAAAGCATTCTGGATTCCCAGTACGGATGGAGAATGCTGTCCCAATTGTACCACAAGCACCTGCAGCGCAACCACTGCAGATCCAGTCTGGAGTTCTTACACAGGTAAATAAATAAATAAATAAATAATAAAAAGAAACAATGAGCAAACAAACAAAAAACCCCACAGGGTTAACTGCAATCCATACCACCATCTGGGAGAACCTCACTGCTCCTCTGGTGCTGGGGAGGAGTGCAGAGTGGTTCTCAGAACACTCTCAGAGGTTAAATGCAGATCAGGTCTAAGTGGTTTCCTTGGTTTTCTTTTCTTTCTTTTTTTTTTTTCCTGGGATATTGAAAGTCTAAGCTGTTTGATATTATGTGCCTTCCTAGTTTAGGGGTTTGATTTTATAAAGTGAATAAATATATAGTTTCTAGCTGTTAAAATCGGGCTGTGTTTTTGCACAGGTGTATGTTGCCTTATAGATAACAGTATACATTTTTGCCTACCCTTTAAAAATAATAGAGCAAATTTTGCAAGAAATTAAATCAGTTCTGTGAGATCTTAGTAAACAGATGTGGCAATACAGATTATTCATGTTGTAATCTGATCTTTAAATCAGTAAAATTATTTTTGCACCTTTCTTGATTATTTGCATTGTTAGTGTGAATAAATGGGTAGCAACACCATACTTATTTCTCTGCTGTTTGCAGTGTAAACAGCATGCAATAGCAAAAGTCTTAAGCCATGCTAAAGATTGGTATTCTAAACATTTTTATTGTGCCATAAACAAAAACTACTTTTATTTCCAAAAAAAAATATTGTTTTAATATATAGTGAGTGCCCCATGATTAGCAAGTTTTATATAGTGAAAAATTGTAATTGCCTTTATAATTAAGCACACATTTATTTGCAAAGCCTTAATTTCTACTGGCATTAACGTACTTTATTAATTTGACTATCCAGGAAGTATATTGTACTTACTGACCTGCTTGTAGAGGAGTAATTGTAGTTTGTTTAGTCCAAATAATTTTGGTGGCATTTGGTGATCTGTTTTGTTTAGGATAATTGTACAGGTAATGTTATCCAAAAAGCAGAATACAATTGAAGGAGGCCCACCAGAACCAAACCCTGTTTTTCCTGAAAGTGCAAAGTGTACACTAAGAATCTAGTTTTTAATAAGATATTTGATGGATTAATGTGTGTTTTAGTAGTTTCATCACATATAACCTTGCTCTTTAATGATACAAAAGACCTATGGTGCCTTTTGTTAAATCCCTTAGTTTATCTCTTTCCAAGAGTACAGTACATGAATTCGAGGTAGAGTATTAAATGCTATGTTTTGCTAGGGGTGAAGGTTGTGTAACGGCTTTGGGCAGCGTATATAAGAGACAGTCTAATTTCCTCTCTGGAATCTATTTTGACTAAAGTACCATAATACCTGAACACTAGCTTGTTTTTATTTTTTGACTGTGCCATTGGAAAGACTGTGTCCCCGAATTTCCTGTTCCCTGTGTTCCCCTCGGGGGTATGTGATTGCTTAAATGAACATGCCCAGAGAGTCAGAGTGGTGGTTTTATTGTATCCATTACAATTCTGGAGTCTACTCAAGCACGATAAAATGCCAGTCTGTGGTGAAACGTTTTCTGGCCCTATTGCTGAACCCGCTTACCTGCCTTGGTACGTTTGTTTCACTCACTGCCTGATCTACATTTCAGGGAAGCTGTACACCACTAATGGTAGCAACTCTTCATCCTCAAGTAGCCACCATCACGCCGCAGTATGCGGTACCCTTTACTCTGAACTGCGCAGCCGGCCGGCCAGCGCTAGTAGAACAGACGGCTGCAGTACTGGTAATTGCCTCCCTTGATTGTGTTCACTAACTGAGTTTTTGTTTTAACTTAGAATTGCAGAGGGCATGGAAGCATGTGCCATCTTGTGGCTGTGTTCTTGCTACATCTTAATGTCTTGTTGTTTTCCTTCCCAACATTGCTGAAGCACTGTCTGACTCTGATGTTTAGTGTGGCTCTGTAAAGAATCCAGATCCATTGACTGTTAGTTTTTACTAGCCTAGTATTATAAAGCTCTTCTAAGCTAGGCCATAGAAGAGTTATAATTGTTCTTGTTCTTTGCTTACTACCCTATCTTTGCCTTTTAATTATTGAATACAAAGGAATCGGCCTCTAGCTTGACTCTGCTACAGGTACCTGGATGGCCAGAATTTGAACTACTTGGCAAGTTAGCTACGTATTTTGTTTTAAACACTTGTAAAGCTTCTTTGCATGTAGAAATGTTTCAGGTCGTTAAGCACAAGCTAAATCTCTAATGATAGCAAATTCTTTAGTTTATTGCTTTTAGCAGTCGATTTCTCTTAACTCTGTTGAACATTGACAATAATTTTCTGGCCTTTTGTTATTTATAGCCAATCACAGGTAGCTTGCTTCATCCAGATAAAGATACTGTTCTTCACAGATACTTTCAGTTCTTACTGTATTTCTTGGTTGAAATTAAAGGTGAGCTCTAGTTTCTAAAATGGCAATAGCTAGTTATCATTTGAACAATTAAAAGGATGCGGGATGGGAATCAACACATTTTTTGAAAATGTACGTTTTCAAAATTGTCCTCTTTTGTATTCATCTGGTGCCTGCCTCAGATCAACTTGGCAAGTACCACAAAGAAGTCATTGTAAAACTCCAGAATCAGATCAGTGAAGCTTACGAAAACATTGCAGTGCACTTAAGTACTGGTATCCTCACATGTCTTTCAAAGTACATTCCATTTCTTATGTGAACCATTTTGTTTCTTGTGGCTTTAAACTGGTAGTTTGAGTGTCATTTTCTTCCAAGATGGAAACCTCTCTGAAGTGGAATTTGCTCAAGCCCTATCCGTATGAGGATGAGATTAAAACCCACTCATTTGAGTTCTTCTAAACCAAGTTAACCTCTCCCTGTTTCTGAGGATGGGAAGGCAGGAGAATAGGTTCTACTGGGTCACAACTGCAAGCTAAAAAGACCCAAGGACATATCTCCTTTTCTCCTCCTGATTTTTGATTGCTGAAAGGCTGCAGTTTAGGCTCTGAAAACAGCAAGGGTGACTATAGCAGAGCTTGGGACACAAGTGAGTTATTAGTGATGTTTGCAAAAGTGTATTTGGGCTTTTGATTCAACAGGCAAATTAAATCTGTTCTCCTGCGCATGTGCAGCGGGTCTGACATTCAGCTCCCCTGTGTAGTAGTGGGAGATCAGAGTAAGCTCTCTCTAAATGATGTGCCTATATTCTGAGTTTATGTAACAACATTTTGTTCCATGGAGAACTTGTATTTCTGTTTGGATTCTGGGGGCCTTTGGCGTGAATTTGCTCACCTTTAGTGCTTCCGAAACTTCTCCCCTGCTGCTTCCCCTGAGTTTGCATTAGCCATTTGCTAAGCTTTGCATATTTTTGTCCTTCCTCTGTCAAAACAGTTCGTCGCTTGGAAGGCCCGGTTTCTGCCTCTCGTTGGGAATTTAGATCTTGCTGTATTAAACTCTCTGCTTTGTCTTGTGCAGGTGTTGGCTTTTGGAAAGACGCATGGTGTGACTTTTAACATATTTCTCTTATTTATTTATTTATTGTTATTCTGCTTATGTTGGCAGAGGTTTTAGCAGTTCTCTGCTTTGAAGGCCTCTTTTTTGGAACCAATATTTGTAATAAGTGGATCTGTTACTTGCAGAAATATTTTAAGATGGTGGGTGTTTATGGTTTTGCAATCTAAACTGCAAGAAAGAGAGCCATATGTGTTCAAAATCATAAAAATATTGTACCGCAGAACTTTAGTTTTTTGTAGAAAATGTTGCATTTCATCAATTTGAAGAGGAAAGTTAATAATTAATTGAAAATAGTTTTGTGTGTTTCTTGTACAACCAAACATGTCTCTCAGTGCACCTTTCCTTAACATACTGATTACGTTTTCTCCTTCAGTGATTTAATTGAGGTAGAGCGAATTTCTGTAGTAATATCACTGCCTCAGCTATCTCAATGTGAGCCCTGTAAACCAGAAAAGCAGAAAGGACTAAATTGGCCTCATATTTTGGAATGCTTCAGCAAAGCAGTGTGCATAAAGTTACGTGAAAAACATTCCCAAATGCTCTGTTATGTGTGGCATATAGACTGGTCTTTTCTCCCCTTTTGCAGACAATTCTTTCTGCAGTACAGTATTAATACCCCCCTCTTCCCCGAGTGACATCTATGACACAAAAAGTTAGCAAAGTGTTTRGGGAAGCTTGTTTCTTTGGTTTTCGTGTTCTCTTGATGGGCTGAGGCCATTTGAGGAAGTGCAATGATACGTCTTTATCTCTGCAAGTTAACAATCTACATGCGTGAATTTATTGCTTGGAACAAGTCTCTTTCTCCTTGTCTGTATGAACTGAAATCTAGTGAATCTGTTTATCTGTTTGCTGTTTTGCAGCAGGCCTGGCCTGGGGGAACCCAGCAGATACTGCTTCCTTCTACTTGGCAGCAGCTCCCAGGGGTTGCTCTGCACAACTCCGTTCAGCCAACAGCTGTGATTCCAGAGACGATCGGCAGCAGCCAGCAGTTAGCTGACTGGAGGTAGGGACTATACAGGGGTGGATTCTGTGCCCAATGGAAGTGTGAGCTATTGGAGTATTATTTGCGGTGCACAGAATTTCTCTGTCCCCTTCAGAACCATGCAGCAGCTTAATGTGGCTGGGTGCAGCTTGCAGTGCCTGCAGTGTAGTCATGGGGTCTGGGTCTCTCTTTTTTTTTTTTTTTTTTTTTTTTTTTCCTTCTTGCCCCAGGAATGCACATTCCCACGGAAATCAGTACAGTGCTCTCATGCAACAGCCATCGCTGCTGACCAACCATGTGACTTTAGCTACAACACAGCCCCTGAATGTTGGAGTTGCTCATGTTGTGAGGCAGCAGCAAAGCAGCAATGTTCCAGCAAAGAAGAACAAACAGCCAGCACCAAACTCAGCCAAGTAAGTGAGCTGAATCAGGAGAGTGACTGACCACGTGCTTTAGTGGTCATACAGAGGTTTTACATGTTCAGGACATGTACTGCTATGGCACCAAAAAATTACAGAACTGAAATCTGACTAACAGAGGGTGGCAGGTTCCTGGCAGTGCCAGATGAATCGATTGTGTTCAGAGCGTCACTGACTGTATGGGTCCCTTCTGGGATGTGTACCATGGCTCTCGACTGTATGAGTTTAGTTCCATGAAGRAATCTGCACGGATGCTCTGCTTGTGTTTCAAGATGTTTCTTTTTGTCTATGTGCTCTGGAGCCTGACTGTTCTTAATGCTGCTGATGCTGTGTGTCCCAGACTACTGACTTGTAGCTGAATACTTCCTTGGTTTTCTTCAGGCCCAACTCAACTCTAGAGACTACGCCCTCCCAAGTTTACTCACTCATTGGGAGTAGTCCTCTGCGCTCCACCTCCTCCTCCTCCAATGTGCTCGTCCCAGTGCAGGAGCAGCACCAGCCCATTGTTATCCCAGACACTCCAAGCCCCCCTGTCAGTGTCATCACCATTCGCAGCGACACTGATGAGGAAGAGGACAGCAAGTACAAACCTACCAGGTAGGAAGTTAATTTAGGAAGCCTGTAATGGTTTGTCCTGAGCTCAGCCCAGGCATCAGGAAGGTTGGAGAGCACTATATTCAGAGCCCTGGCTAGGCTAAGAAACACTGTGTAAGACAGGGAATTCTATACCCTGTCCAGTGTGGTGTTTGTTTTTCTATTAACTAGAATCTCATCCATCAAGTAGGAGGGTGTGAGATCCCAGAGGGAGATCTCCATATGTCTTGTGGGAAAAGCTAGAATATTTCTATTTTTTTTCCTACAGTTTGGGCATGAAGCAGAGATCCAATGTCATCAGCTACGTTACTGTTAATGACTCCCCTGATTCCGACTCCTCCCTGAACAGCCCCTATRCCACAGACCCACTTTCCTCTCTCAGGAGTACGAGTGGTGTCCTGGAGCTGCCTAGCAGAGGAGCAGCTGATAGCTCCAGCTCTCGGACTATCATTGTGCCACCGTTGAAAACACAGCTTAATGACTGCATTGTAGCTACCCAGGCTTCAGGTAGGTTGTGCTCTCACAGGTTGCTCTGCTCAATTATCTTTGTCATGGCTCAAATACTGTCTTATCCCCAACAGTTTTGTACTGTCTGCATTAGGTCTGCAGCAGCTTCAGGTTTCACAGCTGCTGTTCTGAGATCATGAACCTTGGTCTGTTTTCAAGTTCACTCATACATTTGCCTTTCATGTATGTGTTAGGCTGTATTTACAAAGATCTGTAAAAATTCCCAATGATTTCTTATTTAATGTAATTTTAAATTGTAGTCAAAGAAACAGGTCTGTCCTGTGTGTCCTTCAGTTACCTAAGCTGGTTATCACAGTGCATGGGATATGAGAGGGAAGAACGGACTAATCTGTTGAAATCTTTCAGGCATCCTGAGCAGCACCAGTAAGAGCAAGCCAGTGGCCTCTGTGAGCGGGCAGTCATCAGGATGCTGTATAACACCTACTGGGTACCGCTCACATCGCGTGGTGACGAATGGTGTGCAGCCCCTCAATCTCAGCCAGGTAAGCATTGTGTTCAGGACCTGCCTGCATTGCACAGGACCTGCCTCTGCACTGTGGAATCCCAGGTGTAGCCTATCGTGGAGGGAGAGTAATCAGTGGAACTACAGTAATCCTTCTTGAATTTACTTGAGGGTATCACAGAGCTGCAGGTGTCTTGACTTCATGGAAGGGAGGATCTGACAGAAGTGCCAATCAGTCCTGCAACTAGAACACAGGTGTTGATCGGGAGGCTCTGGCTGAACCTTTCCTCACTCACCTCCTCTCCACTGCGCTTTATACTTAGGATACTTACTAACTTTATTTACTTCTTCACCTTACAGAACCAGCAAACAACAGTGCTGGCCTCACAGGAGAGAGGTGGAAATGCAGTCCCACGTAGGCAGCAAGCTTATGTGGCACCACTCACATCAACTATTTCTCAGGCTCCCTACACGTTTCAGCACAGCAGCCCAGTGCATCCCCACCTGGCAGCAGCAACAGCAAATGCGCATCTATCCAGCCAGCCACATATGTACACTTATGCTCCAACTACTGCTGCAACACTAGGCTCCACCACATCCATCGCCCATCTCTTCTCCCCTCAGGGCTCTTCACGGCATACCACGTACGCTGCCCATCCTAGCACACTTGTCCACCAGGTCCCTGTGAGTGTTGGTCCAAGTCTGCTGACCTCTGCAAATGTTCCACCTGCCCAATACCAACACCAGTTTGCTCCCCAGTCCTATATTGGTGCTTCCAGAGGATCTGCTATTTACACTGGATATCCACTGAGCCCTACAAAGATCAACCAGTATTCGTACTTGTAGATCATGGTAGAGCACTGTCCTGCAATAGACCGGAGAGATTGGAGAAGGATTTCAGGTGAACCTTTACCTGGTGATGAYTGCCTAATTTTTGTTTATCCCTGATCTGGTTGTATGTTGTTCAGAAATGTCTTTGGTGAGCAGTCACTAACTGAGCAGCATGCTTTGTTACTAGTATGAGGGTCACTAATTAAGTTTTTAAGATTTTACTTACTTTTTATAGATGCTTTTTAAAAGCTCATGTTTCCATTTATTTAAAATTATTCTGTTAAGTGAATCAAAAGGGGAAAGAAAATCAGTGTCTTGAAAGATCCTGATAATTTTTTTTTTWAATAGCTTAATTTAAACAAAGACTAGCAGGTTATATTTTAGCAGCTTGCACAAATCCATATTGCCACTAAAAGTATAATGTATATTTATCTCAGAACATTGCTAGGGCAGTTTTAAAATCAAGTTTAATATTTTAACATGTTTTCTATTTCACTTTCTCTCTAAAAAATTGCTGGTTCTGCAAATGGCAAAAGCCATTACATCTCTTTATTACRTTACTGTCAAGGTTTTTGTTTGCTTCTCTGCTTTGTTTAAGGACTGGTAGAGGCACCTGCCTTGTGCTAGTAATGGATATTCAGGAGTCCCTGTAAACCCTAAAATCTGTTCTGTTTTCTTGAAAATTCTGTGTCTCCACACCACAGCTGAATTCTTATCATTGCAGAATTCTTTTAAGTTTTTCAAAATATACTCAAGATCTGACTGTGTAACAGAACTCGACAGCTTTGTCGGAATGCTGTAGTCTTCAGTTGAGAATGAATAGCTGTGCTGCGCTGAAATTTGGTTTCTGCAGCATATTAGATGCTGGCCCTAAAATGGAGCTGGATTCCTTCACAAAAGCACAGGGCTTTTCTTTGTTCTTTTTTTCCTTACTGTTTTTTTCCTGACATGATTAATTTAGGAGAGAGTTGAACAATTGAAATACAATGAAACATCACTGTATTGTTGTGTACAGCTTTTTATACTTCTGTGAGCGTATCCTCCTGGATATGTCAACAGCTACTTTAAAGCGCTCTTATTAAGACTTGTATACAGTACATGCATGTAGGAATTGCAAAAAAAAAAAAAAAAAAAAAATCCAGATTTTAAAGTTTATTACTGAATTTAAAACTATTTTAGAAGTTTTGTATTGGTGGTGTTTTAATATTTTACATAAAATGAAATATGTACATATTGATTAGAAAACTATAACAAGCAAAACTTCCTGCTAACCCCAAATGTTCTGTCTTTGTAATCAAAATGTGTAGTGATTATACTTGAACTCTGTACTTAGTGTTTGTCTAATTCTTAAACGTTCCTGGGGATGGAATTGATGTATTCTTTGTATTTAAACCAAAATGAATTGATACATGTTGGAATGTATGTGATAAAATGCAATGGTTAGAGCTCATCACTGTAGCACTGAGAGAGGAGTAGAGCTTCATGAGAGAAAAGGATACCTTCTGATTTGTTTTGCACAGGTATGTGTGATGAAGAGTTGTTTGGTGTGTCCCCTTATTGTAGTGCCTTAAATGATGATGTAGTGTGAATAGAGTTTACAGTGAGCTTGCCTTATGAGGGACCAGCAAGCCCCCGTCGAATTGAAGCAATTCACTAAGCTTATCACAGCAAGAAGAGCAGTATGTTGCATAGGTGCATTGTTCTCAGTTTTAATGCTATCATAAAAAGCTACATTTTTGTTTGGAGTGAAGCGATGTTTCCTTAAAGCTTTTCATTGAAATGGCACGTGTACTGTTAGATGTCTGTCAGTGCATTTCGAATAGGGTAGTGCTAGGAATGCATTGGAATGTTTAGTCTAATATTGCAGAAGTGATTAAATATGTGCAATCACTTTTTATTAGATTAGTATGGTGTTACTTTCCCCCACGTTAATAGCAGACATTTCTTGTAAAATATTGCTAGCTTGGTGATAGAATATTTATACCAAAGAGAGCCTGCTGTAAAGCACATAATACCATTAAAAAGTTTTTATAATGCTACTGCTAATGTGGAGTTGTTGGAAAGATTYGTCAGCTGTAGCACTAGTTAGTGTTCAGAGGAAATACCTAGTTTGGATAATCAGTGCAGTTTTTAAACTAAACTTTGTTTTTTTGGTTCCCCTGTACTAAGAATTATTTCTCCACCTCAGTATGTAGAGAATTATCTTGTCCAAAAGGATAATAAACTGGTTTGAGCAGTAGTATTACTGCAGCAATAAGAGGTTTTGGTAACCTTGAATCCCAGTTTATATTCCGTCCAAGTGGAAAACAGGCTAGGTGTCTGACTGGTATCTGACAAGAAGTGCAAAATCCTTTTCTGAAATTCCACATTATTGATAGGAGAAAGTTTGGCCTGAACCTGAAAYTGAGGAACTGTTAAAGGTTTGGCATCTCTTTCATTAGAGGGAGCAAGGACTTTGGAACTGGACGGTAGCATTAGCGACATGTTGTTCAGTGTACTTYTATTCAGAGCACTTCTGTAAATGTGAGGATAACCAAGCAATCTTGATATTTCACATCATTGGTGTAAATGATGCTATTTGTTGCTGAAAGCACTTTCTTACTTTTTTTTCCATATTACATTGCCTGTGTTCAGTACTTTGCCTTGAGATACCTTTTGGGTACAGAGTTGTGTCTTTCCATCAAAAGGCAAAAAAGCTCCAATTCCTGGGTTTCAGGAAAATAAAGACCTCTAGCAAAATGTGCTAGTAAGTTGGAGAAAAACTCCCCTCTCCCACCCCTGCAAAGCAGAGTGAGACTAAAATGGCCATCTATCTTTAGAGTCCTTATTACGTAATTAACTCCAACCAAATATGTTCACAAAGCCTGATATCGCGTCTTCTACTGTTCAAGTTTCCAAAACTTTTGAAACAAGGGGACAGGGTGGAAACTATGTAAATAAGTTGAAACATACCCCATTTGAAACAAGTCTTTAGTTACCCTGAAATTCCTCTGCGATACACAGCATAAAATAAACAAAAAAACCCTATCCCAGCAGGGCCAGGTCTTCATATCAGTGCTGGCTCCACTAGTGTGGCTGATTGAAGTCTGGCCCCYGTGTGTTTTGCCCAATTTAATATATTCTGGTCTGCTCTAAGGAGATACATCCCTTCTTCCCATGCATATCCAAGTTCTTTCAAAACAGGTTAAAGAATCGAGTGTCCTCACTGTCAGAGCTCTTACACAGATTTTGTTAGGCAACATGCTATCTCTGCATAGAAATTGAAGTCCTCTTTAACTCCTCTCTCTTCTTCTTTTCTTTCATTTTTTTTTATTTTTATTTTATTTTTTTTTAAGTTGCCCACCATAGATGAGGTTTAGGGTTCACTTCTTGAATTTTTATAACCATGATCCCATCTAGACTCATTTGTGTGATTCACAAACTTTTAAATTGGAGTTGTTCCTGCTACCTGACCTGCGTTCACAGCTGTGATGGCCCCTGCAGAGGCAACTTCCTGACGCTTTCCTGCTTAGCACCTAGTTGATGGGATGCAGTAATTTACCTCTGACTCAGCAATCTCTTTTAGTAGGTGAAACTAAATTGCTTCTAAATGACAGGATTGGCACAGCCCTGCTTTCTTTTTTATTTAAACTTCTGAATGGTGCCGCATGTCCACATGGTTGTTTGTTGCTAAACTTTATATAATGTGTGATTTCAGATTCGGCTTGAAATATATCTATCTCACTACATGTAGCAGTACATTATATGTAATGTTAGTATTTCTGCTTGAATCCTTGATATTGCAATGGAATTCCTACTTTATTAAATGTATTTGATATGCTAGTTACTGTGTAAAATTTAACTTTCTTTTATGGTTGTGCTTTTCCTTTTTACAAGCCGCTAGATACAGGTAGTTTCTGACAATTACTGATCTATGTTTGTATTGCTGATGTACTTAGGGGTTATGTAAAAATCATTTTAACAAAAGAAATAGATATTTAAAAATTTAATACTAACTATATGGGAAAAGGGTCCATTGTGAAAACATAGTTTATCTTTGGATTCAATGTTTGTCTTTGGTTTTACAAAGTAGCTTGTATTTTAAGTATTTTCTACATAATATGGTAAAAATGTAGAACAATTGCAATGCATCAATAAAAAGGGTTAATTTTCTGTACTCTATTCACTTAGTCACTTGATCTGTAAAGGGGGACTGAAAAGGGGTTATCTGCAATGAAATACGAGCACAAACTGTTAGTCATTTTCTGCTCGCTACATGTGTAGCAGGATGTCCACTGCGGCTGTGCCACACGGATCCTTAGCAAACTCCTTCCAGAGAGGTGTAGCCGGGAGTGTGCGGCACCCCCAGGGATAAGGCCCATCTTGAGATAAGAAAACGCTCTTTTTCTTTTTTCTTTCTTTTTTTTTTAATCACYGTTGTTTATGTTCGTAAACTGGTTACCGCTGAGGGTGTCTGCACTGGCTGCTCAGCCTCCTGCCCTGGTCTGAATCCCACTTGCGTGGGCTGTGCTGGAAATCATCTCCCTTCTGGTCTTGCTGGACACTTTGTCGGGCTCCGGGCGGAAGCGCGGACGGGGAGTCGCTGCCTTCCCCAGCGCCCGCTCCCAGCCAGCGGCTCCCCGGGGAGCGCGGCGYGCCCGGACCCGTCCGCCGGAGCGAGGGACGCTGCCGTCCCTGCGTGCCGGGAAGGGGCCGGGCCCCGGGAAATGCGGATCTGCCTGGGCCTGGGGCCGGCGTGCAGCGGGGCACCTGCAGCGCCGTGCCGCACGCCCCTCGCCGTGCCCCTCGCCGTGCCCCTCGCCGTGCCCCTCGCCGTGCTCGCGGTGCCGGCAGGGCTCGCTGCGGCACGCTCCGAAGATGAAGGGGTTAAAGCGCCCGGGGCTGGCGCCTCTCCTCCCCTCTTCCCATCTGGATTCAATAAGGCTGCGAGAGGCCGGAGCATTCCTGAGCGCTGAGACGAGCGGAGCGCTGTGCCCGGCCGGCTCCCTCCCGACGGCCATGGGGCCCTGGCGCTGCCTGCTGCTCCTGGCGCTCCTGCCCGCGGCCCTCCGCGCCCAGCAGCAGCAGTTCATGGAGTACATGGAGCGGCGCCTCGCGCTCCTGGAGGTGGGTGCCGGCTGCCAGCGCCGGCAGGGCCGCGAGCGGGGAGCCGAGCGTCCCGCCATGGGGAGCGGCGCGGAGCTCAGCGGGGCTCCGCGCAGCCCAGGGGGACCGGCACGGGCAGGGGAGCACCGCGGGTGAGGGTGCAGCATCGGGATGYGGGAGCACTGCGGGTGCAGGAACGCTGCGGGCGTGGGAGTGTTGCAAACTCGGGTTCATGGCGAGTGTGGGAGCAGCATGGGAACGTCGCGGGCGCGGGAACATCTCGAGCACGGGGATGGCGGGGACGCGGGAGCGCTGCGGGTGCTGGCGCGCAGCAGGACGCGGCCTGGGGGGATGCGAGCGCCGGCGCTAGGAGCAGCGTGTGGCCTCGGGCGTCCCGCGACCACGCGTACGTGGCGGCCGGGGCTGCGCTGCACGGGGACCCTCAGTGTCCCCATGGCCGCCCCAGGAGCGGATCTCGCAGTGGCACGACCAGAGCAGCCGCTACTCCACGGAGCTGCGGGATTTCAAGAACCAGGTGCTGGGGATGCTGGAGACGGCGGAGAAGGAGCGGGAGGCACTGCGGGCGGAGGTGGAGAGCGCGGCGGTGCGCGTGGACCGCCTGGAGCGTGAGGTGGACTACCTGGAGACGCAGAACCCCGCGCCGCCCTGCGTGGAGGTGGACGAGACCCTGATGGAGAAGCAGGTGGCCATGGCCAAGCAGCGGAAGAACGAGAAGTACACCAAGCTGACAGGTGAGGGGCCGGGGCTGGGGGCTCCCTGGCCACACGCTCGGCATTAGCTCCCAGGCAGGGGTGGTTTGGGGTGTCTCTGGTCCAAATCCCACTTTCTCGTGACTGCGGGTGCCGGGAAGCCACGTTTGAGCCCCAGGTGTCCTCCCCTGCCCCTCGCCCACACGCACAGCGTGGCTTCTCCAGACCACCAGGGATGGCACCGCCATCTCCGTCGTGAGTTTGCCAGGCCCGAGGGCCAGGGGGAGTGCTGGGCGCTGCAGGGCAGTGGCCCCACACTCAGGGCTGCCTGGCTCACGCAGACTGCAGTGACACCATCGCCAGCGTCCGGGCCATGAAGATCCTGAAGCGCTTCGGCAGCACCTCGGGGCTCTGGAGCAAGGACGCCGCGGGGAGCTCGGAGAAGATCTACGTCTTCGACGGCACTGCCAACGACACCGTGTACATCTTCCCCCGCATGCGGGAGTTCACCCTCTTCTCAGCCACCCGCAAGGCCGCCCGCATCAAGCTGCCCTACCCCTGGGTGGGCACTGGGCACCTGGTCTATGATGGGCACCTCTACTACATCCGCCAGCAGGGCCCCTTCCAGGTGATCAAGTTCAACCTGGCCAACAAGACGGTGGTGGACAGCTCAGTGTTCCCGGCTGAGGAGCAGATCCCCGTCTTCGGACTCTCCTCTTTCACCTACATCGAGGTGGCTGCGGATGAGGAGGGGCTCTGGGCCATCTACGCCACCAAGGAGAACGAGAAGAACATTTGCCTGGCCAAGCTGGACCCCGCCTCACTGGACATCGAGCAGATGTGGGACACGCCATGCCCGCGGGAGAACGCCGAGGGCGCCTTCGTGGTGTGCGGGGCGCTGCACGTGGTCTACAACACCCGGCTGCCCAGCCGCTCCCGCGTCCAGTGCGTCTTCGACGTCAGTGGCACCCTGGCCGCCGAGGACGCCTCCCTGGTCTACTTCCCCAAGCGCTACGGCTCCCACGCCAGCATGAAATACAACCCGCGCGAGAGGCAGATCTACGCCTGGGATGACGGCTACCAGATCATCTACCGCATGGAGATGAAGAAGAAGCTGGAGGTGTGAGCAGGCTGCAGCACGACGTCCCTGGCGCCCGGAGACGCGGACTGTTTCCGGAGCGCCAGGCCRGGGCGCGAGCGGGAACCAGTCGCAATAAAGGATTTCTCCCTTCCGCAGCYGGTGCCAGTGTCCATCCACGCTCCAGCTGCAGCAGCCCAGCTGCCGGGACGGGGACGGGGCTGCCACAGGACGGGTGCAGTGGGGGCTGCGCAGGGTTGGGGTCGGGTCTCAGCAGATGGGGCCAGCAGCCAGGGCTCGGCTGGACTGGGGATCGGGGCAGAGTCTGGGTTGGGTCAGGGACTGGGGCCAGGACTCTGCTGGGTTGGGATCAGCTGCGCTCGCCTGGGGCAGCCCAAAGGCATGAGAATGAGGAGGAAAATGGGAAAATAACCGTGGTGCCGGATGGGCATCCGAAACACAGCTCTCAGCCAGTACCTGCATCCACCTGCATCACGGCGCTGCAAGCGGGGCCGACCCTTTCCTGCATCCACAGAGCGTCAGGGCTGTGGCCCGACCGGCCCTTTCCCACATCCGTGGGGCATCGGTGCCATAGGGCCACAGCCCGACCAGCCCTCTCCCGTGTCCGCAGGGCATCAGTGCCATAGGGCTGTGGCTTGACCAGCCCTTTCCCACATCTGTGGGGCATCGGTGCCATAGGGCTGTGGCTTGACCAGCCCTTTCCCGTGTCCGCAGGGCATCAGTGCCATAGGGCTGTGGCTTGACGAGCCCTTTCCCACATCCGTGGGGCATTGGTGCCATAGGGCCACAGCCCGACCACCCCTCTCCCGCGTCCGCAGGGCATCGGTGCCATAGGGCTGTGGCTTGACCAGCCCTTTCCTGCATCCGTGGGGCATCAGTGCCATAGGGCCGCGGCCTGACCAGCCCTTTCCTGCATCCACAGGGCATCGGTGCCATAGGGCCGSRGCCYGACCRGCCCTTTCCTGCGTCCRCGGGGCATCGGTGCTGCGGGGCTGTGGCCCGACCAGTCCTTTCCCGCGGTGCTCCTGTGCGCCCACGCTGCGAGGAGCTGTGCCGCAGCAGCCCCTTCCGCCCTGCGCCGCTTGGGAACACTTCCCTCCGCCCCCAAGGAGCGGAACTGCCGCAGC
Source organism: Rhea americana (assembly GCF_003343005.1). Lineage (NCBI taxonomy): Eukaryota > Metazoa > Chordata > Aves > Rheiformes > Rheidae > Rhea > Rhea americana. The sequence goes on along the minus strand of NW_028186359.1, from coordinate 225,421 downwards.
AGGCTGTTCCCCCCCTCCTTTGCGTGCCCTGCTGGGGCCCTGCTCTCTGCCGAGCCCTTCCCAGCCCCTCGCAGAGTGGCTGCCAAGGCGAGAGGATCCTGCACCCGGTGCTGGGACCAGGAGCTGTGTCCAGCACAGACAGCTCAAGCCAGCATGCTACAAAGACACTGTTGTACTGAGACAAGCAGGGAGGGGGCAATTTCTCTGTTTCATGCTTTCTCAATGGCTGGTTGGCGAGTGTAATCACAGCTTTTAGCTCTGAGTAGGTATTTCTGCCCACGAAACATCTGGCTGAGCTCTAGATCATCGCAGGCGGGCTCAGTGGCAGCGGGGGCTCAGCCCCCAGTGCCATGGCAGGACGCGCTCATGAGCTCGGAAGTGCCAGGAGACGCGTGCAGCAGTAGTCCTTTGCCCTTTTTACAGTGAAAATGCAGAATAATTGCAAGGTCCAGGTTCTCACGGGGAGCCTCCCAGGCGTGTGGCTGCAGCAGGAGGGGAGCTCGTGCTCCGGGCACCCGGTGCTCTTGCGCAGGGGCTCTGCAGAGCTGCCGGCTTCCTCCACCCTGACCTCCCAGCCCGGCCCGGCCCCGCAGGGCCTGCTCCGTCCTTTCCTTCCGACAGGAAGACTAAAAGTAAAACCTATGGGCTTTGAGCTCAGCGCCCTCCTAGGGCACTGTGCTTTGAGAGACAAGGTTGCGCTGTTTTCCGGACAGCTCCAATTACTAACAGGATTTGCAGTTACTGCTGTGCTTTGACCAAGGGGGATTTCTGTGTGTGCTCTGCTCCCGGTTTGCAGTGGCATTTCCGCCTCTCCCGCCCGCGCAGATGTCGCTGCACATGGCAAACCCACAGCAGCTCCTGCCTCCCAGGGATTTCACGCATCCTCCAGGCTATGCGATTTCGCAGAGATTTTCTTCGGGATGTTATTACTGCTAATAATAATAGTATTAAAGATGTTTCCCAAAGTCACAAAAATACAAGCTCAGCTGTTCAGGCTAAGCAGTTCTTTAATTTCTTTCCTCTCCAAAAATCAGCTTCCTAGAGCCTGTCTGGAGCAGATCTGGACGCGATGCCCCAGCAGCGGCAAGGGGAGGATGAGGGGCAGCAGAGACGCCCCTAGAGCCAGGACCCCCCCCCCGGGAACAGGGATCCTCCGGCTGAAGATGGGACCCCCCTGGAGCCAGGACCCCCCTGGGAACAGGGATCCCCTGGTGGGAGCTGGGACCCCCGGCTGGAGCGGGAGCTGGAGCTGGGAGCATTGACCGTGTTTGGCGCCGTCCTGCTGCAGCTGTCTGTCAACCTGGGGACTATAACCATGGAAAATGTGATTATTACAGAAAATTGCTGCAGTTCCTGCAAAGGTAGGGTCAAAACAAACAGAAATTACCAATTTTGTCTGCTGCTAGTAAAGCATGTGAGAGTAGGATTGACTCACTACTTGCCCAATTAAGCGGATTCCCCCAGATGAGCTTCCAGTCGCCACACCGGAGCCCCGTGGAGGTTAGTGCTTCCCAGTGGGGCCGCATCTGCGGGGCTGCTGCCCCCAGCCTGCAGCTCCTCCGCAGACTCGCCGGTCCTTGGGCTCTCGTTTTCGGGAACGCAGCGTTTGGACGCGGAGATGCTCTGTGGCCGAGCCGCCTGGTGTCTGTGCTGCTGCTGTCGGCGCTCCCTCCCGCCCCATCCAAGCCTGCCTGAGAAATCGAACTTTCACCTTCTTACAGAGCACTGCAGGGAGAAATGTAATTTCAGCAGGAGTCACCAGCTCCAACAAATCCCACAAAGTCCTACGTGGCTGGGCTGCCRGATCGCCACCTTCGGGACGGGGAACCTGCAGAGCAGGGAGCAGCACCCCGCGCCACTCGCGAACACCAGGCCCAAGAGCAGCGCCGATAAACAGACTTACTCATAAAAAGTCATTACTGCTCTTGTCCTCCATCCCTCATGGCAGCAAAAATCCCTCTTCTCAGGCATTTCACAACAGAAAGCAACGCGCAGTGCCAGCGGGAGGTTAGCGGCAAGTCTCTCACTTTGGCGGTAATTAACAACCAGACAGTGTTTGCACATGTGGATTCAACGATGGGGCCGGTCACGTTTTTGTGTTTTATGCCTGATGCTGCAGGTTACTGCTGTCTCCGCTTGGCTTTGGTGCCAGCCGTTTCCATGGCAATGGGACATGTGCTCCGATCTGCACTGACCCCTTCGGAGGTACTTAATCACCTTTAATGAACTGCTTTTTTAATAGATGCCTATACTAGTCTCTTGAAATATGCATGCTATAAATTCCATGGTTTTAATTACAAGTGACACGAGAACATAAGATTTATAATTATATTTCCACGACTAATGCACTGTTTTAAAATATAGCTGTAAAACTGTAAAATGTAATTACAAAACATCATTGAGAAAAGTGCAGAGGAAAAAAATCATTTCTGGAGCACTCGGTCCCATTGTTGGCGACAGTGGAGACGGTGCAGGGCTGCCGGGGACGCTACAGTGTGGGCAAAGTGCCAGCTCCCCCGGGCTCTCCGGCTCCGCGGGCCGCCCAGAGTGCTGCCCTCATGCAGCCCGTGCTCGGGGGCAACATTCTTCCCAGGAAAGAAGCAGCCCGTGTTCCCCTCTGTTTGCAAAACGAAGAGTGGGCAATGTTTTGCTGGGAAGAGACTTGGAAAAAAACCCAAAGTGCAAGGGAAAAACGTGTATCTTTTCTGCTGGTCCATGCTGCCGGGGCCGGGCCACGTGCTTCCTGCTGGGGGATGTTCTGGCCCTGCAGAGCCGTGCCGGAGCTCCCCGCCGGCACCGTGCAGGCTGGCACAGGAACCAGGACACCCATGCGCTGAGATGCCTTTTGCGGATGATCTCCAACGACTTTTTCTTTTTCCCATGGATGAGAAGGTTTCTGGGGATCACGCCCTATTAAGGGGAGCRACGAGGCCTGGGGCGGGAGGATGAGACCTGGGTGGCGGGGATGGTTAGAGCAGAGGGGGAGCAGCGGGAGGGCAGGCGATGAAATGTCATTGGGAATTCAAAGCTGCTTCCGACCTCCAAGCGCCCTTGGCCGGGCGCATGGCCGGGCGCAGCCCTCGTGGCGGCCGGATCCCGCTGCTCGCAGCCACAGCTTTGGCGAGAAGAGGAAGCACGCAGCCAGGGGATGACTGAGAGGGATTTACGGGGCTACTGCGGCTGTCGCACATGGTGCACAGGGAGAATTGAGAGACAAGGTGCGAAGGGAAATCACACTGCTGGGGGCATGGACACTGAAGCACCATCACTGGGAGCACGACCACTGGAGCACAGACCTTGGAAGCACAGACATCGGGACATGGACACCRAGGCACGGATGCTGGGAGCACAGACATCAGGACATGGACACCGGGGCACAGATGCTGGGGCATGGACACCATGGGCCAGCGCRCACGGAGCGCACCTGGAGGATGGCCGCCTCCCAGCGCGTGGTGGAGCCTCCTCACTGCACCTGCTCCATCACCACGGAAGGGACCTTTCGTCCTGGGGAACCACGCGGCGGAGGATGCAGGGGCCGCAGAGGCCAGGCATRGGGCATCCTTCCTCCCCGCGACAGCCCGAGGAACCTGCTTCACTGAGGAGCTGCTTGGAGCTCTGGAAAAACCGTGGAAGCTTTTCTTTCTTTCATAGCCACTGTGTTTTTACATTGCCCCTTTACCGCCAGGGTGATTGAAGAAGGATCTAGTGCTCATGCAAGAGTGCTGGCAGCACCGATGCCCCGATGTCCAAGCTGCAYCAGTGGCAACCCAGCTCTGCATGCGGAGAAGTCCGGCCAGGCCTACGGGAAGGCCAGCAGCCGCAGTGAGGGCTGATCATGCCTCAAAGCCTGATGGAGACCACAAACATGGAAAAGCAGTCTTTCCCCTGAGGAATCAAATACTTTTTAGCACATGACGAAAGGAATCGGGGGGGGGGGGGTACGCAGGGCGCAAAGGTCTGACGGCTCACAGGCACCTCTATGCGTGGGTCCGTGACCCACGCCTGCGCGCCCTTCCAGCTGTCCTGCCCACATAAAGCAATTTTACAAACTATCTTACAGCCCAAGCTTCTCGCTCATGTCTCAGTCTGCCCTCTACATTGGAAAGTGGGCCCACGCAGCAGAAGCCGGGAGGGCAGTGTGGGGAACCAAGGCCACCTGGCAGCGATGCAGCGCCTGGCGGGGATGCAATGCCGGCAGCACTGCAATGCCGGCAGCACTGCAATGCCCGGTGGCGATGCAATGCCGGCAGCAATGCAGTGCCAGCAGCACTGCAATGCCCAGTGGCGATGCAATGCCAGCAGCACTGCAGTGCTGGCAGCAGTGCAATGCCCGGCGGCGATGCAATGCCAGCAGCACTGCAGTGCCAGCAGCACTGCAATGCCCAGTGGTGATGCAATGCCAGCAGCACTGCAGTGCTGGCAGCACTGCAATGCCCGGCAGCAATGCAATGCCCAGCAGCAAGGCCAGCGGCAAGGTGATGCCCAGTGGCAATGCAATGCCCGTTGGCAATGCGATGCCTGGTGGTGATGGTGGTGGCAATGCAACGCCTGGCAACGATGCAATGCCTATCGGCGATGCAATGCCTGGCAGTAATGCAGTGCCCAGAAGTGGTGCTGACGTGGACATGGACGCAGCGAGCAGGATGGTCTCGCCAGCTGCTGCCACCGCAGCCGGCGCAGGAGGAGCTCAGGCTGGCCTGGCTCCCAGCCACAGGTGCTCACGGGGTTGGCGGTGCCTTGGGAGAGGGGCAGGAGCCCTGGCTGTCGGTGCTCGCTGCACGGCCACGCCACTGGTGGGAGAAAGAGAGAAAAAAAGAATGTATGTATTAGTATATCTGTGTGTGTGTGTGTATACACACACACACACACACACACACACACACACACACACACACATATATATGTCAGTGTGCACAGAGCAGATTGTCTGAAACTCCTCCCATCCCCTAACCTTGTTCGACAGCCCCTGCGCTATCTCATCTCACCTGCTGCACAGTGTGCTCCAACTGAGGATTTTGCTTTAGCTGGGATAACCAGGTCACGGACAAATCCTTGGGGTGAGAATGCCCCTGGTTACCTGGTCCAGAAGAGCTGCTGCGCAGTTTATCTCACTGCTTTGCAAATCKATTTGCAATTGTTGGGACAGCTAACGCCCCCCGGACGGCATCTGTGCACTGCACAGGGAGCCTGCCCTCAGCTTGTCTTCCCCGCTTCCCCTGTCAGCGCTGCTTCCTTTTAGTTGCTTTGCTTTATGAACGCTGAATTATTGCCACRTTACCTAATTCCTGTCGGTCTGGTAACACTGCCCCATAGAAACTATATCCACCATGCCAAAGACATTTCTCAAAGTGAAATCCATGTCAGAGGCGGAGTGGATGTAGCAAACATTTTTTTGCCATACTTATAGGATAATAAATTATTTGTGATATGCCCTGGGGCTATTATTATAATTCAAAACCATTACTATTGAGGCTTTTGAGCTCTCACCCATTCCACCCTCTTATTTTATTAAATTCAAATGACAGATGATAGACATCTTCCAAGGGCCACGGGTGCTGTAATGCTTCTGCTGCTCCTTTCTCCCCTGGATCAGTTGTCTCCTCTCCAGCATATGCAAAAAACTTTTGCTGGCCAATATTAATGCTCTAGGAAGTAGAAGGTCACTTCTGTGGGAGAAAACCCATCAGGCAATTTGCACCAAAGGGGAAAAGCCCACAGTGATGTGCCCAGGCACCGCAGGCTCCCATCCTGGCACGCTGCTGATCCGTGTCACCCGGGGGCAGCACCTGCTTTCCCAGAGTGAAGACGAACTCCCTGYAGGGCCACGCGTAAAGTCAGTGACCGCCGTCATGGGGCTTCCCGACAGGCAGGAAAACAGTTCCTTGCACTTTTCAACTGCACATGTAACTGCTAGAATTCCTAAAGAATTGACGATATGGATACAGACTTCCTACAAGAAGTATCAAAAAAAAAGGGGGGGGGCAAGCAGAAATTACAAGAGAAACAGGCTTTTGGTGAAGCGTTTAGCCTACATTTGCAGTGACATTTGCTACTCTGTAAACATGATGAAAGCTCTCCTGAGACTAGGCTCAAAGGACCACTGTGCCATGGGGAACCTGAGCATCTCTCCTTTGTTTAACTAGACCCGTGAACCATCCGTTCTGCATTTAACAGTCGGCAAACTAAGAMCCATGAGTTCACCCAAAAGCCTGGAAGAGGATGATTTTGCATACCTTTAAAGATAAATGGTTGTTCTTCATTAGGGAGCATGACTTAGCTCTCAGCAAAATCACCAGTTTTTATCTAGAGAAATAGTTTAAACAAATAAATTCACCCATGCTGAATGTAAGAGGCACTTTGCAACATCAAAGGCCAGTTTTGCACGGGGCTGCTGCTGCTGCTGCTCTGTGATATCAGACAGTGTTTTAGTCTTTCATACACAACACAGCAATTTCCAGTTTTCAGAGTCTCCTTTGAAGTCTAGAAATAAATCCTGCAATTTTATAGTTCTTGTAAACACATTGCTTAACCTTATGAGTGATGCCTGGGCAGCAGCAGGGCAGGGCTGGTGGGCGCGCAGCGCTGCCGAGGCCATGGCATGGGAAAAACACGTTGGAAATTCTTCCAAAAGGCCTTGGCCRCGCACTGGTAAGTGTCTGCACTAGTCAGCAATGGGTTGCTTGACGGAGAATACAAAACTGTATTACTTTTGAAAGATGGACAAATGTGAGTCCTTCTCTTTCATACACACATGAAAAAGCTGACATGATTAGCTGTAATGCACGAATAGCATTTGCCCATGAATTTCTGTCTAGGATCCTGTTTTGTTTTTTTACTACACTGAAGAGTTGCAGACAGCAGTGCTAAAACTTAAAAGGGCAAATAGATACAGGCCCACTGGCTCTGTGCACTGGCTCATGGCAGAAATGCCAGAACAGACCATTTTCTTTCTTTTTTTTCTTTTCTTTTCTTTTCTTTTCTTTTCTTTTCTTTTCTTTTCTTTTCTTTTCTTTTCTTTTCTTTTCTTTTCTTTTCTTTTCTTTTCTTTTCNTTCTTTTCTTTTCTTTTCTTTTCTTTTCTTTTCTTTTCTTTTCTTTTCTTTTCTTTTCTTTTCTTTTCTTTTCTTTTCTTTTCTTTTCTTTTTTCACAATGCCTGACCTGTGCACTTTGGGGGTGAAATGATTCATTTGACTTTTTTCCTGGAGGCTTGGAGGCTCAGCCATGGGTTTCAACGTATAGTTTAAAAGGTGACTCATCTTATATGCCTTCCTCTTTTCCTCTGAATATCATCCTGAATGATTATGTCCTCAAATGTATTCTTATATAGGAAGAATGTAAGAATTGATTCTGGGAAGATATTCCTGACTTACAATGGTGCAACATGAGATCATGGAGGGCCTCACACAATTGAGTATGAACTTTCAGGTTTCCATCATTTGAGGATGTTTTCCGCTATGTCTCACTCTGGCTTTTGGGGGGTTATTACACTACCACCCCCAGGCACAAGCGCTGGCTTTACTGTCATATTGAAGTGTCAACAGCGCAAGGGTCATTGACCACATCTCTCTCCTCCAGAATTTGTTACCTAAACCAGGCAAAAGGCAAACAGCTGCACAGAAGCGTGAGGAAATGGAGGAAGAGAATGCTAGAGATGGTCAAAACATGACCCTGACCTTACAGGCTCGTTTTATCATCTGCAGCTGCCTTGGGAGAGTCTCTTTCTTGGGAGATGCTCAGAGCAAYTACATTCGTCCTATTTATTCTCCCTCAAAGGGCTGGAGATGAATCAACAGAAAAATCTTTTAGGATGATAAAATTAAAACTTGAAATGCATGATATCCCTAGGCAATTTTGTCTGCAATCAGAAAATTGTTCCCTCTTTTTTCCATTCTTAATCTCTAATTGCAAAAAAGAAGAAGAAAAGATACAGCAACAATCGGATCTGCAAATGCGATCCCTTTCCTTCTTGCTCTCAAGAGTAAGGAGCTCTCCAAGGCTGTACAGAGAAGCTCGTTCTGTGGAGTTCATTTCTGGCAAGAAATTCCCTGCTGCTCCTCTCAGAACTTCCTGGGTGAGCGTGGGAGAAGCCCGAACAGCTTGCTTGCGCCCCGTGCATGCATTCAGAGGGAAAAATAACTGCACGCACCTCCTTGAAAGACTTCTTCAGCTCCGCCAGCGGGTGCCAGTGGGCAACGGGCTTGCGCGGGTAGGCCAGCATCTCGTTCCAGTGGTCACGGCCCAGTCCCTCAGCGGCTGCCCCGGCACGGCACACACCAATGACCTCGTTGTGGCCCACGCTGCAGAGTGAGAGAGCAGCAGCTGGTCGCCTGCCGCCCCGTCGCAGCTGGCACCAGCGCGCGCAGGGCTGTCCCACGCACCGCACCGCGTCGCGCCGCCTGGGTGAAACCACACGCTTCCTGAAACAGCTGACGGATGGCAGAGAGCAGYGAAGGGGCACGCTCTAAGCATGCAAGGAGAAAATGCTATAAAGCAGAAGGGATCAGCTTCTCTGTGCTTATGATTCTAGCAGGCAACTACCCATAACTGTAAACAGAAATGGCACTTTGCAGTGAATCACTGGAGACGTGCCCGGGGCAAACAGCCACGCAACGTCAGCAGCGAGACTGAGGCAAGTGGCTGCCGAGCAAACCTGTGCCAAGGGGGACTTTCCCTCTCCTTCCGCTCCCCAGAGTCTCCCACCTACCGATCGTAGTCCATGACGGATATAAGCAGACTGACTTGATCCATGTTCTCTGGGGGGATGTCAAAGATTATTGCTTCATTGTAGGTGGGATTTAGCGTGTTTTTCTTTATGGTAGTTTTCTTCTTCTTCAGCCTTCGCCCATCACAGAGCAAAGACACTTTGACATACGGATCTGGAGAGGAGGAGATAGGAAAAAGCCTTCTGCACTATGGAAGCTCATTTTGCTGCTTTTGCAGCAGGGAAAYGGCATGGTAAGATGAGAACAGGCAGAGGCAGTTACTCTATGGGCACGGTTTTCTGCACTGCTGCCAGAACTGCTCAGCTGCTAATGTCACATGGCAGTGGCACTTGGGTAGAAAGTCTTATTTTTATGACCTTCCTTAACTCCAAGAAAGTTTCCACTCTTTGCCAATAGTTTCCTGGCTAAGTGGAGAATTGACAGAATGTTTTGAGGCTCCAGAGTTACAGCAAGGTTGGTGATTTTAAAACCCATTTTTCCAAAGTTGGGGAGCAGCAGGAAGAGGAGGTTTTAGGGCAGCTCTGCTTCACTCGCTTTCTGCCAGCTGACCATGGCAGAACTCGGCCCTGTGCTGCTACACGGCCACTGGGGAACGGCGACACGCTCTGRTGGGCACGTGTAACACATGATTAGGGAGGCGCCGAGCTGTCCTCAGCTGAAGCCTCCTTTCTCACACAGTTCAAACGGCATCAGGCTCCAGCTGCGCAGAAACACTGCCTGCAAAGGGCCTTACAGTTATTGTGACTGCGTATTACACAAGTTGTCAAGGAAATTGAAATACTGTGATGCTCAATCTCTGGAAAAGAAACTTTTTTATGTGGAGCTCCAGAGCTCGCAGGGGTTTGCCGGGGCGGCCTGTGAGCCTGTCCCAGCCCTGGGGCGAAAACGCCGATGCTGGCTGCAAGGGGCTGCCTGCAGCAGGAAGCCGCTGCTGGTGGGGAGCCACGGCGGCTGGTGCCTGCCACTGGCTGGGAGCTTCCTGCCCTGGCGTGGGCGCGAGCATCGCCCCACGGCACCCGGCGCTCACCTGAGGACCCAGTGATGTCCATCGCCTTGAGGTTCCTGCACTTAATGACCGTTAAGGTGAGACGGCCTGCAGTTGGCAAGTAGCATAGGGAAAACATGATCTCGCCCAGGTCCACGCTTTCCTTCAACAAAACAGAGAGCATGTTATGTCGGTAGGGCGCGGGGAGCAGCGCGGCGGCCGCCAGCCCCCCAGCCCGCTCCCTGAGGCTCTGCCCCGCGCCCCCGTGCAGTCCCCTCACTTCCCCTGCTTCGGCCCAGGAAAACCACAAAGAAAAGTGCCTTGGGGACGGCCCTGGGGGGGGACAGCTTGCTTCCTGCCTTGCTAATTCTGGGTGGCCCATAGAAGAGGGCAGGACACCTGGACAACAAATAATACGTGAAAAAGAAGGATTTTGAAATAGTCCTGGCTTCCTCGTTATAATGGCTATAAGGTGGTGATGAGGCTTTCCAGAACGATGTTTCATGCAGGATTCATGTAGCATGTGGCCTTTTCCCTGCCATTTTTAAGCAAATGACTCTCTATACTGCATGGCTGTGTCGTGGAATTGATTTTCTGCTGTATCCCAAAATTGTTCTATCTTCCCATCTTGTATTCTTACAAATGAACACATCGCAGAGGAGAAAAAGTGTGTCTGGATGCTACGATCCGAACCCTGTGTGGGTCGGTGTCGGTGGGGTCGGGGGAAGCCTCCCAGCCCCGGCGAGTGGCACACTTCCGGGCACGCGCTCCTGGGCACACGGCGGCTCCTCTCCGATGCTGTGCGAACTGGCAGGGAGCAGCCGAGCAGGGTGCTGCAGGTGAGCACGGGTGAGCGCCATGGTTCGGGCTGAACCAAGCCTGCGGGACTGGCCCGTCCCCCCCCCCCAACAACCCCTTTGCTGCCACCTCAAACTGGCATTAGTCATGTATGCAGACATATCTAAATGGGGAATTAACCAGCAGATGGCACTCAGAAACGTTCAGGAGTTTCTGGTTACACAGACACAGATGATAGGCATCATTTCCTATTTTAGTGCCCTGCAAACTAGTTCTTGTGAATGGCTTTTGCACGGAGCCGCTGGTGCTGCAGCCGTGCTCATCGCACGCCCAAAGGCCTGCCCTGGTGTCCATCACTGCCTCGCGCCGGGAACTTGGAGAGAAGAGAAGCAAAGCCAAACCGAGAGCACAAACAAGACTAGTGTTGCTTAAATAACTAGAAAACACTATGTGCTGAAGTCAGCAGCACGTTCCCCAAATACATTCCTAACAAGGATAAAAATTCTCATCTTGTGCATAGAAATCCCACATCTGTAGCACGTGCAATCCTTCATTTCTGCAGGGGGAGGATTTGATTCTTTTCACTGTGATATAATGATCTGCTGAAAAGAAATTGTAGCTGTTAGTAGCAGAGTGATGGGACTAGAAAGACAAGTAAATGCATTAGGCATTTAAAGCTCTGCTAAGTGTTAGGAGAACAGAGCTTGTGGATGGGTGAGATTTATGCCAAATGATTTCCTTCTCATTCTCTGCTAAGGCAAAGATTAGATATTTATTCCACTTAGACGTGCAGAATACTAATGAGCAGTATATAAAAGTCTTGATTATTGACAGAGATTTCCCTTGACTGGCAAGTAAATCAAAAATCTTCTCAAGCATGTAGTGTACAGAAGAAACAGTGGCAGCCAAATGTTTTCTGTACAGAGACTATATGATCAGTCTCTTGACTTGTGAAAATCTGAAGAAATGTTGTCTTAGGTGTTGATAAATAAGAGTTTAGTACCCTTAGCTGCTCAGATCTCTTGCTCACCTTAAAAAACCAACGGTATCCTGAACAGTTTTCATTCAAGGCAACAAAGTTTATTTGAGCCACAATCTCGTTGTCAGTGATTGGCAAGGAAACATGTGAAAACTGTTACCGAGTTACTCTTCCTCTAGCTTTAGCACCTCCTGATGCATCTGCTGGGAGACAAATTTCTTGCCTCACAGAATAAGGTATCCTATTAAAGCCCCTGAACGATGCTCAGCACGTAATGAAGAGTGTGGGGAACCTCGGCTGGTCTGGTCCCGACCGAATCCCATCGCGCTCTGTTGAGCCAGACAGGGCAGGCGGACAACGTGAAAACACCGGTGGCCCAAGGCATCAGAGAGAGCTGGGGCCAGCTCCACCGCGGGAGCTGCTGGTGTGTCCCCGGCATCCTGCACCTTTGCTTGCGCCACCCACGGCGTGTCTGCTCTGCACACCCAGCCAGGGCCGTCCCAGTGCCCCGGCCGTCTGCGGTAGCGTGGCCTGCTGGCAGTGACGGCGGTGCTACGGGGGGGCTGGAGCCCCTGGCCGCTACACCGACCGGCAGCCTCGTTGAGATCCAACCCGCACCCCTTTTCTGGGGGCCCAGGCAGAAGGGAGTCCTGCCCCTCTGTCCACATGTTCCACCTGCTCTTCCTCCAGGGAAGCCACCCGCTCCCCTGCCCTGCCCTGGATCTCCCCCCAAGACCCTCCAGGCGTGGTGCACGGACACCTGCCCGCCTGCTTCCCAGCAGTTTTCCTTTGTTGCCATCCATTAGCAGTTCTGGACCTCCGCTTTCTGGCTGCCTCCCTCTGCAGCACTGCAGGCAGCGCCCCAAGCGCCGCAGAGAGGCATTCGCTCGCTCATCAGCGCTGTGCCTTGGGCCCTGCTCCGGGTGCCACATGTCGCTTCCCCGGGAACAACTTCCCATTGCTGCACGGGCGCTCGGCCCCGGCACCTTCCCGGGGCAGTGCAGCAGCCGTCCGGCACTGCTGGCCACACTGCAATGGGTATTTATATACCCGAGTCTGTTCTCCAGTGCAGAGAGTGCAAAAGGAAAGGGACCGAACCTGCCCTGAAGGCAGTTGCAGGACAGATTTTGCAAGTCATGGGGTGATGTCAGTTGCTAGGAAAGACTTGACAGGGCCCATGCCTCCAGCCACAGGGATGATGACATCTCATATTCCACTGTTTTAGAAGTAATGACATGAAATGATAGAGAAAAAGACTGGCTTGGTTTCCTGCTGCAAGGTAGATCAATCACTTGTTTGCCCTCAGCATCAGACAGGTCCTCCTTGGAGGATGGTGGACAAGCAGACAGCTATTATGTGGAGGTTAATGTCAGTGTTTCTGTGCTGAGAGATCAGTGTGAAAAGGTGGCTTTTCCTGCTAGCTTTGACCAGAGTCTGCAGTGTTGAAAGTATCTGGGACATATTATTCTCTGATGTGTGGTTTCATTTTCAAAGAGAGTTCAAGAAAACTGCTAAAAGATCCACATCAAGCTCCAAAGCAGCTGCAGTAACACATCAGGAGTAGTGCTCTCAGTACAGCAAAACTCGGCACAGCTGATGTGTTAGTGGTGCCCCTCCAGAGCTATTTCTCACTGCTCATTGTGGGCACGTGGCGGACCCTGACCTGAAAGCGCAGGTCTCCCACACCACCCTGCGCCACGAGCCACCTCAGGGCTGGGCTGCCCCTCCACAGCAGATACTCACAGTCGTGGCATACTGAATGTCCTTCCAGATGGACGTCTCCCGGGACAGGTCAGAGGCCTCAAACAGGTTCTCCAAGATAACTTCTCCAATCATGTCGTGCCTGGAGAACCGATCAAAGTCAAAGACACTCAGGTGGAGCTTTCTGCTAGCCAGCTCCTCGTGGGGCACGGGGAAGTGGAAGGACTCATCGAAGGTGGGGTTCAGAGTCTTCCTGTGGACACGTGTCTGGAACTTGCGCTTTCTGTCGGGCAGGAGGTAGATCTTGACGTAGGGATCTGAGCTGCCACAGAAGTCTTTGGCTGGCAGATCAAAAGCCCTGAGAATTCGGACAGTCAGCGTCTCGTTCTCATAGTCGTACTTGAGAGTGAAGTTAATTTTCCCACAGGTTTTTGCAGCCTCTTTTTTGGGGTCCTCAGAGTCCACAGATTTTTGTTTATAGAGTTCGGGTTTTATGCGACCGATGCTAGTTGGCTGCTCTGCCACAGCAGGTGCATCTGCGCTGTAGTCCACGCTGGACACATGCATTTGCCGAGGAAGGTGCCTCTTGAAGGAGATGTGCCTACACAGAGAAGACAGGACAGCTGTAAGCTTTTCCAGGGATGTCCCCCTCCCTTTTCTCCCTTGAACTAGCACAAGGAAAGCAAGGAGAGCTCAAGAATAAATAGAATTAGTGCTCCTGATCACTGCATGGACACTACCTATGCTATAGAATAGCATTCCACGTTCAAAAGAACGTCTTTCTAATTTTCAGAGTATCTGCAGCAAGCTGCATTTTTCACCGGTTACATCAGTAACAGGCCGTAGGTAAATACAGGAGCCCAATTATGTTCCTTGACCAAGCCACAAGCAACACAGCATAGAGACCTTTTCCCGCCTCCAAGCTATTAAAATTACAAGATGCTGGCATTAAATTTCCCTCAGGCAAAAGATGTGTAGAGCTTTTAAAGTGAGAGAGGCATGGCCATCTCAAAAAGTTAGAGTTTGTGCTGGGTATTGCTGCTTCAAAACTGCTCTAGCAAACTCTTATCAAGAAAAAAACACAGACTTCTTGACAGACAGAAACGTGGGGCCTCGTACAGAAGCTGTCCCCTGCCTTCAACTGCTTTCAGCGTGGAGGGAAGCTGTAGGTAAGCAAAGCTTTATCTTAGTGAAGCATAACAGATTTGGGGGACTCATAGCATTATTTCAGATTACCTGCTGTTTACAAGAGCCGCATATTGGGCTATTTAACCACACTAAGAACTTGCACAGCCACAAAATGAGCCTTCAGTGACCAGAGGATCTCAGAGCCCTCGCTCCTGCTGGGCAGATTCCCCAGGGGCGCCCTGGCCCGGGCTGGGCCGAGCTGTGGTCGGAGCTCTCAGGCTGCACGGGGCCTGGCGCGGCCGCAGGACACCGGGGAGGGCGGTTTGCTGCCTCCGCTTGTCCTGCTTCTGTCAGACTGAGCTTCTGTTTTCTCCTCCCCAGAGGAGGTGCAACAGAAAACGCGCGGGTGCGCACCCGGGCCAGGGACCGGCGGCAAACCGCCGCCAGGGCGCCCGGCCGGCTCCGGCCCCTTCGGCGGCGGCGAGGTGAGCCGAGGCGCGGGGCCCTGCGGCTCCGCTCGCTGCCCTCCGTCTGCAGCCTCCTGCRGGGAAGGCGCCCGAAGCCGGGCATCACCCTTCCCCGGTCTCGGAGCGCCGCGGGTCGCGGCCTTGAGCACAGCCCGGCCTCGCGCCACGATTTGGCTGCCCGGCTGCTCGGCTCTGCGCCGCATCCACGAGGGAGAGCAGAGGGGGCCGCCGCCGCCCGCCCCTCGCGCCGCGGCCAGGCCAGAGCGGCCGGGACGGCGCTGATGGCTCGGCGCGGCGAGGCCCCGTCACAGGAACAGGCCTGAATCCTTCATTTTCCGCCAGCCCCACAGTGAGCCGGCCCTGACGCACCAGCYGGCTGCCGCAGCCTTCAGAGAGTGGCCCAGCCTGGAGGTGCATGCGCTTTCTTTGGTCTCACTGAACGTATCGGGCTGGATGAGGTGTCCCTGCGGTCTGGCCACTTCCCGCAGACAAATGGCGCCTTCCCCGCACYGAGCATGGCAGATCTCTCACCTGGCGGAAGAGGTGGGCTCCGTTGTTTGCCGCTGTATCCGTGAACGCCGCATGATGTGGTCCTTCATGGACAGCTGGACCTCGGCGGGGATGTCTGGAGATGTGTGGCTGATCTTTACAGCAGCCTCCAAGAAACTTATGGTGCCCGCGTCCTTGAGCTTGTCTGCCATGCTCTCCTTACTGCAGTCTGCCTCGCTCTGCAAGATGGCCAGGTTAGAAGAAATGGCCTTGTTCCTCCAGGGAACCCAGCACAGCTTCCAAAAGAGAAAGAGAAAACCTGCCACCAGGGCAAGTCCGCACACAACAACTACCAGCGCAAGGAGGCTGACGGAGAGCTCTACAGGGCAGGAGAAGGTGGCAGTGGTGGGGGGARGGAGAGGCAGGGAAGGAAAAAAGAAAAGAAAGATTGTGAGAAAGCCACAAGTAAGAGATGGTCCAAATGGACTTATATCTCCCCAGGTGCTGCAAGTGAGAGTCAAACCCATGTAAACACCCCCTGCAGGATTCCTGCCCCAAAGGCATCTGGGAGGAAAGGTGTCTCCAATGGCCGAGCTATGAGGTCTTCTGCTGCAACACTCAGCTGGACTATAAAGCTTCCTGCTTGGTTTGATTTGTGGCCCTTGCAAGCAGCTGGGCCTCAAACCGAGCAGAATTGCGGAAGAACTGAATGATGGAAGCAAGTTTCAATGCAGCGCGAGTAGAAACTGCCTTTCTCTTTGTAACAAAGACGTTCAGACATAATATTAAAAAAATCCACCCGCCATAATCCTGAAAAGCAGATTGTTGTTGGACTCTTAATGATCGCATCTTGTCCAGCTGTGCAAGTGGGGAACTTAAAAAAAAAAAAAAAAGCAATCCACAAGCTGCTGATGCAGTGAAACCAAATATAGAAGAAGGTTGTACAGCAAATATTACATTCTTCCTTATTCTAAAGCGCACAGAGAAATCCAAAGTGAAAGCTGTGCATATCCTCTGACTTTCTGAGTCACTTTTACCTCATATGCTATTTATTGCAGCATTTCAAGCTCCTCTGGAGAGGAAAGAGCTTCTATAGATACGGTTAAAGAATCACGACAAAAGGAAGAGCACATACACATGATCTAGGCTGTGAAAACATTCAAAACTTTTCAAAAAGAGAAAACAGTGGCTGCTTTTAGTTCCTTTCTTACAGTATATAAATTCTCAGATTTCCACCCAAAGCAATATTCCAAGAGCTTGGAACACACAAAAAAGGCCCAGTCTGGAGGCTCAGGCCTGCTGGGGCAGGATCGTGGAAGGCTCCTTTGCAGGTTAGTATGAATTCAAGGAGAAGAAGCATCTTGCCTCCTGCATTATTTGTAGTGACCAGTAAAGCTATAATCCTTAATTTATGTAAGCGCAAGCCAGGACAGAAAAACAGATTAAAAAAAATTAAATACTCCAGACTTTTATACAGAATAGTCATTACCTCTTACTGACTCCTGTTTCTGTGCCTGCTTAGACCACAGATGTTTTTCTATGACATGTGAAATAGCGGCTAGCTAACTCGGTCTCCACAGACCAGACACAAGGCCATTGGTTTGTCTAAATGCAGAGCTAAGATTACTCTTAGTGAATATATCACAAATGTGTAAAATTAACCGAAGAAAAGAACATCAGATGTAGCTGCTAAAAAGTGAAACCATCATGCACGGAAGCAGCGTAGATGGACATCGATGAGATGGGCAAGGTTCTACCGGATTAATATTTTATTTTTGTCCATATGAATTCACTGCCCCTCTTTAGATTATGTCTAACTACACTTAAGGCAAACAAATTCTCAACTCCAAAACCTCTAAGAAATGCCACTAGAAACTGCATTTAAAACAATCTCTCTTAAAATACATCCTTACCAGGCAGCTTAGCTTTTAGCAGATCATCTGGGAAACTCACATCTGTACTTCATCATGGCTATTACAAAAGTGATCCCTGAAATAGGTTTTTCCTTAAATAGAAATCATGGCAAGCAAGTTTTCTTTTTCCTCACCAGCCTCGCGTACAGGTCAGCCTGTCAGACCTCTGCATACCACAGCTGGGGTGAATGAATAGGTCCATCTCGTCTATAATAAATAGGATTGTATGAGGCAGCAGTGGAACTTCCTTGGAGATTTGCCTAATGGTGTTCTCAGCAAAGCAGAGAGCACAAAGGTACCACTTTCCTGTGTTTTGAGTTGAGTCTTGGAATTGTGCCGAGGATATTCAAACAATTTCATAAGAACACTTAAGAAGCTGGATTTTCTGCAAATATGTCTTCTTCTCCTGTTCTGATTTTTCCTCTGTAAATGGTTTTAGAAATCCAATAACCTTTTCCAGTACCATTCCTTCAAATCCTGGCGAGACATCCGCAGCTGGAGCCTGACTCAAACACACACAGAGACGTCCATACCGCACAGACAGAATTAGCCTCAGTGATAAGGAGCTGCCCGAAAGATTTTCCCCAGGCAGCTTCTTTATCTGCCTAAAAATTACTCGTATGACTCTAACAAAAATGAGCTGTGAAGGGATAAATAATACATGGCTTTTGTTGCTAGCAGTGACGTCAGCTGTGGGTTCTGAATCGCAGATACCTTTATCAGCCTGTAAGGACCAACTGAAACTAAAGATCATGTCAGACCACCGCTCAGCTTCAAAGACTGGCATGGTGAATCTCCTACAGACCTAATAAAAATAGTTTAAAAAATCCAACATCCCAACAGAGATGCTTTCAGGACAAATCTGCTTTGCAGATTTAACTTTTACCAGCTTTTTTCATCGGCAAATAACCGCTGATAACATGAGTTATTGACCTCCACTCCTTTCAGTTATTTAAATCTACAGGAAAGAAGTTGCAACGCAGAATCTGTCACTGCTGGAAGTTGTTTATGTAGCAGAAAAGTTCCTGTTAAGATACTTCTGACCATTCCAGGAAATTATGTAGCATGTATAAACTTTCCAGCACACCAGCCTTGTTAATGAAAAGCATCAGAAATAATTAGTTATCCCTTCTGAGAAATTGTTGCTAGCTCGAGAAAGATCTTAGTCCACATCTCTTCTTACTGAGGTGCCATTTGTAACTCATTTGACAGTATTCACAGATACTTTTATGCATGACCTCTTCCTCTTTCCTCTGATGGCTCATATAAAACACAAGCAGATGGGACTGGGATTTTACAGACGTTTTTTAAGCATTTGCCTTGGAAGAATATTGCCTTGTCTGAGGATGACATTGAATTACCCAAGACTTCTTCTTGAGTTATTCAACTTAAATATCAGTTGAACAGAGCTGACCTTAATTGACTTAACGAGCTTTCTCTTGTGACTGTGAAAATACCAGTTACTTGAAAAAATATCCAGTATTCAAAATGTTATTAAAGGACATTTGAAGCATGAACTGTAAAAACAAGACAACCCCTTAGCCAACAGAAAAGGCTAATCTTGGCCTTAGGGCCAGACGTTTCTTGGATATTGCTGGCACCAAAGTAGGTCAAGCCTATCTGCCCAAAGACTTCTCCAGAGGCAGAAAGAGACACTCCAGCCTGGGAAAAGCATTGTTCTGTGTTTCTATCACCTCCCTGCATGTCCCTGTCAGAGTCAAGCCCTCCAGGGTGGAGAGGTGGAGAGGGTGGTGGGTCTGGCAGCTATGAGGAAGATCCCTCTAAACGCTGGACAGCATGGGAAGCACTAAATTTCTTGCATGGCTTCTATATTTAACATATGCACCTGGACTTCTAAGAGAGCTGAGAATCTGGCCCAGCCACTAGAGAAACAAAGAAAAAGATATTCACAGCAGTGCCCCAGCACAGCCGCCACCGGCAGCCCTGGTCCTTCGCCCCAAAGCACAGGCTTTCGCCAAGAGCGCTCCTGCGCCTGGCCCAAGTTAAACAACGCTAGGTGTACAGAAAAACACAGCTTCCTAAACTGAAAGCCATTTACAGCCAGAACCCATGCCAGCACCTGTGGCTCTAAGCCCTCAGAGACAGCACGAACAGCTCAGGGGGCTCATGCAGAAGCACCACCGTGCTCCCGGCTCCTCGCGGCGTGAGCTGTGCATGCAGGCAACGGGGGTGGCRCGAGGGCAGTGGGGCTGGTGAGGCAGAGGCAGACAGCCACTGCCGCRACTCGGGGACATGCGCACCGAAACGCGCTGCGGAGCAGCCCCATCAGACAAGACCTGTGCAATTCACTGAGCCGAAACCTGCAGTGACTGACGGGAATGCCGAGAGTGCCACGGAGACTGTCTAAAACATATGAACTTTAACAGGGATTGACCAGATTCCTCTTTGGGTTTGACTGCTTTGTTTGTGGGTTTTACCGTTTCTGCAGGGTCTAACAACCTTGTTGCTGATGCTGATAACAAAGCCCATAGGAGGACTCAAACCAATAAAACTTCCCAGAAGGTCACTACTTTCTGCTGCATTCCTTGTGCCTTTCCGGTAAAGGATGAAGTGGCCCAGAGCCACGTGAAGGCATCAGCTTGAAAGCTAAAAACAAATTTTAGAAAGGGGATCCTTTCTTGGCTAGTCCACCCCCCGCCCCAGCCCTTGCCCCCAGTGCCCAGGCATTCTGTAAGCAGCGCATTAGTAAAACTATCCATTTTGCTTCGTCTTGGATGGGAACTAATTAAGGGAATATGGCAGAACCACATTTCAGATTTATGTCCCTTAAGCCTTTATACTGCCCAAGCTGAGATACCAAAGGGGATAATTAGCAAAGTCCAAACAGAAAACGATTAATAATGTGACAAAGCCATGATTACAACAGTCTATTAACTGCAAGACAATACTGGTCTAATTACGGCAACATTGCCTTTTATTACTTTGAAGTGGCTTGCACTGTCATTAGGAGATTTCATAGATAATTCTGAGTTTAATGTGAAGAGTTATATTTAATATCTTAGTAGATGTAATTTAGCTTTTCTTCCACCCACTCCCCACAGAGAAAATAAAATACGTTTGATGGCTCTCCCAGCCCTCCAACATCTGTTAGTCACTCTAACCACAGGTTGGATTTAAACAAAGTTAGGATGCCATGAGTGAAAATGCAACAGGACTAAAAAAGCACCAGTGCAATAGGCTGGGGGTTGCAGAGTGGGCTGGGGCCAGCTGCACACAGCAGCAGGACCTGCAAGCCGGTGGGACCCACGCTTCCCGACCCTGGCACGTGTTCTCTGGTGCTTGAGCACCCACATGCGTTCCCTAGGCATAAGGTTGGCCATAGGGAAAGTGTAGCTTGAGAGAGAGCTCTGACTGGTTCGTTTCCGCTAGGTTTCTTTCAGTTAAACAGCAGCACTCAGGTATTCCCAGCCAAGCTGTGGAGCATGGACCATCGCTGCCCAGAAGAGCGAGGAGACATGCCTGGAGGTGGGTGGTGGTGGCGTGCCTGAACCCTGCTTGTATGGGCTGCAGGACTGGTTTTCCAGTGCGATATATTGACCACCGCTCATACTGTGCCAGGAGGTATCTCCAGTCTTCTCTGTCCATTTTGCTTTGTTTTGCTCCTGCAGCAGTGCTTGTGAGAATATATTGCTCTTTTTCTGCAAGCCTGTATAGAGATCATGCATCGCAATGATGGATTACGATGAGAATCATTGCTGGAGGAGCAGACAGGCAGCTCTGGGGTTATGGAGGACCATGTGAGGCACCCGCCAACTGATCTAATTTTCCCTCTCTGGGGAAGCATCAGCGATATTACCCTGAAAGCCGAGGCCTGGAGCTCAGGCAGGAGGAACTGGTGCATCGCAGACACAGCTTGACCCGGGGGGGGGGGGGGGGGGGGGGGGGGGGGGGGGGGGGGGGGGGGGGGGGGGGCGGGCAGCACAGGATAAGGCAGGGAGAAGAAGAGATTTCCACTAAATCCCAGCTATAGATGTGTTTATTCAGCAATACTGTTCAGCTTTGAAGCTGTGCAGAGCTTTGAACAGACAGGGGACGTGGGACAGAGGCAGAATGCTAAAGCAATGCAGCAGAACCATATCCAGCAGCACTACAGGAAAAACACAGCAAGAAGTACAACAGAGCCCAGGAACTACCCCTTTGGGAATGCAGCGAAGAACAAATCCTAGAATGCACCAAAGCAAAGCAATGAGTAGAGCACTTGAAAACGGGAGTTTTGAAAAGGAAACGGCTATCTTACGAACTGTGAATCTCAGCTCTGGGTCCAATGCAGGACTCGATAAGTGAGGGGAGCTGCAGTGTTGCAACATGCGGGCCCCAGTCCACTCCTTACCCCCTCTCACAGGCACGGGAGAGCCACAGAGCAAAGAAGATCAGATTTCCCATCACCCAACCCGCCGCCAGCTCATGCATCAGCGAGGAGTCTGTTTATCAGAGCCCACAACTAGGCAAGCTCTGGGCTGTGCAGAGTGTGCATGTGAGGGAGAAACATTGCAAAACAATATAGCTGCTGGGAGCAGGTCCAGCCTGCTGGGCCTCTGTTGGATGTTCTCATCGTCACAGCTTTGGGTTTGCTTGCTGCTTTTTGGGTGGCATCTGAAGCATCAACACCACTTCCCTTCTTGATTCACTGCTCTGCTCTTGAAACAGCTATGAGCTGTAGGAATGTGTCTGGAAATATTCTCCAGCTATAGAGGTCATTAGCAACTGTCACTCTGAAACCTAGCTGCGGTCGGGTAGCCCAAGAGCGGAGAAGGCACTGTGTTGTGAGGCTTCTGCCTCAATCAGGTCATGAGGGTGTAGGTTGCTAGCAGCAGGAAAATGTCACTACATTCTCAACAGGTTTTAAAGCAGCAGGTCAGAAAGTAGTTGTGGAGCGAGCACATGATCTCATGCAGGGTGGCAATACAGGACATGAAGCAGTCCTATGCAGCAGCATGTCTGTCGGCAGAAGCCAGAGCACCTTGGGGCACTGCAGGTGACACCTGCAAGTTCACAGGGCACAGATCTGCTTTCTTGAACCTGCCAAGCCCTTCCTTTCTGGGGACAACCTGAGCTGTCACCTTACTGCTCCATCAGTGTCTGCCAACACCTTGCTCARACCAGCAGGAGCTCAGCTGCTCCACGGGTTTCCCTGCGGAGGAGCAGGGAGCATTCCCCAGCTGAGGACAGGACAGTGTCCTTGGAATACGAGGGAGAGGAACATGAAGTCACATGAATACTGATTAGAAAAAAGTAAAATTAGTTTTGTTTCAGCTGCACTCTGTTGCAGACCACGGTTGAATCGTGTTTTGTTGCTCCAAGTCAGTCACCCACAATTTCAAAAATGGTGTGCAAGTGGAAAGAATTGTCTGAGCTTATTTTATATAAGGAACACTTTCACATTAAATTCATCATACAGAGTTCAATGGCAAACTTCCTTCTCACCCTAGCAGAGGGGCAGAAAACTTCATGAGATGACCTTCCCAGATGTCCTGAGAGGAAGCCCCAAGGGACTCTGATGTGTCCCCTTTGAAGCTGCATAGACTCAGCCTTCCTTCTGCATGAAACTAAAAGATTTATCCTGTCCATGAGCTGCTAGACACTGAGTCTATCACTATCAGCTCCCACCAGCCTCCTCTGTGATCATTGACTCCACAGGAGCCCAGACAGAGCCCCACCATCTTCTGGGCACATCTCAGCTATGGAGCAGACAGGAGGGAGATGGAGACATGAAAGCTCAGACTGGCTATGTCAAAGTTCCAGTGAAGAGAAACAACTTCTTAAAAATTAATTTGCTGCTATCACAGGGTTCCTGCAATACAGGAGCTTATTGGAATGCAAACTATAAGCTTCAAAGGCAGGGATGAATCAGAAGCTATTTTGAGAGTAATTATATAAGATTATAAAGTTAAAAACATCYCATTATTGCACGTTAAGTCAGCCTACTTCACAAGGAAAACTTGGAGGGAACCAGTATCTCAACCAGCTATGATCTATGGTCCAGGCACAAAAAGCAGCCTCCTAATGCCCGTCCAGCAAAGCCTCCTTCATTAAGCAATGGCAGGTCTTTTCATCTTTTGCTATAATTCTTTAGAGGATGTTGCAATATAGCACAGAGAATAACCAGGACAGTGAGGTATGGAGAACTTCCTGCAAAGCTGTTCGCCATTTGTTACTTAAGCAGTTATGTAGTTCATTGTCCAGGAATCCAGGTATCAGTTTATCAGTAAGAGTACAAAAATATCTCCACATTTTTTAAATTCAGTTCAAATTATGATTAAGGAGAAGATGTTTAAACAATAAATTTGCACATGGACTAAAGTGTTGTTCATTCTCTATCCATGAAGGAATTACTACTAGTGCTGTACATCCAGATACTCTCTACAGATCCACATTTGCAGAAAATTCTAATGCTCAGAAGAAATTAATTTTGAAATTAGTCTTGGGGCTTGGCTAGAAATGAAGYATTTTATTCCAGTCAGATCACATCTTTAAAATCTGGAGATTCTCAAAAACCAGGGAGAGGATAGAAAGACTATCCTGGACACACAGTAACAGCAAGGAAAGCAGACAGGACCCAAGGGTCATCCCTTTCCAGACACCCACAGTAATGGGAATACAGGCATCCCTGAGGGCTGGCAGAGGGCTGCCAAAGCACTTCCATCCTTTCAGCCAAGTTTGTAGCAACTTTCAAACCACATCCAGGAGCAGAAGGAAAATCTGGATGCTCCCGCGCAGATGCGTCCCAAGAGGGAGCAGCGGTGTTTGGAGAACACTTCCACCAGACCATCGCAGGGCCTCGGCAGTGAGCCTCCTCATCCTGTCACTCCCAAGGACTCAGGCGAGGCAGCAGCACTGGCACGTGGGCGACAGGTGTGTGTATTGCAGTGCTGCCTGCTGCTCTGAGCGAGTGCCCGAAACCCGAGCGATGAGGAACCGGGAGCCCCCAAGCTAAACCTGTTCAGCAGAGCAAGGACAGGCTCTTCCCATCCTGTGCCGAGAGGGCAGGGACACAAATCATCCACGCTCCCAGTGCCCTTCCCTGGTTTGGGGACAGGTCCAACTTCTCCATATGTTCGCAGCATATTGTGCCACTTGGTTTCCAGTCCCTACACGGGGAGGGATGCAGTCACAAATGCCAAGCCAGCACTGCTTTTGCAGCACAGGAACCTGCTCCAGGCAGCAAGCAGCCACCATTTATTTTATACCTTTTCTATAGCTGTGAAACCTCCAAGCAGTTGTTGCAATGGCTGCTGACTGAGCACGTAAGATGTTTGTTTGGGCTCCTGCCCAGCAGGTTCCCAACGCCCTGAAAGCAGAGCTGACATAGACAGGTGTATTTGCCTGAGGAGACCGACAAAAGGCTGCTGAAATCAAATA
This sequence comes from Rhea americana, assembly GCF_003343005.1. Classification (NCBI taxonomy): domain Eukaryota; kingdom Metazoa; phylum Chordata; class Aves; order Rheiformes; family Rheidae; genus Rhea; species Rhea americana. The sequence goes on along the minus strand of NW_028186359.1, from coordinate 200,858 downwards.
TTTTGATATTCTGGGGTCAACTCACATGCCGATTGTGACTTTCCTTCCAGACTGCATGAAAGGCACATGTATTTATCAAACCTTTCTTGGTGTGTGCAATCAGCAGGAGAAGCTCTGAGCTGCTAGTAACATTGCATTTCTGTTGTCAAAAGCGGAGGAAAAAAAAGATTGCTCTGAACCAAGGAAACATTCCCCAGTGATTTAGGTTGCTTTATGTCTCAATCAGCTGTTTTCTAGAGTCTTATAGGTGAGATAGTAAGTTGTCATTGCTTTATTCCTAACCGATGACAATCTAATGAATTATTATAAGCCGTGCTGAGTATAATTATAGCACATAGCTGTGCACTAACCCTATGACATTTTATCATAATATGCAGCATCTGTAAATGACTCAGTAATGCCTCACACACTTGGTGTCCCAGGCTTGGGGTTAAGTAGTTGACACCAAATCTCATCTTCTGACCATGAAGTGATCCCACTTACAGGCGTTGAGCCGAGTGCACTAGGAATGCCAGGGAAGCCTCACYGATCTTGTTCAAAACAGAAGATGTCTGTCCAGATCTCCTGAAGCCAAGCAGAACCAGGCAAATAGCAAAGCACCATGATATAGACCCTTCTGAGGTATACTAATCCAATTTCATTTTCAGATGTAATGTGAACAAAACAAGCAAAAGCTCTTCACTGTCTCCTTAAGCAAGCAAAGATCCTAGACCTTACAAATTCCTTCCAAAAACTTGGCCAAAGCTGACTGCTGTGAAGAAGCACTGAGGAGGCTGGGGGCAGTGATGCCTTATCGTCTGGTCTCCCAGCAGCCCGTCTGGGACCTCACTGCCTTCCTTTAAACTAAGAGCTTTGGTTTTGGGGGAATATTGCCCTGCCGCTCTTTAACTCCTCCGTGATTCAGAACCACAGCCACGCTGTCCCCATAATGTCTCAGAATGGAGCTTGCTTGGAAGGAGACTCTGGGCCTCCTCCCACCCCCCTCCCAGCCTCCAGCCCAGGGGTGCCAAGCCTGCTAAGAGCAGGCGAGTGAACAGCAACCCTCGATGCAGCACAGGACACCAGGGAGAGGGTGAGCCCGTACTACACAGGAGAAGGTGGCCTGCCTGCCAGGAGAAGCAGAGATCTTCTAGCCTGCAGTGTAGAAGGTTCAGAAGGCTCAAGCAGGGGCCAAGGCAGCCCAGGCAGTTTTCCCACAGTGTGGGCTCTGCAAGAATGGCCACACGGTCACACAACCCGCCCGGCAGCGAGGGCTGCTCGAACAGCCTCCTTGGAAAGCGCAGGACGAGCTCTGCTGCCCAGCTCTGTGCCATAGCAAACATCCTATGCATGGGACAAGGCTCATGCAGGGCTCCCCTGGCCTGGACGATGGACAGATCTGTGCAGACAGGAGGTTGGGCTGCCAACTTCCTCCCTCTGGAGCCAGTGTGACCATGTAAGCCCATGTCTTTCCTTCCTCTCACACTTGCCACCGCTTGCAATACCTGGCACATGGAGGATACTGGTCTGCATGGTTAAAAGCTCCAAAGCAGGCTGAGGAGCAGCTGGGAAGATCCTCCATCACCTACGTGCAGACGATGGGTGGCTGGTACCTGCTGCCGAGAAGCGGCACTCCACCTGGCAACGCAGCCGTACAGGACCAGCACGGCCTTGCCCCGAGGCACAGGAGCAGCTCCCGCCGCGTTCTGCCCKTGTTCAAGCTCGTGCTCGGCCACCGCTGCCACTTAACCCCTGTGAGGCAGCGCGGAGCAGCCGCTGGCACTGAGTGGGCTGCTGCCCTGCAGCCTGGCAGATGGATCCTTCCTTCTCCCTTGGCAGCAACCCGCCTTGCTCCCCGCTGTGCACCATAACCCTGCGAGCAACCAGGTATCAGGTCAGATAACTCTGCCCTGCAAAGCACGCAGACATCAGAGAAACTACTCTGTGCAGCAAGAATGCATCTAAGGAGGCGCTTGCTATGCTTAACACTGAGCTACAACAGTGTGTGCATTTCTTTGCAGCGGTCACAAACATGCACAGAAAATCAGTGACACATTACCAAAGACCCTGATATGCTAGAATTTCTGGGCAATTATTATTCAGTGGAACCAARTATTCTAGGATCTTATGTCCCAGTGATTTTTGAAAAAAGGATTTTTGAAAGGGCTTACATGAACAGTGTATCTAGCATCCTGCCTTTAGTCTTTACTGCTCAGTTTCCCACGATGTTGTCAAATACTAACATGTTACAACAAAACAAACTAAACTAAATATAAAGATAGCAGATTAGCATCTGCAATTTCACTATGCATAAGACACCTGCAGGATAACTTCTTCTTTTCAATTTAATTTTCAGTCACTCCAAACATCCCCTCTCCATCCCTCCAGGATGCCATTTTGCAAGGTGCAAGCATAATTAAAGAACATGCGTGGCACAGAGATGAACTGCATTGCTCCCAAACAACTGCCACCATAAGTGATGGTTGCCTTAGCGAGTTCTCTGGAGGGAAATGAGCATCACTGTTACAGATAAGCTTCCTGTTCTTATGATTTACAAATAGAAAGATATATATACGCTATTGCCTCTTAAGATGAAATAACAAATATTAGAGCAGGACAAAGGTGCCTAAACCAACATGAGGTGGAAACATGGGGTCCTAAGGAAGAATGCGATTGTACCTAGAAACACGAACAGTAAGAGATTAAACAGGTTAAAA
>NW_028186359.1:145443-198120 GCF_003343005.1 Rhea americana | reverse complement strand
AAAAAAAAAAAAAAAAGCCAGCATAGTTGTAGCTACAAAGTTAAATGAAGAATTATATCAGAACCAAGATGCACACAGGGTCCTGGTTTTGTCTCTGAAAARAAAATGAATGCACATACATAAGACTGAATATCAGTGAATGCACCGTATATGCATATGGCTGTGCACACTGCACCGGTATGACTTCAGCAGAGGTGTCAAGAAAMAAATATCTGTAAACACAAAAATGCCAGTTTCTCAGAATCATCCTGTAAAACAATGGAGAAGATTAGAGTAAGGCTATGCCCTGATTTGAACCAGCTCCAAGCACATGCTTGGTCTTAGTGAAACACAGGGAGAATACTGAAAGCAAGAGAAAATGTTTCAGCAGCAGAGACAAACTGCTGAAGCAAAATGTTCATTAAGGCAAAGAGGGCCCATGTTATAAAGAAAAGCAAAAAATAAATGAAGCAACTTTGGAAACGTGCACTCACCAAGGACGCGTCTGCTCCTCGCTCTCCCCCGGCCACWGTCCTCAGCCCGCTCGCGGCGCCGCTAGCAGCGGCAGCGCTCCGGCTGCCCGTTTCTATGGAGCTGCCGATGCCRAGCCCTGCCTGTGCGTGCGGCTGCCGCAGCTGCGCTGGAACACGCACCAGGGCCGGCAGCCCTGCCAGCCCCCTGCGCTGCTTCCGGCGCGGATCAGCCAGACCCGAACCTGCGTCTGGGCAGAGAAGCACTTAAAAAGCCCCCAAACATACATGTTCCCCACAGCTGCAGAGGAGCGTTTTGTTTACTGGAACCATCACAGCGTAAATAGTGGTAGCACCTTATACATAAGGACAGATGCATGTTCATAGACAGGCTATATAATCCATTTGTCTTGGACTTATGCCTCTAGTTTTCTGTATTTAATCTTATTTTAATAATAGTTTTGCAAGCCTCCCTTCCAGCAGCAAGATTTGAACCTGACACCTTGAGGATCAAAGCACAGAGCTCCTTTACTTGAGCCAAGCGCTGATCCGCTGCTCAGAGCACGAGCTGACTCCTTTCCTGCCACGGACCAGGCTCCAGCAGAGAGCAGCAAGGTCCATTTACAGCTGCCTTAGTGCTAGGCGAGCGCCTTGCCCCAAGGACCCATGCTACTACTYGCATGCCCGGCTGCTGGGAACGCACGCTCCAGTGATTAGTATTAGCTTTGCCTAGATAGCTTCAAACATGTTTACTGTTATGGAACCATATTTGCTTAAAATGCACTTCAACAGTGATTCAGAGAAGAGTGTTATTGCAGCCAGTATGTTAACTCAAGGTTTATCCATATTTTATAACTAGGGCTGGAGATATCCCATATCGGTGAATAGACATGTCATCAATTTCCCCACCACTCAAACTATCAGGGAATCATTCTTTGCAAGAAAAATATTTCAGAAGTAATTTCTCCATGTAAAACAGTTCCCCCCTTTCATCATTCCTGCAGTGAAAAAGTCCACATTGCACAAAAATGCACCTCTGTCTCTGCCTGCAGCAGAAACACTCGTGAACATGTGGTTTTAGCCTTTTATTAGCCTTTGTGAAGTGCCAAGAGGGCGCTCAGCACTGTACACAAAGTACTGCCGGCAGCGCAAAGTTCGGGAGGAACAGTTCACTCCGAGGGCAAAACACCGGCCGCGCTAAGGCATCAGGGAGCAGCTGCCAGTGGGCTGGGAAGCCAAACCCATCCGAAAGGTTGTTCTGCGTTTGCATCATGCCCAGCCACCCCTGTTTGCCTCTCCCTCAGCCGCTGCCCATGCTGGGAAAGCCCACAAGCACTTGCTGGATGATGCAACTGCTTCAAAACCAGCGCGGGGCATGCAGCACACTCCTGCCAGAGCCGCACGGTCGCGTACCATTGTTGCAGCCCTCCCGCCGCCCTGCGGCCTGCCAGGCAGCGCTGCACTGCTCTGGGTCACCTCGGTCGTCGGCCAACGGCGTTAGCTGGGGTCTGGCAATGACATGGCCGAAGTCGCATGGTAATGGCAGCACATCAGCTGTACATCGCCAGCAGCAAGCAGCCCAGCGGGTGAGCAAGCCCACCTAGCTCCTTGTCAGCACTATGCTGCCTTTTTTTGGATTAAATACACTCAAGATGCTAACATCTGCAGTCTATCGCCTAGAGGAATATCAGCCACAAGAGCATGCCACAGTGGATCCATCTGGGCTCTCCTTGTCAGGGGCGACACCATGCAGGCAGAGGGGGGCAGGAGACCCCGCTGCGGGCAGCCACTTGCTGTGGACACCCGGCTTTCCCAAAGCAGACGCAAATTCTGGGATCTGGTGTATGCTAACATCTCTGATGTGGGTCAAGGCGCTCATTACCCACGTGAAATGTAATCCATCCTCCACCTTCTTGGGATCTTTGCGTCAAAGGCCTTTTGCAGCAGTGAGCTCCACGCAGTACCCTGCAGAACACGCCTCAGTCTGCGCAGGACGGCCATGTACTCTGTGACCTGCTACCACTCGTTATCACAGTGAAAAAGTGAACCCACATCCAGGTTACTCAAGCTGGGTGCTTCCCTGCTAAGAAAAGCTTCGGCCGGCTGCAGCGCTCCTGCATTGCCCTGCTGCACACCATTATGAAAGTTTCCGTTTTGGTACCAAGGTAAAAACTTAAGAAATAACACAGTAATTACTGTCAATGCAGAAAACCACTGTACTGGGTGCAACACGCCAGGACAGCAGCAGTGATAAGAGGCTTCCAGAAGAAGCAGGTATAAAGCAAAGTGACTGCCAGATGATGAGTAGTCCACAAGCAGAGCAGTCTGTGACCCCGTGGCGCTAGGCTGCCCAGACTGAGTGGCAGAGCACCGCTGGGAGCAAAGACGGCAGAAAGGCAGCGAGGCAGCAAGCTGCCGTGGCGCCCAGAGGCCGGCTGCCTCCTGAAAAGCGAAACTCCAGCAGGCAGGGATAGGAGGAACCGGAGCGTGGCAACGCACTATGTCTGGGGCAGGAGCTGCCGGGCCCCATGCAGCTCAGCTTCACTCAGGGCTTGGGGAGGGCAAAGCAAACGCACCGAAGGCATTGTGCTCCTTCACTGGCTAACAAGCACCCACACAAGTCCTACCTTTTCTGAACTGGGATAGCAACAATCAATTCCCAGCATCTTAGCTTCTTAAATGGGCTTTATGTTGCTGTTTTACATAGGACAGGAGTCTGGTTTTAGTACAACAGAGAACTTTCACAGAATCTTTGTGTTATCAGCCATCTCTTCACCAGCACCTCCCTGCAGCATCACCCTTCTTCTCCCACCAATGTGTCTGTGGCTGCTCAGCACCCCGGGCTGCAGGGCACCTCAGCACTTTGGGAAGCATTCTCACCCAAGCACCTCGCTCAGCTGTGGAGCAAGCAAATGCGCATAACAACACATACACGTGCCAGAGACCGTCCCCCTTGCCTCCAGTGCTGGAGCCAGCCAGCATTTTCCTCCCCTCACACGCATCCTTGTTCCAGGCATTTCTCTCCTCTTGCACACATCCTCCTGCAGTGCATTTCCCTCCCCTTGCACACACTCTTCTACCATGCACTTTTCTCCCCTTGCACGCAGCCTCATGCTGGTGCATTTCTCTCCCCTTGCACACACCTTTCTGCCACGCACTTTTCTCCCCTTGCACGTGTCCTCATGCCTTACACTTCCCTCCCCTTACACACGTCCTCGAGCCCGTGCAGTGCTCTGCGGTGGTGAGCACAGCCTGCATGCCCAGGAACGGGCTGCGCTACCTGGCTCCGAGATGCTCAGGCTCTGGTCTGAGGGCAGCAGGAGGAATTCTTGGCAGGAGTCCAGGTCCAGGCCAGGCAGGCTTTTCTTGCGGCACAGCTCGGTGACAATGCGCACTGCCCTCTGACAGCGGTCGCCATCCTTGGTGCCGCTCATCTCCCACGCCGCATCCTCTGCCACCCTCTCTCCGCTAACCAGGAAAGTCCAACTAGAAAAAAAAGCATTTGTTGACTTTTAACTACCAAAACAGAATTTCGCTGGTCCCACTCGCAGCTTGGCAGCACCGTAAGGGCAGCCGATGCCAGCAGGGCTCCATGCCGCAGACCCACCGGCAACTCACTGCTCGGTCCCCAGAAACCACAGCTCCCTGCAACCTTGCTGGTGTTGCGATCGTCTTATTGCTCTGAGATCAGATATCTATTTGCTGCCAAGGCGTGTACCAGACGGAGAACCTCCTACCAAAGCCAGTTTGATACCACCATGTTACATTTTTAAAGCTGCAGCCCAGATAATCCTTAACCCCTTCGTGGTTGCCTCCCTCTCTCAGTTCTCCAGGTGCAGCGACTCAAATCCCAGTCCCAGAGTGTTTTGGCAAAGAAGTGACTGCCAAAATGTTGTGGCCAAGAACAGACCATCGCCAGCTCAGAAAAACTATCCTGCTCTGATGCCCACTGCACGCACCAAAGTGCCAAGGACAACATAAGAAAAGCAGCAAATGTTACTGATTTTTTTGCACCCGTGCTAGCACGCCAGACTGCCATTGCATTTGGCAGTTAGAAGCATTTTAGTTTTCTGCAGCACTTCTTGATTCCTGTTGCAGTTTAGCAGACAAGTCACGCCAGATGACAGAGCTACGCTTCTGAGCAGAGAACACATTTGACAGGCACGAGAAAATAAGCAGACCTAACAGGCAATTAAAGTTAGATTCAGCAAAATGACTTGTTGCAGCTTCTGGATAGAGGCATTCATGCAAATGTAAGCTGCATACTGGAGAGCTAGGGCTAAGTTGCCCGGGTCCCTTGGCCCCATGTCTCCGAGCACATTTGCCTGCCACCCACTGCTTGTTCAGCACGCACCTCTTCCTTGCTGCCGCAGCCCAACAGCAGCCTCCTGCAAATAGTCATCCCGCAGAGACACTCCAGATCCAAACCCACCTCAGACCCCAGCCTCCCTCACCCTCAGCGGTGCCGGCACAGCACACGGAGTGCCCTGCTCCAGGAGCCAACACTGGCTAGCAAGGAGCCGCCACACTTGCGTAGGGCTGGGCCGTGGCTCCAGCGGGAGCAGAAAGCTTGCAGCACCTCCACTATGTATCACGCCCAGATCCGGATTTGCCTTAAAGAGATTTCAACAGGCAAAAGAGAAAAAAAAAAATCAGAAAAAGGTTAATAGCCAATTGAGGGCTCATAACACAAAGATCAATAACAAAATTTAATTATGTGGAAGGAGAGAAGTTAATTTTATTTCAAAGATAATACCGAGAGCTTTTTACTTTTAAATTCAAAGTCACCTTAGGCTAATTATTTGCCTTCACATACATTGCAGAGGAGCCCAGGCCTGCTGGGCTGCAAGAGGAGATCCTGGTGCGAGCACGCACGTGTGCCGGAGAACTGGTTCTCCAGAATGTGAGAAGAGGTTTCCTCGCCCCTCTTTGCCCTGCACGTGAGCCAGAGGCACTGCCTGCTGTTTGCGGCGGCTCTGCTGCTGCCAGCCCGCCAGGCACCTCCGCTTGATCTCAGCCCTCAGGAGGAAACAAGCTAAACTGATACCTGTAATGGAAAATAAGCTGTTCTCCACCCTGCGCTGTTTTTATGAAATGTTTACCATATTCCACTTAGTTTTACCCCTCCCGGTGGAGCTCAAGAAATAGAGATTTCAGTGTGCCAATAGGAGGGAAAGGAAAAGCAGCAGGGCACAGCTATGCCTCAGAGAGCTCTGCTCTGCTCTCATGGCAGGAGCAAACTAGCATGTAAGAAGCAGCCGACAGCGACCAGCTTCACCTGCCTGCTCAGCTTCCAGTCATGGTCGCGGGCTGCACCCCAGGGCCTCCTGCTCGGCACCTCAGGCTGCCCCCGCCCATAAGGCCTTCTGTATGGGTGCATCTGACCCCCACAGGGGCTCGCTGCAGCTGAGGGTCCTTGTGCCCATCCACGACGCGGGGGCAGTTGCAGTGCCTGGAGCCACAGTTTCCTGCAGGAGATAACAGCTCCTCAACCACCCTGCTCTGCAGTGGCCGCTGAGCCCTTGGCTCTCCTGATCCTCAGGGACAGATCCTGCTGCCTGGCCTGCCCAGAGTCAGGCTGATCTGTATCCCAGATCTAGAAGAGCTTCCTCTGCAAGGACCTCCCAGGGAGCTCAAAGGGCAGCTGCTAGCAAAAAGCAAAAAGCCACCCACTGCTTCACCAGCTCCTTCCAAAAGCCACCACAGATGAAGGGTTTATCCCAGCTGGYAGATACACTGGGAATCGTCTCCGTTCCTGGGGATCTTTGTAGCGAAACATAACCAACCTTGTCTATCAGCTGTGCAGCAGATGGGACTTTCCCGCGGCGGGGGCTCCTGTCACCCCCCCACTACCCGCCGCTGTGCGCTGCCACGTCTGGGCTCGGGCATCCGGACRTCCTTCTCCATGGCCAGCTGCTGAGCTCGTGGCGCCACAAGGGCACGAGACGGCAGCTCCGGGCAAAGGCTCTGGGCCCGGCGGCAGCGTTACTGAATCATCTTCAGCTGGATTTTGTTTACCGATGCCCGTGCTCTGCTCAGACTGGCTGCGGTGCTGGCGGCTGGTGCAGAGCGGGCGGCAGCAGCGGCTGGCCTGGCGAGCACAGGGTCGCCTGCAGCAAGGGCTGTGCCGCGGGAGGCGGCAGTGCTAACGCGGCTCCTGCTGTGCTCTGGGACCAGGAGGGCGCCCAGGCACGGAGCGGAGCGCCAGCACATGCCCATTCGCCGTGTTTTCGGGGAGGGGGGGAAGAGTGAGCTGCACGAGGGGGTGAAACCAGAGGTACTGTGGTGGCAGCGGGAGTAGGGCCACACACAGCCATCGCAGTGGCCTGCGGCCCCCCCCGCTGGGAAAAGGCAGCAGAGCCTCCCGACGCGGCTGGCGAAACCCCATCCTTTGGGCTGCCCATGAAAGCTCAGAAAAACAGGAAGAAATAATGCGGGAGGAAGAGCCAGCAGCGCTCAGGCAAGCTAGAACAAACTTGTACTTTAGTATAACGTTAATACCACCTTTTCTTTAAAGGTGTTCTAGTTAGATTCCCGGGGGCCAAACATCCAGTTTGGCAAGCCAGCACAAACACACACCCAAACATTCTTCAATAGCAAGCAGTTTATTAGTAGATACTTACAAACAGACCAACCCGATGGTAATCTCGAGAAGGACCACTCCAATGCTTGTCCCGATCATCTACATGGTGAGAGAGAGAGAGGCGGCAGGCACAATCTTTCGGGCGTCCCCAAGGAGGCAATGTGGTCCTCTGTTGTGTAGCAGCCTCTCTCTCCTTCGGAAAAACTCCGGTATTTATGATTTTTTGTGGTAGGCAGGAGTCCCGGCACATGGGGCCAGCAAGTGCAGGGAGCCCAGCCCAACTCCGTCCCAGTTGCATAACTGGGCTATAACACTGCGCACACGGGGAGACTTATTTCGGGGGCCACATTGACTTTGGGGGTTGCTATTTCACTACTCTTCAACTTCCGACCTTCATGTTGATTGCTTCTCACAGCTATTCTGTGACTGGAAGCCACCGAATCTATATGTAACCAACTGCTGTTCTTTCTCACAGCTTTCCAAGACCTTGTTAGTTACTTATTTGTATTCCGCTTAACACAGCAGAATTGTTCTAGACACCAAAAAGTTACAACACTAGACCATCCCCACCAAGTATCATGCAGTACAGATACAGAAGGCAGCTGTGTTTTCATCACGGTATTTCTGTGATACACAGCACAACAAGAATTTGAGAGGAACAGTAAAAGAAAATGGGAGAAATGATCAGCAAGAGAAGACACAACTTCTCAAGAACCTACAGCCTGAAGTGGGTCAATTCCTGCCTCAAACTCCAGAGCTGCAGCTGAACCGGGTCCTGCCCTGTGAAAACCCTTCCRCTGAGCTCCATCCTCAGCGCTGGCACGGTTCGGTTCGGCACGCGTCCGCAGCAGCGGCAACGCCAGCATGGGACAAGGAACTCCACCAGGGAGCGAGAGAGATTCAGGCTTAAAAGCAGCTGAACTCGAGGGCAGCCTGGCGCAGGCGAGCGCAGGCGCTCCCGAGCCGCGACCGAGCTGCCACCACGCGGGACCAACCTGCTTGTCCCCTGCAGCTGAAACCCTCCCCGTCCTCCCCCGTCTCAGCACCGCGGGGCTGCTCCACCGGTCCCGACCCACTGACCAACCGACCCAGCTGCTGCGCGGCCTCTGCTGCTCCCCGGGGCTCGATCCACGTTTACACCCAAGCGCGGCGACACGCGCGTTCCTGCACTGGTCTGCCCCCCCCCGGCAGCTCATTTACTAAACACACTGTCCTCAGGTGCGTGTTCCCCCTGGACTCATTCCAAAAGAAAAAACCCACACAATACTTCCAAGGATTGGGAAACTCTGTTGCCGGTAATGTGTTAGTACCTTATGACCTAACCCAGATTTGCAAAAAAGAAACTGAAAGATTCTTCATTTTTTCTAATTTAATAGAAATAACCAAAACAAAATGGTCTTCAAACAATATTTTAAACTGATCTAGTACAACTTCTACACCACATTCCAGAGCATTTAACAAGAAATATTTACAGGCAGCTAAGGTATTAAATAACCATGGGAAGAAAAAAATTTTTTTTATTACACACCAGCAAAAACACAGGAACAGAACAATTAGAAACGGTAACCTTGTTTTAAAAAAAGTTAAATATAATTATTCAGATAATACAATACCACAGAAACAGCACTTTTTTGAAGAATCATATTAAAAGATGAGCAAAGTTTACTATGTGCAAAAAAATACCAGTTTAATTACTGGAAGCAAGAAATAATCGAAGAATGCCATGAATTTAACCCTTCCATGAGTATGCTTACATGTAAAACAGGCTTTCAGCTGCACAAATCTTCATAGGCTTATATACATATTTCATGGTGTTCTGAACCTAAGAAATACCCCCATTTGCAGGCCATTAGCAGACACACTTTTTTTTATTTTTTTGAAATGTAGCTCACCCTCTAGAGTCAATGCTGCAACAAATCGAACTTAGAAAATTGTTTTAGTWCCTTTCCTTGTACAAATTCAATGAATTCTAAAGAAAGCAACCTTGAGCTGTAAGATCACTCAATAGAAAAGGCCAAAACTGCATTTTATACATTTAATAGATCATTTATAATAAAGATATCCAAATTAACTACAATTTTTGAAAACGAATTAAATTTAGATACACTAGAAAGCATATAAAGTAGAATCCCCATAGGTGAACACAGGAACTAGATGGAAGAGTTACTGTACATGCATTTTGAGAAAATAAAAGAAATCACCATATCTGAAGATACAATGTATATGTTCAGTCTGAAATAGTCTATGTAAACTGTGGCATATAAATTTTTTTTTTAAAAAAGTACCTCCGTTATTTACTCAAACACATACTTTTTAAAAAAATATGTAACTTTCCCCAATTTTTAAAATAAAATGCCACACTATATTGTCAATAACTCCTGCACACTTTATTTTTAAAAGCTAGACTTGGTGATATGCATACAAACTTTCCTATAAAATCACTACCCAAAGGAAAGGATTCCTGTCATGCTAATAGGCAACAGACAAAGCAGTTTTATTGCTTTTTCCAAGGAAGAGAGTAAGAAAAACAAGAAAAAGCCTACTTCCAGTACATCACACACACAGCTTCAAAACACTGTTGCCATTACCTAAGCTTACAGAAGGTCAGTCAATAAACTGGGTTATCCAATAGGATGGTGAATTTGAGATAATTTTAAAGACTTCTGTTCTGGTGGCTTGCAGAAATGTTTATAAAACATTTCACCGATCCAATGTTGAGTATGCTGACGCAGTCAATATCACAAGTAACAGCAATGGTGACATCTCTSAATAAACAACTTAGCTACACTTCATAGGGCATTTCTACTTTCAAAAGTTTGGGGAACACCTCCCCCCCCYTTTTTTTTTGAATGTAACTCAGCCATATTATACTGTAGGCCACTTAATTCCAGGGCACAGTTGAACAAGAGACCTGAACCTATTTAGCTGGTTAAATTAGCACTAATCACTAGTAATTACATGGCAGGATACCTGCTGAGGTAATTGAGAAGTCCACAAGTAGCACACTGTACACTTTTCACTCCTATTTCAAAGCAAGTTGTCTTTTACTTCTTTGGATTAACTTAAACTTCAGGGTAATTTACAACAAAAAATGAGACACAAAYGATCTTTTTACAAAAGTATCTTAAATTAGAGCATATAGTCATATCAAGCTCCAGACTACCTCCTTGCTGTTGTGCTAGAAGACCGCAGTGGTGCAGGCAGGGCAGGTGGCATGCTGCCTGCACCCAGCACCTATTTGCCCCAAGTTTCATTCTCAACGAAAGCCGCATTCTCACTCCAGGGTAACGCACACCATCCCTGTCATGCAGAACTAGACTGGCACTGTGGCCTGTTAATGCATAACCCACGCATCTGCTCTCAAGCAAGCTGCATACAGTGTGCCCCCAAAAGCTGTTTTGGTCGAGCAGACCCTGACCAGTTCAATGATGAATGTTTAAGGGATCAGGAAATGTATTAACAGAGCTCATCTATCCTCCTGAGTCTTTATGAACGGGCCCTAGCTCATCCCAAACAACCACTGAATTACTGTATTTGGAGTTCCAAAATGGAGAACAAAAATGAGAACGTTCCTTCTTTTTATATAAAAGAAACACCTAAGATTTCTCACACACAGTTCAAAACTCCCGTAAATAACACTACTGAAGCCTGATGAGCTGAATGGAAGGATCAGTTTTGAAGTTCACTGGCTTATGTGCAAGAGTAAAGCTTGACTATAATCAAGATCAAAGCTTAGCATTACTTGTGGTTTGCAGGTGAACTGGCAAGACTACAAAGTTAGACGAATCTTGCCTGGTACCTGGGGTCTGGGATGAAGAGACACTACAGTGCTCGCAGCAGCCTGGAGACATGTGTTCCCCCACTGCGCGACTTGATCTGGGATGCCAGCATGCTTGTCCTGAGCTCCCATTCCGGAAGGAGGCACCCGCAATGCTTCAAGCAACGACTGGAGCCTCACAAAGTGAGCAGTTAAAAAGTTGAGGCCTGCAGCTACAGAACGTACAGTGCTTAAGTACCATAAAAATAGTAACCCCAATTGAAGAGAATTCACAGAATTTTATTTTTATTGTAATTTTAATAATACTTCTTTGCAAAATGAATCTGAGAAACTAGAAATGCATAAATAGGCAATACACAAAGCCATTAAACGATTCCTCGTTACTATTAGTGTCCTATTCACACATTTCACCCTTTTCTACTTGCAAAATTTTTGCTATGTGTCAATTTAATATATGTATGTTTAAGTAGGATGACTTTTCCTTTCACAAACTGGTAAAAACCAAATTTAAACAGATACTCTGTTAATATCCAAACAACAACAAAAAATCAGTTTGAGTCAAGTGTAACATCTGTGTAATCTAAAGTGAGCTTGAAGTTATGAATACCTTCAGTCCCCTTGTTTACTGTGAGAGGTATAGTCACAATGTATATAGACTTTGTTCTATATAAAAAGAATCAAATTGTGATTTGCATAAAAATTTATCACAGCATTTCTCAATTTGATACATTGTGCTAAAAATATTTATCTTTACCATTATGGTAAAGTATGTAACAATGAACAGCCACAGGAATTGCTCATGCTGAATATTTTAAACCCCTAGTGATTTACCACAGAACTGCTGTATTCACACAAAGTTTTATGGCAAATTTACAGTCTGTCAACTTGACCTCATCTGATTACAGGACTTCTTCATCTTACTTTAACAAGATCTATATGAAAGTCAGAAATTACATTTCTTGGTTCTAGTATTGAGTTCAGTTCAGTAAAGGAAAAAAAGAACTGTTCAAAGCATAATTACTTTGCCATGACCTCATTTCTAACCAGAAAGGCTGCAACGAAGGCAGTGTGCAATGGGAAGGCACTGCAGAGATGCCTCCTGCAGGATTTAGAGGAACAGGAAAATTGTTCTATTTTCAGTATTTGACCAGAAACCACTCAACTCCATAACCTGGTCTGTGCAAGTGCTTCATTTTATGAATGGGCAACTAACTTAATCCTAACAGGATCGTTTCAATCTTTCTAGACATTTCACTCATGAGCTGCTTCTGAAGAAAGTTCCAAGTAGTACTCTAATAAAAATAAGATAGAACCTCAATATGAATGCAATGTTAGAAATAGACAGCATATATTACAAATCTTTTCTTGATAGGAACAATTAATAAGAATACATATTAGCTTAAAAACAGTTCAGCAAATGTTGCTGATCTGCAAGAAATCTCAGTTCACTATTTACAAATAAGACAAAGTGAATACAGGAAATTTTACACATTTGGTAGTCAATATGTTATTGTTTGCCAAGTGGTCTATTAGAAACTGATATTTAGGAAGACTGGGAAAAAAATAACCCAAGCAGGTATTACCTCTTCAGTCTGTATTTTAAAAACAGAAAATCAGATAATGAATACGAGAGATAACATTCTGCCTCATTAGGGGGATCAAGGAAGATGATACAATGCTAAGAATTCTGTCATGAACTCCATTAAAATGTTCTGTGTACAGGATTCTTAATAAATATACTTAGCCGTACTAAAAAGCAACAGTTACAACCAGTTTAGTCTTGCATCTGTCAAGAACTCACACTCCTGCACTTGCCAATTCAGAACAGTTTAATGATTTTTTTTTGCGCTATACATAAAATGTAAAGAAAGTCAAATTTAGATACTTGGATCAACACAGAAGATCAGTTACTCACAATATTACTTAAATGAGATGATAAAACCAATGACCCAAGACACACTTAAATTCACACAAAAAGAGGGGATTTTAAGAACATTTTTTACAGTTTACACTGCAGTCCAGCATGAAAGCAAGTTATAGTAACTGTATTGGTCCAGTCCTGCAGAACATTTTACTAAGTAGTATGACAGTTATCTGTACAAGGAGCATCTCTTTTCAAATCTGCTCTTCCACATCATCCACCTCTGTCTGTGAGACCAGAATGAGTGAGCCCCCGCCCCATTAGGAAAAGAAAAGGAACACAAAATAATCAAGGAAAAAAAGAAGAAAGTACAATACAATTCTTCCCCTTTTAATGAGAATGCTTTCCTGCACAAGTGTTTTTGTAATCTAATACTGTTTAAAAAGCTATCAGCTTCTTCAAGATGGCCACTGTAGGCATGATAATATTCCARGAACACTTAAATAACAGTTTTTACAATAAATTTAGGTCCATAGCATTAGATTACTTTATATGCACTGGTCTCTCATCTGATTTTAGACGTTTTCTACGTGGCTGTATAAAATCTTCATCGGAGTCCTCAGTTATTTCACCATCATCCTCTTCCTGCTCAAATTCAGGCAAAGGCTGGAAGGTCCTGTCTGGGTAGATCTCTGTAAGTTTATCTTCAAAGTATAATGCAACTGCCTTCCCTGCCTGTGCTACTTCTGAATCAGCCTGCAAACAAAAGAAGACAGGAATATTCACCTGTTGGAAATGCACATCCCTTCACCAAGTGTGCATGGTCTGAAAAGCTTACCTTCAAATTAATCTCTTGTGTTTCTGCATAAACTTGAACAACTTTCATCATCTAAAAAGGATACCAGAGTCAAAAAAAATGAAATTATAATCCTTTCTAAAGTTATGAGATTGCATAGGATTGGATGACTAAAGTCAGCCATAACAAGAAATCATTTGTTATGGACTACACTTCTTTAGTTCTCAAACTCAGTGGAAGTAGGATTTAAAACAGTCTTAATAAGAGGATGACACAGGGTAAATGAACCTTTGACAAGACAAACAATTTTTGTACAAATAAGTTACTCCCCATCATTTTTAAAATTGCACTCTACTCATGATTGCTTTATTCATTTTAAAGTTTAATTGCCCGGACATTATTGTAGAAAAGTCTCATTTGAATTTCAACAGAGAGGAGCTCCATATGTCTTTTCTATGGAAGACCAGACTGCTCTCTTGGGGTGTTTACCCCATTTTGATTTCTACTTTTTAAGAGCATATAGCTCAAAGGCACTAGACCTGACTCCGCTATGAGTGGTCAAGTTGCCTCATCTTTTGCCACCAGCCAGCACTTCAAACAGTGACACAAGTCTAAAACACCTTTTTAAACACATCCATCAGTCCTTGCTCCCTTGTTTTACTCTTGTCCCTAAGAGCTGCAGCATGTTTTCTTCTACAGTAGATGCTTCATTAATTCCCTTGATTGAGAAGGTCACATAACTGCAACTTTTTCCACAGTGCTCATTAACCTCCACCTAATACAGAGACATAAGGGAGTCGATGGTGTCAAAGTCCCAAATGCTTGCAATTACAGCGTACAGCATAAAATTCTAAAATGCATTTAACCTTGATTTTTACCAGCATACTTGTGAAGCAGTCAAGATTTTAAATGTTGGTTTGTATGCTTCCTACAAATTGAACTCTTTTCAGAGCCAGAAATGTTGTCCAAACATTGCATAACTCCAGTTACATTTTACAGAGAAATGCTGGCTATTGTATGCATTTCTAAGGTAAGAGAAAGCCACTCCATGCAATGCCTTCTCCAGGGCTTTTTATGATCCTGCTTTAAAAAATTTCAGAAACAAGGACACTCCAGCTTACCTCAGAGACTACTCTGTTTCAGCACAATGCCATATTCTTCTGATACTCAGAGTATTTTTTTCACCTAATAACACTCAGGTAGTATATCTCCCTGAGTCACATTTCAGATATTAGCAAGGTAAAATATTTCAGTATTAGATGAATTCATTGCAAAACAGGGCAGCTTTCCACATTCATCAAAACTATGACTTCATATACAAGCTATCTGTTGAAAACTAGTTTTTGTGAGAGCCCAATTATCCATTAGCTAAAGCATTAAGCTTAATACCAGGAATAATGAATGAAAAGGTTTTTTTGGATTCTGCCTGCGGGAGGTACTAAAAACAGTGGGATATCCTTCAGAAAGGCACTTGTCCTCAACAGTTACCTCAATGGGGATCTGCCACATTTCTTCAGTATAATCAGAGTTATCTGTATAAACCGAGATTGTTTTAAGGACTRCTCAACTGTCTTTCTCACCATATTTCCTAAGCATTGCCACAATCTATTCTATGTACATCAACAAGAAGGCCATTCTGCTCCTCAGTCATGTATCAAAACCAGTGAATACGCCTATTTCTTAGTCAGTGGTTTCCCTACATGGCCAAATGTTTACAGTCTTCCAGTCTTTTCATCTAGCTAAAACTGAGAGCTAATTCTGTAATCATGTTGTACTTTTTAAAGTGTCTGTCTTAGCATCTGCTCTGTAACACCGCACTTTAAGATTTGAAGCAGAGCCTCTACACAGACAGGCTGCAGAATCAGGTTTAAATAAATCGTAATCTTAAATAAAATAGAATAAAATAAAATAAGTATACAGATTGGAAGTTAACATACTTCATTAAACCTTTCACAGTTCTTGAAGATCAACCGGACATCTGCCACAAAATCCTCAGGAGTTTGGTAATGTTGAGAATGTTTCTTTTGCAGTTTCTTTTTCACTGTAGATAAATCCATTGGTTTCTTTATAATTTTATAGTAGTTTGGTATCTGTAAAAAATGAACAATGATTCATCACTACAGCGACTGCACAGTTCACAGAAGCAGCTGAATTTTTTCACTTCTTATCAAAATAGCCATCAGCTAATCTTATGCATTGTGTGCATGTTCACTGAGTGGAAACAATTTATTTTCCTCAAACTGTTAAGAATTACTTTCTTGCCTTCATTGTCTACCATAGCACAGCAAAGCTCTTCATTACAGTTACTTTTCTTACGCATAAAAATAGAAAAGTCAAAGCAGTTTCTTTCTTGCTTTCACTTAAAAGACTGACAAAAAAAAGTTCTCCTAAAGCCTCTTGTCGTAACATTTTGAATTTCATGAGTATCCTGAGCCATTCCCTTCCAGTTTGACAACTGCTAATTTGAAGTATTTTAAAACAAGTGAGTTTAAGACTGGGAGTACAGCCTTTGCACAGAGAAGCTAAAGAATCAGATTCTTCAAACTATTATGAAATACTGAATGACCACCAGAACTTTTAGACTGGCCAAGCAGGATATGCTTCAGGTAAAAGCAGTTAGCTCCCTCCCAAAACAAGCCCCTCACAACTCCAGCCTTTTAGATGTTGTACCAAAAATAAACCATACGATATTTTGCAGATGGAGACTCACCGAGGCTGGGACTGGCTCTTGAAATTCAATGCTCAGCTCATGACAATACAGGTAAAGCAGAAGACGTTCACATTTCTTAGAAAGAAATAAACAGCTTCAAGTTAATGTCCTTATTTATTCTCACCCCAGAAATACATATTTCAGTACTTTAAATAGCAGTATCTCACTACCAGAAAATTTAATGTACAACCTCCACACGTTTGTTTATAAAACATCCAAGTTCCCAGGAGGGTATTATTGATGTGAAAAAGAACAAAAAAACACCTCTCTGTTCAGGTAACAGAAATATACTCCTTTTGCTTTTTTCTTCCAAAACAGAAACCTAGGGCTGAAATCAAATGTTCAGAAGCCCATTAACAAACCATTAAATTAAAAAAAAAAACCAAACAAACAAAAAAAAAACATAATCATCTTTGTCCATGTGTAACATGCAGTTACAGGAAATGACCAAGTTAAGGACTCTTCCCCTCACCTCCATGAGAAAAAAGAAAACAATTTGAAATCAAATCCAGAGTGTTTCTATGAATTTCCTGTTCCTGTATTTTTCTTTCATTTGCTTGGAATTCCCTTGGAAGAATTTGATTTGATAATGCTTTGTTCTTGTGAACTTTGAAATTTCACAGTCTGAATGATAAAGCTAAAAATAATTCTGACAGTTGAGGTCATTTCACCTTCTGCAAGAATGCGCCTAAATATTTGTAGCACCTCTCACAGCACGAATTTAGCAAAACAAATTTACACTACTTTTATGAAGGCTGCATCAATATTAAATGCAAAGAACGTCTAAGTAAGAATACTGAAGAGATTAATACATATTAAAACGTGCATTTAAATACCATTTAAATACCAAATTGCTACAGCCACAGTAAAAGTATCTTCAAGACAGAGTGGAGGACCACTAATTACAGAAAGTACTTTTTTCTTAAGAAACTGGTTCCTACAGTTTTGAGACATACCCTTTGGTCCACAGGACTGAGGCCTTGTGCTGTTTTCCCCTTCTTACTGTGTTGTGAATTGTCACAATCATATTCTACCTCTGGTTTGCTTAGATCTCTACAGAATGTACATATCCACTCCCCACTAGAAAGAAAGATATGCAATTACTCCAGGAATCCAGGGATGAAGCACATCAGTGATGAATACAAAGATTTTTTTCATTAGTTCTCACCAATTCACACTATACAATATTAAAGATTTGGATTTATAATGACAAAGGGTAATCAATACGGCTCAAGACAATTCTGCCAGTCCCGGCCATTTTTAACTCCCCTCATATTCTTCGCTCAGATATGCTTAAATACTTTACAACATGTTTCTCACCTTGACTTTATAACGAACTTTACATAATAGAAACACACTTTAAGATCTCAACTGTTTGTCAAACGATTTTTAACCAGTTATGCACAAAACAATCCAGGCAAAACTTTAAAATGTTGGCATTTTTACTGACGAAAGTCCAGGCAGAACTACTGAGTCTTGAGACTCAGTCTTGAGAACTAAGCGCCAATACTAGTGTTGAAACCTACCATGCAAATGAGAGCACAGAGCTGTTCTAAGGAAACTGTAACACTGCATGGTTTCTAGTACCTTGGAAAGCTGAGGAGTGTTGGTACATGACAAGTCAGGTGAAACACTTTTGGGCACTTTTCACAACATAATAGATCCCCTCCATTTTGGCATACAGCACACCAGTCTTCATTTGGATCATCATCTTTGTTATTGCCTTCTCCTCCAATTCTAGCTGATCGATGCATTAGACTTCGCACTGGAGATTTTCCATTTACAAGACTATGTCCAGACTGTTTGCAACTTTCACTTAATTCTGCTGGTTCGGTTTTTACGTGATTTTCAAGACTTCCTAGGGCTTCCAGTTCACTTTCCAGATGCAAGTTAGTAGATAGTGGTGGTGTTAAGCTGCTCTCAGGACTGCTAAGCTGAAATGAAAGTAGCATATGAAAATCTGAGAAAGGATCAGTTTTACAAGAGCATCTTTCTTCATATGCTGGAAGTCAAAAGCCATCCACCACTTACTGACACTATAGCCACTTCCCAAAATAACTGTCAAATCATTCTGAACAGTGCAGTTGCATACAATATTAAAAAAACAAAACAAAACAAAAAACCACTTTTTCACAAGTCTGTCGTTTCAAGGACAGGCTTATTTCTAGTATGTAGCAAGATGAACATGCTTTTAATCCCAACACACCAATAAAATGTCAATACGTACCTCCATTGTTGCTAGGAAAAATCCTTACTTTCTTCACCCTGCTCCCAGTATACAATCCCATTAAATCAGGCAGAGCTGGGAAGCACTGAGATACTCACTTGCATAAATATTTTAAAGAACTGTGAAAGTGCCAATGACAGGCCTGCTCTGGCATGAGAAATCTTGACTGACTGCAAGATTTCTCAGTGCAGTTACACAGATATGAATGTTCAGTAATTCATGCTAACAATGGATTATTTACAGGTTTCATTAGCTAGGGATTAAAAACAACAAAAAGCTACACTGTTGGGGGTACTTTATTTGAATAGTTAAAGATAAAATTTACATGGCACTATCCTGTGTCTAGTAGAGCATAGTAAAAGAATATGATGACATCCTAAACACGGGCTAAACTGAGATTAAGTTCTAACTTTTTTTTTCGGCTGGACTACTTCCAACATGCAATTACGCATGACAGTACATTAAATTTACAAGGACTGAGTGCCTTTTGCATCTATATCACTTGGTCAAATCCTGTCCAAATTAAAGACAAAGACATCATGTAATGCTCATGTTTGACAAAAGCTAGCAAGGAATTGTCCAAGTCCTGTTTCCAGCTTATTGGCWCCTATTTCACAAAATCTTAAATAATTAACAGTCTTAGTAGTACCACAAAAATAAAGCTCACCACTGAAGCTGAACTGTGCTTAAAAGTTCAGACACACTATCAGGGACCAAAATACCTTTCAATCTTCAGAGCTAAAGAGTAGAACTGTTTTATGATTTCCAAATTCTCATACATGCTACTAAGAGCACCATAACATACTGTTTCACAAACTAACTTTACCATGCAAGCACTCCTTCTGCCATCCTCTGTTTTTTCCTGCTTTACTGTTCCCGCAAAACTGCATATCTCTTCCTCTGTCCCTGGCTCCTGCTTGACTTTCACTTGGTCAGACTTGAAGTTCATGCTAGTTTTCTCAGCAGTTCTGCCTGAGGAGCCACAACTAGAAAGATACCAGCACATAAATAAGATGAAAACTCATTACAATAAAAATACAATAAAAAAGTTAAACATTGCAAAGGTAAAACATGTTCAAACATTTAGAGGACAGCTTAATTTTAAAAGTCAGTGGGGAGTCATATTAAAAAAGAAAAAAAATTTTCTCCCACATATAAGGCTTCTTCAATTACTGG
Organism: Rhea americana; assembly: GCF_003343005.1. NCBI lineage: Eukaryota > Metazoa > Chordata > Aves > Rheiformes > Rheidae > Rhea > Rhea americana. The sequence continues at coordinate 178,540 of NW_028186359.1, read as the reverse complement.
GTCACAGTTACAACTAAGCCTTATTGATCTGCTGATTTATTTTTGAATTCTCTATCTTCGATTTTTCAGTCTGGCAGCATTGACTTAACATACTCACCTTCCTCTGCTCCCTGTGCTGGAGGTACTAGGTGGCCTCACAGGAGTGTGGGAGTTGGATAAACCTGAAAAGAAGTGTAGAAGTTGGCTTTGTATAAACTGTTAAAAGCTACAATAAAATAAATACAACTAGTGTTGAGTAATTCCAGAAGTGCTGCTGCTGGAATATCCAAATAGTTCCCATAAATCAGCTGCTCTCTCAGTCACTTGATCAGAACAAAGATCTAGCACACTACATTAAATAGAAACAAAGATAACAAGCTATTGTTAAACAAGTCCCAATAATTATTTCACTTAATCCAAATAGTGTCATAGCCTTCCACTTGTAAGTCCTCAAATTTTATCCATCCTTATACACCAATAAAGTGGATATATTTTGCATGCAAGTTTTGAGAAACAAACTAAGTTCCATTGCTGCAAGCACTCACTCACAGAATCTTGCAGAGTCTTGAAGACCAATGGAAACATGCATAGCAAATGGCTGCAAATAGCTTCTTACTAATGGAAATGGACATTTGAATATTTATATAACTGAACAGCAGGTATATTGGTGATTTAATTTGTTCAGATGCATAATGATTCTAAATTGGCTGTACTTAGAACGACCTTGCTCAAATGATCTTTAGGTATAGTATTTCTGTGATTAGTTACGCTATTCACTGATATTCAGTAAGCTTACTTCCTGAACCTCAGAATGGTCTAGAGAGTCATCATTTGGGGCAGTAACTGAAATGAACTACATCCACTGATACACAAAAAAAAATGGATTCTGGTAGCATAAGTCAAACAACATCATAGCACAGATGTATCAATCTATACACATGCCTGAAATACTGCATTCATGTGCAGGCAGCTTGTTACTATGAAGATATTTCTGAAGAAAGGTAAATTTAAATTTCTGCAAGAACTTATTTTAAAAAAACAGATTATTCTCATGGCAGAAAGCAGTAGGCATTATTTTCAACTTAAAAGATTAGCAATACCCATCATATTCTTCCTCATTTACCTGACGATCCTGGAGATAGCGCTGAAGGTCCTGGGGAAGGATTCATGGTACTTGTAGGTTGCGGGGGTAGGTGGCTGCCTGAAATATATCTACTTAGGAGGTTATCTAAATTACTTGAACCAGCATCTTCAAGCTAAAAAACAAAAACCCAAAAGTATGAATCAGCAAAGTCTAACTGAAGTTTGTTAATAGTTTCACATCTTTACACTGTGATCAATATTTTTACTGAAATTTTTCATTAGCCTTTCAAGGATTCAGCGTATCAAACATTATCATCAGTTTCATAGAGAAATCAATCTTTCCAAGTATATCCACAGCCATAAATTTATCAAACTAAGGTTTTCAAAAGTTCCTATATTTCTGAATTCTTCCAGTATGGTCATAGATTGCATCTCCTTTAGGTCATTCCAGACTTAACGGTTTTCTGATTTCAGTGTGTTAATGGTACCAAATGGTGTTAAATTGTATGAACTACTAGATTACTAATGTTGCACCAGTTATTCCACAATAAAAAATATTAAGGGGAAAACAAGATCTACTTTTTCTTAGCATGACATGAAATCTTTTTGTCCCATCCATTTCTCGCATAGATTTTAATATCTATTAAAAACAAGGAAACAGGTACCTTATTAGTTTTAAGTAGTTAAAACTATCAACTGGAAGAAGATAGCATAACTGTAAATAATGTCTTTGAAATACATTTTATTCAGAGTGAGTTTTTGTGTCTCTGTCAGCACTTTGAACAATGAATAATTTCATATCAAACTGTTCCATCAACTAAAATATGTAACAGCTATTACATGAAGAGATTAAAAAAATCACAATGATACAGAATTATGCACTTTCAGTGAACCTAGAAGTTGCATTTATGTTTAAGAATATCTCAATAATTACTTCTAATCTGGAATATTTTATCAGTCTTAACTAGTTATATTAATGCTTTGCTATAATGCCTAACAGAGCTTTGGCACTACAGATCAATCACATTCAGAGATGCAATCTTTGTCTTTTGCCTATTCTTATCAAATTACCTGCAAACTCATTTGAAAAGTGAAAGCATAACCCTTGAACACCATTCTAAGATTAAGAATTACAAAATTGTTATTGGTATTACAGCAGACCAGTAGCCTTGATAAAATTTAGGTTTTGTTTTTAAGGTGACTCCTGTATCATGCTCAAACTCCTGTGCTTTATCAGCATGACAGTGTTAGCACTGCAAATTTCGACATAAACATGTTCTCAAGATGTAGCCACTGTCCTCCCCTCCCTCACCCCCAAAACACACTTACAGAAAAATTTTACCACTACTACTTTCTTTTCCTCTACCTTTTGGTTAAATTATGCTTCCGACCTCTCCAAATTAGCTTGACTTCATCAAAATCTACCTCAGCGTGTGTGCAGCACCCACTTCCTCTCTCAGAAGAGAGTATGGGAGATGGTTGGCAGTTCCAAGTCAGTGAGTACCAAACTGCTGTGTAGATAAAGTGAAAGCTACAGAAGCAGCAACTGTTAAACGCTGCAGAAGCAAGAACTTCCAGGCGATACCACAACCAGGGCTAAAGATGAAACGCGGAGGCCGTTTTTTTGAAGTGCTCTGCAGCATTGTCTAGAATCCTACGCTAATGCAAGTATGGCCTCTTAAATACAAGACAAAAATAACTTCAACCATAATATGGTGGCACAGAGAAAAGGAGAGGAGAGAAAAAAGGAGGGGAGAAGTACATCTTTCCTCTGTAAGTCCTGGGTTTGACTGTTAGTTTAGCAAAATTTCACATGAACAAAGAAGCACTAGGCAACTTTAACTCTGAATAAACGATAATTCAGAGTATTTAAAAGACATAACAATTTAACGATTCTAGTGATATATTCCCACATGACAGATTTGTGGAAGAAAGGAAGTGAACACAGCAGTTAGGGTTGACTAATTTCAGTATGAGTTTTACTAAATGACAGCCATTAAATGCTTTTTAATTTAAGGCTTAGCACAGGCTAAGCATGTCAGACTTAGACAGCCAAAGCAGTTGCATGCCCAAGGCAAGGACTATAGATTTTAATCCTTCTTTGACTTTAAATGATAAATAACTACATCACTCCATAGAAAAATACTGATATACAAATAAAAAACAATATAGAAAGGAAAGCAAAATATTAGTTCACCAACAGCTTAAGTGTCTGATCTGACCTGGATGGGTGGGATATCCGGCAAGGAAGGCAAATTCTCTGGATTTGTAACAGAAGGAATGAGTTCAATTGCTGTAACAGATGGACTTGTTGGACCACGGTTTGCATTCGCCATTGTTGCTGTAGTAGGACTAGTTGGATTAATAGTGTTGTTGTGCACAGAAACAACTGGAAAAGGCCCTGCATGCCCAGGGTTAGAATGCTGTAGGAAAAGAGAAGAGACCACGACTGCATTAAACACAAAGCAGAAAGCCACTCTATACACAAAACTGCAGAACTTACATTAGATGATACTCCTCAGCAAAAACTTAGTAATTTGAGGGGAAGATATAAATTCACTTTTGTATAAGCATAACCTGATAGCACTAAATGCAAAGCAACTGCTATTTAGATTTATTTAGGAAGAAAAAGTATTTTACATTGCTAGATGCTTAGATATACAGTAGAGATTTGTCCCGTTTTGTCAAATTATTTTCCTATATTTTTCTTAGCATAATGAGTTCCTCCAAAGATAACTTTAGAGTCCACAGGTCTATTTATAAACATTTTTAGAATATGGTTACAGTTCAAAGTATTAAAAATAAATCTTTCTGATTTTCCAACCACACTAATTGTTGAGAATCTTTATTTTTAATGGTAAGCAAAGTCCTGCATCATTCTTCAGGTTTGAATTTAAAAACACTGTAGAATTTGGTTTGATCAAAACCCCTAAATTACATCACTTAGAATTTTGCTGTATTTCTTATACTACTCCTTAAGAAACCCAAAAGCTGAATACCACTGAAAAATGAAAAATGGAAATGTTTTGTTTCCCTGGACTAAAATACAGTACAAATACAAAAACTGTTTTTCATTTTTAAAGTTTTTTTTTTTTTTACATTGAGCAAAAATCTCACAGCACAGTATGCAACATGAAAAAGCATATGAATGTAAGTAGCTGTGAACTGTGTTACAGATAAACACATCTAAAGCTGGAGGTATCATCTATTTTAATGAAAGTTTGGCACAATGGCACAAATGAAGCGTGTACACAGGATATACTTGTCTTTGGAGGTGCGGTTGCATCATGGAGTATTGTGGTCCATTGTGGCGTGGTATTCCTGGTATACGAGCAGCATTCTGAGCCATTCTCATCTGATGTGCTTGGAAAGCCCCACAGTTCATGTTACCCCTCTGCATGGTCTGCATGCTGATCAACCTGGGAGGCTGCAAGGGTTTTTGTTTTTTAAAATTCTTGCTTTTAACATGGAAAAAAGAAGCCAATCTCTCTCCACAGTAGTAGGTTTACTAATTACATAATATCAAGAAAAGCCAATAGCTGTCACACTTAAAGCATGTCAAATTTCGTAAGATTTTCATTTTATAAACCACTTTGTAAGTTTATATTTGACAGGGCAATTTTAAGTCTCAGTGTTACGGTGAGATGTGAAGTAAGAACATACAAGAAACTTGCCTGCTGCTGTAAGATCTGAGGACCTGTTTGCCTGGGAACTGACCCAGCTGGTTGTCCCATCCTCATCTGCTGTAGCTGCTGATGTTTTTGTGCATACACCTGCTGCTGCATATGTTGAAGTCGCAGCTGCGCTAGATTTATTTGTCCTGGAGTTTTGTTGATATGGTTTGTTCCTGGGGGAGCCTGTCCAACTACTACATTAGGAGTGTAACTAGGAGTTGGTTTGTTTTCAATAACAAGGTTCCCTGAAGAATAAAACAAAAAACAATCAGCTAGTGAACAGTTAATCTCTACCTTCATTCAAAGGCTGACAAATGAAGAATATTCAGATGTTTCTAATTCAGTTTCCTCAGAGGCAGTAGCAAAGCAATTAAGTTTAAAATCATATTTCAAAGTCTCCGTAACACCCTACACTAGTTAAAAAAAAAAAAAAAGAGAGAAGAACAAGAATCAAAGAACTAAAAACAGGACCTGCGAGGAAAGACTGAAAGAAATGGAACTGCATAACCTAAAAAATAGCAAGACAGACATGCTTGTTCTTTATGTTCTTAACAAACAGACAGAACAAAAAATAAGGAAGTCATAAAAAGGAAAAAAAAATAACACATGTTGAGCAAAAATTTCCTATAGGTAAGGAGAGCAAAGTCTGGGAAAAGATATTTGGGGACAGTGGAGAAGGTCCCATCATTGACAGACTCCAAGAACAGGCTACAAAAACAGGTCAGAAATAATACTGCTACAGCAAACTCTGCCTTGATACAATAGGATGGACTATACTGCCTCTCTAGGTATCTCTAGTCCTATCTTTAGAAGTTAAAAGGCCTTGGAATGCTCTCCAAGCCACTAAGAATGTACTGGAAGTAGGCTTGAGCCTTGACTGACAGTTCAGAAAATGTACCACTAGAAAACATTATAAATCAGCACTCTGGTATAATTTCAGCTCACTTACCTCAAAAAATACTAACAAATTGATTTTCAAGTCTTTACTAGCTTCTATTGCCAACAGTAACTTTTCTAGTGTCCACCAAATGCTTGTTTGCTTTCTTGAGCCAAAGGCAAAATTACATTTTTTGACTTCAAACATGTACCCATTAGGACCTGAATATAGTTCCACTTCATCCCGCAGAGCACAGTTATAAAGTCATCTCATGACAATTCAGATTGCTTAAGATATTAAGTAAATTTAAAATGGACTTTAAGATCCTCTTTTTCAATAAGGTAGATGGTTAGTTTCAGTGCTGTTGCCTATATAGCTTTTTTCTCCTCCCTGGTTTCTAGTCAAACAATGTTTGAAACTGTTCTCGAAAGCCTTGTTTTTCCCTTATTGACTAAACTCTGAGACTAACTGCACTCACAAAAATTATTTGAGGGACTGTCCATGAAGGAAGAGTGTCAATTTCAACCATCATTTACACAACAAAAAKTTTATTTACCATGCTTGACTAAATGCAGGAACATCAAAATCTGGTTAGTGGACTTGAAACAAGTAAGTACACACAAAACCATCAGGAACAGCTCATGTTCTTAATGCTAGCTTTCTACTAGATTTTTATTCAACAGAAAGTTCATAAGCAGGTGCTAACACATACTTCTGTCCCATTGCACTCCCCTCACTCATCTCCCCTTCCTTTCTCGTTCAAGCTGCCCCTTGAAAAGCACAAATAAGCAAGCGATCAATATGGAAAAAACCTGTCATACTGCACTCCTGCAGGACAAGTCCATAATAAAGAGGTTATATAATTAAGCATTTAACTTCCTTACAGGAGTACACCTTATTAGTGCATTTAACAAGTCAGCTATGCACTGTAATCCTAACTTTAAATGCCCAGTGATCTCAGCTGTCATTAAGTACTTATACAGAACAACAACTCCATCTAGCATCTCTTATCAAAACTACTGTAAACTTCCCTGGCAACTCACAGCTTGGGGCAGAGAATGAATAAGTGGGAGCACTGAGAAAGAAGACTGAAGATGTAAAAAGTTACAGATACAGTCCTGTAATCTACTGAATGGCAGCTGCAAGCAACAGCAACAAACACAAAGGAACAGCAGATTATCTCCTGTTAAGGTCTTTGTTTTTCTTTACTGTTATTAAAGTGTCAGGCATCTTAGAATATCAAATTATTTAAAAGTTATTTATTATTTCACTTACCTTGCCAGCAATGGCACAGACTGGCTTGGAGCCATGAACTTAGCTCAAATCAATAGTCCTTTTAATTATGTTTGTTCATGTCATTTTGAACATATTCAGACAGTACTATTCCATTTGTAGCTAAATAGGTACCCAACAGGCAAAACCGATTTTAATGGGGAGAGCTATTTACTTGCCAATAAAGCTCATTCCAAAAGCACTCATTTCACACACGTGAGTTATACCTTAACTATTTCAATCGGGGTACAGGAGGGTTAAAAAAAAAAAAAAAGAAAAAAAGAAAAAAAAAAAAGCTGACAGAACTATTCCTTTAGGAGCTAAAATCTCTCTGGAGAAAGCTTTGCTAATAGAAAGAGCACTTGATGGGTTATCTCAACAGAAGAGTTTTGCTCTTCAGCATTAACTTATATACTGTACTCCAACTCACTCATCTTTGATGAATATCCCTAAACCTATTCAGTCTTTCAAGTAACACAGAATATACATACACAATTTCCTTACCTAAATTGACAACATTCTTTGCCCAGAACGTAGGATCACAATGGAAGCGTATTGCTCCATTGGCAGCTGGGACTGGATCACAACGTGCCTTTAAAATATGACGTAACTGGAATGTTATCTGATGGAAAGCAAAAACAAGACTTGATCACAATGAAACAAAGAATGACAATGTTAAGAAGTGTGCATTTTGTCCTGCGAGTTTAGACTGCTGGATCACCAACAATGACATTCAATAGCCAGTTTGGTGAGTAACCTGGAAAGCACCCAATTCATTAAAAAAAAAAAAAAAACACCATACAACTATTTTTTTTAATAAACTCAGAGGATTAAGAAAGTACTGTTACACAGTAACGCTATTTCTGCAATCATTCAGGTTAAACGAGGTATCTTTATAGAGCTGAACCACAGTCCTTTTCTGATAAAACTATAAGCCCTTAATGTACAAATAAAAATGTTGTAGAAGTTGGCAAATTTATTCCATTATTACAGAGGTTTTTTTAAATGAAGCATGAACAAGTCACTGCCTTTTCCTTGGATATAACTTAGTGAAGCTACACGATACCTAAGAAATTCTTTTGACTAAGCGTTTTTTCTACTGCACAGACAATCAGAGGATCTTCCCTTACCAGTCGTTTACTGTATAGCAAAGCAGTACTGCTGCCGCTGGCAATGGCCCAATTAGTAAAGTTCATCACATGTTTCACTTGCCGCGAAAGACCAGTGATGTCATTTTGTTGTTGTATTAACTTCATCTGTCTCTCCTTTGTTACATTCTACAAAGAAATGAAAACTTATTACAATGGGGACTTCAGATTTAAAAAGAAAGCGTAAACCACTATCACAGTTCTTAAAAAGCAAAAGAAGAAAATGTCACAAGCCTACACCAATGCTTATATCCAGAATGGCTAGCACCATCGAGTAAACTACATCCACTCCATAATCCACCCCGTAATTCTTCCAGGGGGCGTTAGAGTGTAGAGAAAACAGCAGGGTCAAATGAGAGTCTTTACTTTGTCCCAGGAAATTCTCAACTACTAAATTGACACTAACTCACTCCTCCTCACGATGCCGAAGCACAGCAGCATGACCAAGAGCTGGGAGAGTGTCGCAGACTAGGGTGAAGCCACACTATCAGCTCAGCACTACATGGTGCCCTGGCATTCCTGCAGCTGCCACAAAAGCTGCAGTGCTGCAGCTGGGAGAGAGACAGCAACAGAGGTGGCCCAGGGACACTGAACAACCCCAGCCTCCTCTCCAAACAGGAACTGCCACTAACGAGCTCATGAACATAGCAGATAGACCCAGCAGCCCCTTCTCTGAGAAGCCTTCAGCCTTTGGTAACTTGTCAGCTGTAAATCTTGCAGCAAAAATCTGAGTTGCAGTACTGAATTCTCAGCATTCAAATAACAATACCTGACTGGGCAGCTGTAAAAACTACAGCATAAATAGTTAGCATAAATAACTAAATAAATGATACAGAGCAATTTTTCTGGGTTGCAAAAAGTGCTAGGAAATCAAGAAAAGACAAAATTCACTTGCTTGTATGATTTCAAGTTCTTTAGTTCACTCCTGATCAAATACCTTTTTTCTTCCAGGAGTACTCCACGTCTATTTCATTGCCAAGTAACTGTTCCTTAACTAGAAGAAATCTCTTCTGAGTAATTAAATTCTAAATTTTTCAACCACATTATGGCAGACTAGCAACATCCTATGAATTAACTTCTTATGACAGATTTCCTCTCTTTAGAGGAGCCAAAATGTAGTCATAAGTTAAATTTTACAGAGATTGGAATAAAAGTTGGCGACTATCATTTATTCAGAACATGCTATTGGAAAAGTATATTTAAAGTCATTGACTCCTTTAAGATGTTAACCTATACAACTTAAAATACCAGCATTACACCTTTAAGTACAGCTATGGAGGACAATATCATGCCTTTGAATCCAATACTTAGTTGTACTTAAAATAAAATAATCAGTATTTGTTAGGAGTTAGCATCAATTCTGAGAGTGACTAAAGACACAAATACCAACAACCACCGTTAAGATCACCATGGTCTTAGCAGCAAAGCCGCCAACCTGATATACAATTATATTAGGAATGAAAACTAAGACTAGCCTGTCAGCTTCCCTGCCCTTTCCCTGTATAAAATTCTCTAAACTTGTTAGAGCAGGCAAAAACATTATTCCAGCAGGACCTACCTGTAACATTTTAGATAGCTTGATGCCTTTCAGAAATAATCACAATTAAAAAAATTGTTTACGACAAAGCTGTAATTTCCTCCCCATGCCAAAAAGAATCTATTCCGCCAAATCCAACCATTCCCTGAGTTTGTCCACTATTTTTTCTTTCTCCAAAAGTGAATATGAATCTATTATAAAATGGTCCAGCAAGTCATAGAATCAGTAAGGTTGGAAGGGACCTCTGCAGATCATCTAGTCCAACCTCCCTGCTCAGCAGGGTCACCTAGAGCATGTTAGACAGGGTTGCATCCAGGTGGGCCTTGAATATCTCCACAGGAGACTCCACAACCTCTCTGGGCAACCTGTTCCAGTGCTCCRTCACTCTCACAGTGAAGAAATTCTCCCTCACGGTCAGGTGGAACTTCCTGTGCTTCAATTTCTACCCATTGCCTCTTGTCCTGTCCCACGGGACAACTGAAAAGAGTTTGTCCTTGTCCCCTTGACACCCTCCCTTCAAGTACTTATACACATTGATAAGATCCCCCCTCAGTCTTCTCTTCCCCAGGCTGAAGAAGCCCAGCTCTCGCAGTCGTTCCTCATAGGACAGGTGCTCCAGCCCTCTGATCATCTTCATAGCCCTCCGCTGGATTCTCCCCAGTAGCTCCGTGTCTCTCTTGTACTGGGGAGCCCAGAACTGGACACAGGAGTCAAGATGAGGCCTCACCAGGGCTGAGGAGAGGGGCAGGATCACCTCCCTCGACCTGCTGGCAACACTCTTCCTAATGCASCCCAGGAGACCATTGGCCTTCCTGGCCACAAGGGCACATTGCTGGCTCATAGTCAACTTGTCATCCACCAGCACTCCCAAGTCCTTCTCTGCGCAGCTGCTCTCCAGAAGGTCAGCCCCCAGCTTGTACTGGTGCCTAGGGTTATTTTTCCCTAGGTGCAGGACTCTGCACCTGCCCTTGTTGAACCTCAGGAGGCTCCTCTCCACCCAGCTCTCCAGGTCTCTCTGAATGGCAGCACAGCCCTCAGCTGTATCAGCCACTCCTTCCAGCTTGGTATCATCAGCAAACTTGCAGAGGATGCACTCCGTCCCCTCATCCAGGTCATTGATGAATATGCTGAACAGGATAGGACCCAGTACTGAGCCCTGGGGGATGCCACCAGCCACAGGCCTCAAGCTAGACTCCATACCACTGATGATGACCCTCTGAGCTCTGCCATTCAGCCAGTTCTCAATCCACCTCACTGTCCACTTGTCTAACCCACACTTCCTGAGCTTATCTAGGAGGATGTTAGGGGAGACCGTGTCAAAAGCCTTGCTGAAGTCAAGGTACAAAACGTCCACTGCTCTCCCCTCATCTATCCAGCCAGTCATTCCATCAGAGAAGGCTATCAGATTGGTTAAGCAGGATTTTCCCTCGGTGAATCCATGCTGGCTACTCCTGATCACCTTCTTTTCTTCCATATTTCAGCAGATGACATCCAGAATGTGCTGTTCCATCACCTTACCAGGGATGGAGGTGAGGCTGACTGGCCTAGAGTTGCCTGAGTCCTCCTTTTTGAAGACTGGAGTGACACTGGCTTTCTTGCAGTCCTCAGGCACCTCTCCAGTTCTCCAGGACCTTTCAAAGATGATGGAGAGCAGCCTGGCAACAACATCCACCAGCTTCCTCAGTACCGTGGGTGCATCCCATCTGGGCCCATAGATTTGTGAATGTCTAGCCTGCCCAGAAGGTCTCTAATCCTATCCTCTTCAACCACAGGAAAGTCTTTCCTTCTCCAGACTTTCTCCCTCACATCCAGGCTACAGGATTCATGGGGGCTGCCCTTAACAGTGAAGACTGAAGCAAAGAAGGCATTCAGTAATTCTGCCTTCTCTGTATCCCTTGTCACCAGGGCCCCTGCCCCATTCAGCAGTGGRCCCACATTTTCCCTAGTCCTCCTCTTGCTGCTGATGTATTTGAAGAAGCCCTTCCTATTGTCCTTGACATCCCTTGCAAGACTCAATTCCAACCAGGCCTTAGCTTTCCTCGCTCTATCTCTACATACTCTGACTGCATTCCTTTAATTCTCCCAAGCAGCCTGTCCCCTCTTCCACATTTTGTGTATTTTCTTCTTCTGTTTGAATTTGGCCAAGAGCTCCTTGCTCACCCATGCAGGTCTCCTGCCCCTTTTGCTGCACTTCTTATGAGTAAGGATGCACTGCTCTTGAGCTTGGAGGAAGTGATGTTTGAATATTAGCCAGCTCTCCTGGACCCCTCCCCCTTTCCTTCTAGGCCCTTAACTCATGAGATTCCTCCAAGGAGGTCTCTGAAGAGCCCAAAGTCCACTTTCCTGAAGTCCAGGGTTGCAGTCCTGCTTGTTGCCTTACTTCTTTCCTGCAGGATCCTGAACTCCACCATCTCGTGGTCACTGCAGCCAAGGCTGCACCCAACCTTCACATCACTAACCAGTCCCTCTCTGTTGGTAAGGACAAGGTCCAGCAGAACACCCTTCCTTGTAGGTTCCTCCACCATTTGCCACAAGAAGTTATCATCAATGCATTGCAGGAACCTCCTGGACTGTTTGTGGCCTGCTGTGTAGTCCTTTCAGCAGATGTCAGGGTGGTTGAAGTCCCCCACGAGAACCAGGGCCTGTGATCGTGAGGCTACCTCCAGCTGTCTATAGAAGGCCTCATCAACTTTCTCTTCCTGGTCAGGTGGCCTGTAGTAGACACCCACAACAATGTCCCCTGTGTTGGTTTGCCCTTTGATCTTTACCCATAAGCTCTCAACTGCCTCCTCCTCCTCCACCCCTAGGTAGAGCTCGATGCATTCCAGTTGCTCTCTAACATAAAGAGCAACTCCACCACCTCACCTTCCTGGCCTGTCTTTCCTAACAAGCACATAGCCATCCATGACAGCATTCCAGTCATGTGAGCTATCCCACCATGTCTCCATGACTGCAATGAGATCATGGCCCTGCAATCGCACACAGATCTCCAGCTCATCCTGTTTGTTCCCCATGCTGCATGCATTGGTATACATGCATTTCAAAGAGGTAATCATGCCTGCAGGTTTCCCAGGAAGGCAGTACGGGGGTCCCCCATAGCCATGTCCCAGATGCACATCCCCAGCTGCATGCAGGACGCATTTACAAGATGGCAACACAACATGTCATCATATGAACCAAAGAAAGAAACTTTCCACAGCAGACAGAGATTATAAACATGAAGATCTGTCTATGTTGTGCTATAGTCATTCAAGCACTACTGCACAGTGCAGGCCATTTCAGGTTGCAGCTGCAGGCTGCACATGCGATGATAAAGCATAGTGAGCCTGTAGAATGTCAGTTCTTAATAGGGGATTTAAAACAGTGAACAACACATTATTATTATTATTTTAAATCTTAACTGTACCTCAAGCTGCTGTAAGAGAGATTTTCCCTTTTTATTGATTTCATTGATGAGGGTGAATATAGCCACTTTGATTTCCTGTTCTACTCGTTTGTTAGTTTCATTTACTTCTTTTATCCTAAAAAAGAGAAATGTATTGTCAGGCAGTCACTTTATACTATGCCGCCAAATGCTAAACACCACAGGACTCTTCCCACCCTTGAAGACTGAAGGAACAATTTCTGTATTGATGAAGTTTTGATAACAAAAAATCGATATCCTGTTTCATTTTAACACAGAAATGGTTATTAATCAACTGTTTCAGAAGAAGCCATCTAAAATTTCAGTTCTGGGAAAAAATTGTATAGTCTAAGATCAAGTTGACACTTAATTACAACTTGCATTTTACTTGAAATAATACGAATCACTCCTTGTGATTTATATGTTTTATTTATAGACACACATTTGCGCACACACACACAGCAAAGAACACACGTGTGTGCATACACATGTATATGCGCATACGTATATATATGTATATTTAATTATCTCCATATTACGTCTCTTTCACTATGAAGAATTTTCTTACAGCGCCTTAAACCTTTATGCTACTATACATTAACTAGAAAGGAAGACAAGCCTGAATTTAAGACAAACTCCTCCACTGCCCCCCCCCCAAAACATTTAAAACAAAGCTTATTACATACCTGTAATAAATACACAATACAGGTATTAGCTTTTCACCAATGATCTGCCTAATGTTAGTCTACACTCATTCTTATGCTTTATCACAACTGCATTTCAGTTTTTAAACCTCACATTCCATTTCCATTGTCACTTTCTTCACTTTTAGTGTCTTCACTATTCTCAACTTCTTCAGACTAGAGTAAATCATCTTCAGTTCTGTCCACAGAATTTGAAATACAGCATTTCTCAAACTCCATTGCAAATTCTGGATTTATATGACCCAATGCCACCTTAATCCAGTGACAATGTAGTATTTCATCAGGATTCTTTGTTTGTAGGAGTCAAAGCACAATCCCCTGCCATGATCCAGTCTGAGTGTAAAGCCTTAAAACGTTCTTTAAAGGTTTGCTACTACATCAAGCATCTGAACTTGTATGATGTATGACCACAAGACCAATACTGACTTCTTTATGATGATCTTCACTGTTGGTGCAAGATGCCCTTTAAAAGCATCTAAGACAAATGTCCTTCTTGTAACAATACACCTGGTCTCCTATCCCCAAAAACATTCAACACATCCTTCACTAAGTCAATAGGCAGCCATCCTTGGTTCTGGCACCTAACAATCATTCCAGTAGGCAGTTCTTCCTTTGACGTTATTTTATACTTTAAGATCACATACAGTGGCAATTTCATACCATCTGCAAACACTGTCAACATTATTGAAATATGTAGCTTCTCACCCCCTGAAGTTTTTATGATGATTGATATTTTGCCACTCTCTTCAATGGTGTAACTGGATAATATGTCAAAGTAAAATGATATTACACCTGCACTCTCCATTTGGCTCAGCTGATGATCATGATCTTTACACAATCCAACCACATACTGCAGGAATTCACCGAGTTTTTGGTGAAGCTGGAAGTCAGACCTTTGCAGAGTGAAGTATTTCGCCACAGGCGGAAACCGTTACAACGCTTTATTCATAAGCACCAACCATTACTGGCCTTGATTTCTTGTCACAGAGTTCTCTGATATTTCTTGAGCTTTCCATTTAATGATTTCCCATGTAACTGGGTTTCTGGGTCTTCTTCAGCTATGTATGAATTCTACAGCTTGTTCTCCTAATTTACGAGTGTCGTCTTTTGGGCTCTCTGAATCAGTTCCATGTGTAATCAGCACAGAAAATCTTCTGTTTTGATCACTTCCATCTTCACACATTTGTCTCTGTCACGTTGTGTATTTTACTAGCCTCAAAACTGTTACTTTCTTATGCATATGCTACCATCAGGAGTTAAAAATTTTCACAAAAAATTCTCCTTATACCTTTGCTACATTTCCTTCTACCTCCAGACAATCTGCTATTTTGCAAATGACTTAATATTGCAGAAGGCTCATAAAACTGCCAAGAATCACAGCGGAATTCCCTGTTCTCCAGCATACCACAACTTCATGAACAGTTGAAAACCAGCAGCGATCACAYGCTCTCACTGTGTCCATATTCAAACTTCAGGCTGCGTGGAGCCTATCTGTGCTCCTTCATCAACTGGAAGGCTCCCACATTACACTGTCACATTACCATACTAACCCAAAAAGATGTCCCATGTCCCTGAATATAAGCTAACTGTTGAATTTCTAAATCAAATTACCTAGGGAAAAAAACTTGTCTTCCTTTCAGGTAAATACAATAAATTTTGCTTGCCTAATTAAAAAAACAATAATCAAATTTCCTATTAAATTTCAAAATAAGTTTTTGATACACAATTAAACAACAGAGAGGCCTTCACATAAAATGTAGGAGTATCTGAAGAAGTGTTTGTTTTATGGCCGAAACCTTTGTCATCCAGAGCTGAATTTAGCAGGAACCATAGCAGGGGTTTGGTTTGCCTTTTTTGTTTTTTAAACCATAGTAAATATGTCATGTCTTTAATTCAACTCAAAGTTGCCTTGAAAGGCATCATGTTTGAGATATATTTCTTATAACAACATCCTACAGAAGTACTTATAGAGAAGAAAAAATTCCAAACATATTTAAGCCCAGGATAACTAAAGATAGAGAATCGATTAAAAATTAAGTATCCTTGTAGTCCCCTCATTTGTTTGTCTTAACATGTTTCACTAAGTCGATAACACAACAGTAACATTAATTATTTGGGGGTACTTACCTATTCTGAACTTGGGTAGCTGCAAAATTTACATAATTCTTCTTTTCAAGAAGTTTGGCCAACAAGTTCTCAATTGCACCCTTCTGGTTCTGAAAAGCTTCTTCCAGAAATTGATACCTTTTCAACATACAAGGGAAGATATCAATTACTAAGGAGCAACATGCTGAAGCTAAGGGTTCCTAGTTTACAGGTGAAACTGTATTTCTCACTAAAACCTTGACAAAAATGACAGAAATACTGAAAATTTAAGTTATACATATCCAGATCAATGTGCAAAGGGTGTCAGAACTAATAAAATACTTTGTAAATGTCCAGAAGACCGAACCTTTAGGTGTCACTTACGAATTTCAGGTACACAGGGAAACTATGCACTGCATCACTTCATGGGATCACAAGCTAAGGAACACTAGAAAGATATACACTAGAAACTTCACAGAGTCTGACAAATTATTAACATTAAATTAGGAAAAAAAACCCACAAAATTCTATTTTCATGAACTTTATAAAAACAGAGTTCTACTTCAGCGGAGACCAAAAAAACCAACCAACCAACCAAACAAAAAAAAAACCCCAACCTATTTATCTAGCACTGTAGCACTGCTGAAATTTTGCCAGAACTCTTGCTATGGCAAAAATATTTTTTTTTATCATATTTTATTTCTAGTTTTCAAAGTAAATGGACTGGAAACTACCTAAACTAGCTGAATTTCACACATTCAGGCTGGTAAAAGAGGATGACAGCTTTCTACAGAATCACCAGCAATTCTTTCATCTGAAGCTCTGAACAGTGTGCCATGCTGCTACTGAAGTGGTGATTAAACATCTTCCTTTATTGCAAAGGATTAGGATTATAGGTGATAAATAAACAAAACATTAAAATCAATTCGTCTTTCCACCTGGTATAATTTTCCTTCAATGTTTTACCAAGCTTCATAAAAATCTCAGTTTTACTTCATGACAGAATCACCCTAATGATGTGTAATTTATATCAACACATAGAAAAATTTTTRAGGAATATTCATCTGCAACAAAGCATCCTAACAGCAAAGTACACTCTTCACATATTGGAAGACAATATGTAAGTAGAACAAAATACATCTATTTATGGATTATTAATCAGTTAGTATCACGGGAACAGTAGACTGATGCAAAGAAAGTGGCTAGAAAAAAGGCAGCTAACATTCTAGTAGACCAAGCTTTCTGGGTAAGTGTGGTTTTGGATATTTACGATCAAATCTATGAAGGAACAGAGCAGAAATATTCAATGTTTTTAATATTTTAATAGTTCTAATTTAGAAGCTAAAGGTTCTCCATTAGGCTGCTCTAGTAATCAGAGTGTACTCAAAATTCTGGGAAAAAAAAAAAACACTAAATTCTGTACTAGATGATCTCCAGAGGTCCCTTCCAACCTTACTGATTCTATGATACTGCAATATATTGCCAAGTACATTTACAGGAAAGTGTTATTTAGAGACTGACCAGAAGAATTAGCACTGGAACAGCTGACAAATTGCAACAGCAAACGTGGTATAAATATGTAACACTGCAAAAAAAACTACCTATTACACTTTTCCAAACATTTGAAGAACTGTATCACAGAGCTGATGAAAAGCAGGAAGTTTCAAGGTGTCTTTAAGAGGTTCAAATTTTTTTCTAGTTAGTAGAAGAAAAGTAAGCTCCTGAAACACAGGACCCACAACTTCTTTTCACCTGAAATGAGGCAACTTTCAGTCAACTACCCAAGCAGATAAAGTTATTTTCCTAACACAGAAAAATAATCTACAATGCAAAATTTATAGCTTTGTTTTACAGAATTTACCCTACACTGAAGGACTGTTACATAGTAAAATACTTCCTCTAAAAAATTACCTCACCTGTGACTCACTGCATCCTCTTTGCCTCTTTACAGCACCTGGTGTTCAGAATCACAGAATGGGTAAGGCTGGAAGGGACCTCTGGAGATCATCTAGTCCAACCTCCCTGCTCAAGCAGGGTCACCTAGAACATGTTAGACAGGGTTGCATCCAGGCAGGTTTTGAATATCTCCAGAGAAGGAGACTCCACAATCTCTCTGGGCAACCACCAGGGCTGTAGCAACTTCCATTTAAGTGTTTTATTTGCATCCTCAGTAGAGTGACAGCACTAACAAATGCCAGGCAAGTTAACAGGTTAATCACACCAAATCGTATCAGACCACCTTGCTCTGAATCTGATCTAAGCTGCCTGACGTAGCTCAGCCAGTTATTACTCTTACTGCTTTCAGTATCTGCCATAGGCTCTCCTTCCCAGTTCAGTCTGAGGAGTAAATACAACTGTGCTTAATGGCACAACCTTGTGAAATCAATGGCATTTCTTTTGCGGAGGAGGTACACCACAAGAGCAAAGACAAAGTAGTACAGGTACCTGTGTTCTTTGTGTTCCAGTAACTGACAGTCTCTGCAGGTGAGCCTGTCACACGTTTCACAGAAGAGTTTTAACTGCTCTTGTTTGTGGACAGGGCAGAAGACCGGACGTTGACCAGATGCTCCCACAGCCTCTGTTTGTAAAAACAAATCATTTTTGCATTTTAAAGTAAAGTTCAAGACAATTTGAAGGGCAACACAAAGCTAAGTAACAACCAAGAATTCAAATAACATTAATTATAGACTTATGCTCAGTCTAAAGTTACTGCAAATATGTTCTCATTGAAATATTTTCAATGCCAATGTTTTTTAATATATTCAGAGGGAAAGAGGAATTCTTCCCCCTATTAGAAATGCTGAAAAGATACTGGCACCTTGTAAGAATGCAAGAACAGTTTCTACGCAACCACTAGAATTGTGTACACTTACTAAAAGATTAAATTGCTTGCAATTTCACTTCTGACACACCGAAGGACTATCAAATGTCTCAAATTTCTATACTGTTGAACATCTGTATATTTTCTAAATTAATGCTTCAAAACTGTTATAAACTACAATACATCATAAGCAACTGCACTGGTAATTGCAAAGTGAACAGTATTACCAATGTTACAGTTACTTCAACTCCTGCTAAACTGGATAGCTTTCCCACCTAAGTAAATAAAAGATTATGTCAAAGAACGGTTCTAAAAATTGCCACGATGTGTTCTAATTAAGCTTGTTCAAGCTGGGCAGCAAGGGAAGCAGCTTTTGGAAGATAATGCAGGTAAGGCTTAAAATAAGCAAATATAATTGTCTTCCTGGTATTCTCAAGTATTTCTGAAGTTTGTTTTTCTTTGCAATAATTTGCATGATATAAGCGCTCATGAATCTAAAGCTGACACATTAGAAGAAATTTAAAGTCTCCAATGCATCTTACAGTCTAATAAGCAACTAAGGAACAAGCTTCTCTGAGCACATAATGAATAGTCATTCCCTACAATCAGGAGGGTTAGTAAGGATCAGTATCTGTCCGGTAGGTCAAAGGCAGGCTAAATTCTTGACATGCTAGCTATATGCCTTGGATTCATGCTTCATAAATACTAACCTGAAATGTTTGTATAAACTTTACTGTATTAGAACAGTCATTTTTCTGCAGCTCTCTGGTCATGTTACTGAAGGTTAATGGGGCCATATTATCCCCTTGACAGCCACAGTATAGCATTCTTAATGAAAAGCAACTGTAATTCTTCACAACAGCCTGTCATATGATTACATCTTAAYGGGTTATCTCCTATTAGGACCAAAAAATTCAAACTTCAATAGGTAGGATTTTTTATGAAACAGTACCCAATAAGACATAAAGAAAAATCTCTCTCAAGATTAAGCTTTCAGAACAAGTGAAACAAGATCTTTGACTAAAGGAAGCAAGTTCAAGAGTAAATGTTTTAACTATTAATATGATTTTTGACAAAAGCTTTGGCAGAAAACTGTGCAGTGTTATTGCTCTGAAATGGCACAAGAGAAGCTCTTAGTTATTTTAAATTAATAGAGAGTAAGATATCAAGATCTCTTGTCCTTGGTATGATCAAGATTATGTAGAACCTACTGGTTTTCAATCATAACTTAATCTCATTTACAAAGTAAATCTAAACTAAAATCCAGTTATTTTTAAACTGTTTTGAGAATGTTTTCTACACTATTTCAGCAGATTTCAAATGCTATACAGTCAAATGATAATTTAAGAGTCAACTTCTAATAAAACTGCATATCTAAATCTGTGCACACGCTTCACAGATAAATTTTTGCTAACTAAAGAGAGATTATAGCTAATATGCATTAAAATTCCACGTTTACTTTGCAATATCAATGCAACAGTAACATCACATTGAGTAAAAATACAATCTTATCTGTATACACTTTTCCACTGTGAGAAATATATTCCC
Source organism: Rhea americana (assembly GCF_003343005.1). Lineage (NCBI taxonomy): Eukaryota > Metazoa > Chordata > Aves > Rheiformes > Rheidae > Rhea > Rhea americana. Next base: position 158,409 of record NW_028186359.1, on the reverse strand, counting down.
TTGGCCAATAAGAGATCCAATTACTAATATGTTAATACTCGGCAGATTTCAATCCTTCCACATAGTTTATTCTACTAAATAAAATAAGGGGATTATTGACAAACGATCTAAATCCATTTCAAAGATCATGGTCTCATCCCCTCTCTTCTGCACTTAGATATTTCAAAGCAGTAGCGAATAAGTCATTTTCGCTAAAATTTAGTGTCTTCCTGTATTTCAAGACTTGCCAGTTTTGTCCTGATATCTGTTCACTAAACTTTTCCCAACTGTTTGTGGAAGCCAGGCAACTAGTTGGTACCTAAATAATCCTCTGTCTCTTTCTACATATGCCAAAGAGAAAGAGGTTTTACTAAGGGTAGGACTAAGTGATATTCAAACACTCACCTGAAGACACATCCTCTTTTTTTCTGATCATATGATCTTTAGTAAATTTTACTCGCTGATGAGCTTCTATGCAAGTTTTGCACAGCCATTCCCCGCATTCCACACAAAACCCAACAGCACTAGCATTATCTTCACAGCTTGTACACACCTAGAAAAGGAAACAGCAAATTTCCATCATTCCTCCAAAAAGCATTTATATGCATAGAAACAAAAACAGCATGTGAATTCTCAAAAGGAGGAAAGTGACATACCTGTTCTGATTTTTCATCAGAGCTACTCGGTGTTTCTGATGTGTCTTTTACAAAGTAGTTATCTACCAGGTCTATCTGTCTGCATTCCTGGCGGCATATTGGACATCTGATTACACCAACTGCAAAATAACAAAAAATGTTTTATATTCTCCAGTTTTGAGAAAAAGAATGGGAACGTAAATGTGCCAGAATCGACAAGAATTAACAAAAAAAATTGCCTCAGATTTTTCATTTCACTTACGGAAAGGAAGCGGTGCTGCAACTGACACACTGCCCTTAAAACTCTGTCTTTATCCAGCTATAACAGCTRCACAAAAAACCCAAACTAAACCAAAAACTTTTCAGAAAAGAATTGCATGCTTTAAGTTCTGAGAATTTCTCCACAGATTTTTCTGAACCAGTACACATTTTCAGCCAAATTCTCTCTGTTCACTCAAAGCAAATGCCTTTTTTTTTTTCCTGCTAAATTCAAGACATTCTTTAAAGAATTTTTACAAGCACCTACTGTCCAGCTTGCTCTACGGTGAGCTCTAGGGAAAATGTACCTGTAATGCTCATGAAAATATCAGAGTGTCACAGTGTACTCTCTAACATAATCCACTTCAATGAGGTCAAGGAAGGTAGAGGCAGTAATACACACTATCTGAAGGTTTCAGGAATTTTTTCAAATAGTGTTCTGAAGGGAAGGTATTCTAGCCACATTGGCAGTACGAATTTCTAACAAAAAATGCTCTCGTGCCAGCTACATCAGCCTTTCTACTGCAGACACTTTGCATACATATGTACAAACGAATACAAATAGTTTTAAACACTGGATATCAATTGGCCTGCATTTTCCAAAAGATCTGCTCTGTTATCCTCTGTATTTGCTAAATCAGATTTTAAATCCTCAGCTGAGCTGCAAAGAAATTACTAAATGAACCAAAATGACAAGTAAAAAATTTCTAGGAATAACCTACGCTGAAGATTTTTAAATCTATTTACCACTAACAAGACGGTTAACACTTTCTTCCTAGAAATGTTACCTGGTCTTAAATCAAGCTCTTACATATTTCTACCATAGAATATTTTTTTAAAGTGAAGCTTTCAAAGGGATCAAGAACTTATGTATACTGGGATGCTTGAAACACTTTGAAATGTAAAGGTAATTAAATGATGTTTAACTCCTTTGTGGATATTCTGTTATGGAGATTAATTACATCAGTAGTTAATTAGCATTATTTTTTCCAAGTGCTAAGATTAATGATAGCCTCTTTAGAACACAAATGACTCATTTCAGAGCAACAGCAACAATCCAAATAATAATTCCCTCTTGTCAAACCACACATGCTTCCAGAGTAAGATGTGAAAAATTAACTAGTATTTCACTACCAAATACACAAGACTTTTCACTTCTACAATAAAGACTCCCTCATATGGAGAACATTGAGATTTTCTTCCTACTGAAAGGTAAAATTCCCTTAGAGCATCCTATACATAAGCCATTTACCAGCTGATGCGTACATATACTTGCACAAAGAAAGATTCAACCTTTGACCATTAAAACCATTCCATTTCAAACAAACCACAGCTAAAGCAGATTTTTAATGCTCTCTCTGGTTAATCATATGAAACATGACAGAAGAAACAAAGCCCAAGATCTATAATCTCCACAATACAAAGTCAAGTTCCCCAGATTCAAACTACTTCTTGTAAAGAAAGTTCTGCTTTGGGTGTCATTTGGGGGGGGGGGGGGAAGAGGACAACATCTCCCCTCCCCCCTTTTTTAAAACCAGACAGATCACTGAAAACTTCAATAAAATCAGATGTCGAAATAGAGCAATCCAACGGGTAGGCCCTGGTCTGGACTCTAACCACGGATAATTCCCTCTTGCCCACAGCTTTTGTCCTAAAAGATACAGAATGCGCAAATACTGTTCTCAAGCACCCACTTTTGGAAAGTACATGATCAAGTGCTCTTTGCACCTAAGATGTCCCCAGGCTCCGCGCAGGACCAGGGGAGGGAGGCAGCCCCCTCGTTGCAGACATTGGACTGCTCCTGCTTATAGTAGAACCCTGACTAGAAGCTGCACGTTCAATAAACTGTTTCCTTTCCCACAAAAACATTTATTTTCACATTAGTAACGGTAACCTCTATAAAGCCAGAAGTCCTTTAACTTGCTCGTGAAAGAAAACAGACACAAGCAACTGTTACAGAAAACAAAAGAATATTTTGGCAAAGGTATCCTTGCACATGAAGAACTTGCAGCAGATTTACAGGAATAAAGAACATCAGGATTCCTATACCATACTTATTCATTGTGTTTGTTAGTTGGCATTAAACTTATCTCAATGGATCACAGTCCTAAGAAAAAGCCTTGCAATTCTCATACAGCGTATTAGATTTCTTCTTCATATTTCAATGTCCGTTATTTTCAGCAGCAGTTCTCCAATATTACATTAGCCATTGTATACCTCACACACTTGACATTTCCCATTCTTTTAATTTAATATAACACAAATGTATGCAACATCATTAGTGATGGAAGTCTTACTGCATTACTTCAAATTGTATAGACAAGGCTTATTTTGGGAGGGAAGATGAAAAAGCAGAGAAGATCTACACTGAAACATTAACAGATTTACTGAAGCATTAATAGAAAAGAAAAATGGGAAGAAAGCCTCACCTTTGTCAAAACTTGAGAAAATTAGCAAATTAACAAAGTTTATGGTAAAAATTGATTGAGAATGTATTTTAGGACAAACTACAACTCATATCTTTATATAACCCATTAGGAAGAAAAGGTTTTAATGTTAGTTTCAATCCAAAAAATTCTTATAGAAAAGAATTAAAAGAAAGTAACAGTAAAAATACCACTCTAGTCATACTCCAGCAGAACTTACACGTCTTCTCTGTGTGAACTTAAATTAGAAGCCTAACACTGGGAGAAAAAAGCATCAACCCTGGCACACTTATTTACGCTCCTACACTCCTTTCAAAAAAAGCTTGTAGCTCCTTCTCAGGAACAGAATTTGCATAGCCCAGAAGAAAAACTATTGTTAGAAGATCACTATTCTTCTAAATTACAGTAGTATTAAGATTAGAGACACATTTATAAAAATTTTGAAGACGAGACTGGTTCATGTTCTCTTCCCAATACTAGTAATTCCCATGAAGACTTTCTGTGTTCTCAAGGATAGCTTCCTGTTAATTGTAAAGCCGTAAATTAATATTCTGGAAGTTACCAGCTGCACTAAAGCAAAGAGTTGAGAATCAGGATGTTTGTTTCAGATACAGCAGGATTTAGTTAAAATCCCACGTAGCTGTTTCACCTRACCATAAAGACAAAATGCTTCTTCCCTGACAGAAGCATGAGAAGAGACAGTAAATACTGAGAGTATCAAGTGAAACTCTGTGCTTAGGGTCCACAATGTTTTAAACTACAGTTCTTTTCTGGCATATTCACAGTATTGAAATGAATTACAGCTGATTCTATATTAACTGTGCAGTTAAGAACAAACTTAATTTTTCCTGTCACATATGAGAATTCTCCAAACATCAGCCAGGATAGCAGAAGTATGTTCAATTACACAAGTTTATTGTCCCATCCACTGTTGCATATAACACGTAATCTGAACGGAATTTTGTTTCTCTCCTTCTATCCTACCTAAGGCTGATTTAAGTGAGAAGCAGGAATAATTTCTTACCTGGAAATTTGGTTTGAGAGTCACCAATCCAGCAGGTAGGAAAAGCCTGCCTTGCACTGTCAACCACACTCAAAAGGAGACAGGTCTCACTTGTCATCTTCTCACACCATGAGCCACTCCTGCCTATCATGCCACCGGCAGAGAGAGAGAGAGTTTCCAAAGCCTGCAACAGAGGGAGAAAAGAAACTCCCAGATTCCTTGTGACAAACTCCTAAGGAGTCTCCTGGCCTCAGCAGAAAGAGCAATCCACCTGATACACTAATCTGAGCTGAGGAAAACCACCACAGAGAACTGACAGAGAAGCACATCTCCTGCAACAAGGTACTCAGCTGAGGATGCCTGTGTAGGAAGGCCACGCGCAGCTAGCAGAGCCCTGCACGCGGCACTCCCCTGCCCTCTCCAACGCAGAGGAGCAACTTGAGGCAGCACCGGCCAGAGATGGGCAAAGGGAACACCACCTCTTCCAAGGACAGTCGTGGCCCTGGTATGGAGCTGCCCCTGCTTGCATGGGAACGTGTGTACCCGCAAGTCCAGCTGTGAGCAACAACCACAGGACCAAAGACTATCAGACAAGAGCATCTGAGCACACCTTCAGCTCTCTGGGCAACTCCAAGTAGGTTAGCAGCTATGCTTCTGACCAAAGTAGAAGATCAAACGCCTCAGACAAAGAACTAAGAGTTTTGTCAAAACAAAGAGAGGCAAATAGCAGAAACTAATGCATAACAAGAGCTGTACTATTCCAAAATTGTTAGTCACATCTTCCTTAAATCTTATGTTAGACATTCCCACTTTTTGGTAGTAAAAGATTTTACTACAAATATAGATGTGAGAGGAGCATCTATTTAATCCTTTCAACTACTTATTATTTAGATAAGCAAGCACATTAAGCTAAAACACAGTCATCAAAGGAAGTCAGCAAGTGAAAAACTGAAAATACTAAGGAGCAAAAAGTCACTTTTTGTTTTTCTAAAAACAGAAAGATTGCTAACAAAAAAAAATCTAAAATATAATCCAGCACCAAATCCCAATGGAACATTTCAAAGAACTTAAAAATTTCAAGTGGGAGATGTTTTTAATCTACCACTGTCAACTAACACCTAAAGCCACAAAGAAGCATTTTCTTAATTAAAATTTTGCTATGATAATGACACCTTGTATATATTTGTTTCTAAAATCTCCCCAGGGTGAACACAGTTCTCTGATGGCTATTCTCATGCATCTCAAAAAAGGAGAATTTTTTCAAGAGGATAGTACATTTAATTCTTAAACCATTTTCAAAGCAGATATTAAAAGCCTACTTGTATTTCATTTCTCCAGTCTGTCTTCTTAATCCTGGCAACACTGAAATACTCTTCCAGATTTTAAAAGTGATTTAAAATGAGAAAGCTACAGAAATGGAAGGAAAAATGTGTGATCCTCTGTATTCCCAGTCTCATGGGATCAGACTAGGGAAATTTTTCCAGAGAAAGCTTATGTCAAGCCATTGATTATATATATTCTAGTTTGATATTAAGGAATTCTGATCTAATATCAATTAACAAGTTATTTAGAAAGAATTTCACCCAAGATACGAGCTATACTACAGCTCGAAAGAGAATCATAGTACTCTTCCACAAAAGAGACGTTTCAAACACCAGTTTATTTCCAATAAAACACGAATATTTTTCAAGCAGATTCCTGAGGAAATGTTCCATTTTTTCTCCTCTCCAAACAGAAAAAGCAGTTCTAGTCACTTTACACAAGAATATACACCCAAAAAAGAGAGAACTGCAACAGCTAGAAACAAGAGAACGTGCACAATACACACGAAGTAAACCAAACAAAATGAATCAAAACCACACCATCGCAGACACCTGCTTAAGTAGATATGTGCAGGCTTGTTTTTCTTAATTCATAACAGATATCATTAAGAGTCATTTTGAGGAAGAACAGTAAGTTATACCAGTTTTTAATCAGTCAATCACGGTATGTTAACACTACATTTGTTACCTGTATCACTTCAAGAGGCACGCTCTCTGTTGCTTCCTATTTAGCACAAAAAAGAGATTGTATGCTTCAAAAGTGAAAGCTATTCACAAGATGTCTAACAGACCAGCTGAACCCAATACAATTGCTGAAGTCCCTTGGATAAATGTCTTAATTATTACTCAGTCAGCCCTAAAAATCATGGACAGAACAGACAGTGCTATGAACAAGGGGCACAATTTCTATTCAGATGTCCTTGACCATCTAGCAAACAGAAACCCTCCACACTCTATCTAGATTTAGGAATAATTTATCCAGAAATACACCAATCTCATTCAAGAAAAGTAAACTGTTATTTAAGACCATAAGATCTAATGATACACAACGCAGTTTCTTTTTAGCTTTCCTTCTCGAAACAGGAAAACAACGAAAACCTACACTCTTACAACTTACCTGTGTTCTATAATTTAAATGCAAAGTCACTGAACTATCTTTACAGTGTTTCTTCCTATAAACTGTGAACACATACTGGCCAGCTCTTTCGGCACTGGCCCACACTCCTGAATGCAGTGTGCTGGATACAGAAAGCCTTGCTGAATGGTTAAGACAAGGTCTGAACCAAGAGGGGAAGAGTGGGTAGAGAGCCAAGAACTTCAACTAAAAGAGTAGCTGATAGGTAAGAAACAGAAATCGGGATAAAAGCCTGAAGAATACTGTAGCGAAGCACAGGATGCAACACTGGACCCAGAAGAAGCCACTAAGGATGCAACCGTAAACAGCTCATTACGAGAAGCAGTCTTCACACACACACGGACCACCCCAATGACCCCCAACACAGCGCTGATAAAAGTTTGTTCATCCAGCAATAAGCCCCGCACCGAAGAAACACAAATGGCATACTCAAAGAAAGTGCAGTGTCTTCTTTAAGAAATGAGAGTCAACATACGCAAAGATATGCATAAAATATATGCAACTTGTACTTAAAATAATACCAATGACACAAAAATATACGATCAAGCGATAAGACATTACAAAAAGTGTTTTGCACTTCAGTGGAACCATTCACCACCAGATCCATCACTGGACTCCTAACTATATGCCTAAAACATCAAAGAAAGACATTTCTTACGATATGTTTTTACACATCTATAAAAGCCAGCCCTGCTGTTCACGTATCAAATGCTAAAGTGAAATTATCTCCTAGGAGGCATGAAGCCTTTTTATGCTACCCATACTACTAACCATTTTTTTTCCTCAGGAAAATATTTTTTTTATTCAACAGAACAAGGTGATTTTTAGATAAATTGAACTTTAGGTACAATACTAACATTGCCTGCTCTTTTTTTAGCAGCTTTCTCAAACAAGTCTTGCTTTTACATCACAGTAGAAATACTACATTTTCCAGGATTTGTAATTTTGTTAGCTTTTTTCTTCTCWGAGAAGTAGGGAACAGAAGGGAAGGGGTGATATATCTGACATATTTGACTCTTAGTTTGAAATCTAGGGAGTCTTTTCAGTAGCGTAAAATGAAATTTAAAGTACCTCTCTTCCAAATAGTTTATCCAGGAATTGAGCCCAAACTGTTTTATTCCCAAATACCCTCACCTACATACTAAATTTTTAATTTTTGTTGAATATCTAACTAATTTAACAAACTTTTGGATGATTGGTCTGTAAGATGAAAATCAGGATCAATTCTTTAGCTGCTTCACGACCTTATAGAAAAACTAAGATCCTAAAGTAGGATTAAAAAAAATTCCAACTCTTTGATCTCATTTTAATATCCTAAAATGGAATGTTTAAAGTATCTTGCAGGCAAGTTGAACAGGAGGCAGCAGAATGCCCTTACAGAAAAGCAGGACAACCTCACCCTGGGCTGTGAGAGCAGGGACAGCTAGCAGCTCTGGGGAGTGATCCTTCCCCTCCATTCAGCACTCTAGGAGACCACACCTGGACGCAGAGCACAGCGTGGGACATCCTAGTGCAGGACAGACACCAATGCACGAGGGCAAGTCCAGCAGAGGCCCCCAAGACGGTAAGGGCATGAAACACAGGCTGGAGAGGCTGCAAGAAACAGCCTTGTTTAGCCTGGACCAGGGGACTTTGCTGCTATCTACAACCATTTGATGCAGGGTGCACTGAAGATTGACTTGAGCCAACTCTTCCCAGAGGTGCACCATGGAAGGACCAGAGGTAACGGGCATGAGCTAGAACAACGGAAATTTTGATTAAAATATATATATTTTTCTGTTGTTTTTAAGCTCTTCAGGGTAGTCAAACACTGCCACATGGCCCACAAAAGACTGCAAAAATGCCCTCCTAATAAATACTCAAAACTCAACTGGACAAGCAACCTCCTCCACCCGGACCTCTCTGAGTAAGAGGTTGGTCTAGAGACCTCTGGAGGTTCCTTCCAGCCTACGTGATTCTGTGATCTTCTGAAAACATTCATTCTAAAGAAATAGCTTAGATTTGCTGTTGATACTAACGAGATATCACATCAATTACCACTAGACTAAGACCAAAGCATTCACTGACCATCAAGTCTTTGACTTTGCATAATACTAATTAACATTCGAGAACAGTATCATTTTAGACATCTGTTTTTAAACATACATACTTGTTTTGAGTTGGTAAGTGYCAGTGCAAAAGTACTGAGTGAATAAAAGTAAATTCAAAATCTCTTCAGATGTTGCATTACTATAATGATGATAAAGTTTCACACTTCAGGAAACATTTGTAAGCAGTTGTGTGATCTAATAACTCAAACTTCCGTTTTAAGTTAAAACTTGGCATGGGTGCAGTCCTCTAAGGAACAAATCTCTGCCAGGTTTCACTTATTGGTTGCAAACACCAACAGTAGTTACTGCACATGCATAATATTCACTTCTCTCAGGAATTTAGGTGTTCATCAGACTGTATTTCTGAATAGCCACACATCAAAACACCTGTTCTAGTTTCACTGATTAGGCATTCAAATAAATCCACACAGGTCAAACAAGTGACACAATCTATAAAAATTAAAAAAAAAACACAACAAAAACCTACTTTGAAGTTCTACTCCTAACTGAGCTTCTTTGCTTTTTTCTTCTCTTTTTTTAAACCAAACAATGCCTACTTATATCATAACTGTCATGAACAGAACTGGTAACACATATACTTAATTCAGAAAAACAATTTAGAGTAGTCACACACACCAATCCTAGGGCTACTATAAAAATAACATATGCCTAAAGCAGACTAAAGTAAAAATATTATATTAAAATACACTTTTAATGTAGAAAGAAATTTATATTTCAGACAAAGATTTTTTTAACAYCTCCAGAATATGAACTCAACATTTTTCAGAATTCAACCTTTTTGGGGCTCCAGCACATATTTATGACCCTGTCTCATCAATACAGGAGAAAGCCAAGGAGTCAAGAGAGTTCAGATATAGGAATGATGCTGGATTGCGTGCTGCCATTTACTGAAACCAAGACTGGAGGCATTTGCATAGCTTAAGCAGTCCATCAAAACGGGAACTTTCAACTTCCCTGACTAAAAATACAGTAACTACCACTAAACTAAGATGATTAAGTTCTTCATAATTATGTCTGTGATAATATGCCATATCATCCCRTTCCAAAGCAAATGAAAAACAGAATTTCTGAATAATTTAAGGGGTGACTAAATATGATTTTTACAAACATACACACTATGTATTGGAGTTGAGTTCAGCATCTCAAAACAATTGACAAAACTAAGTTTTATAGCATTCTCAGTATTAAATTTATTGTTGCTCTACTTATACATACACACACTTACACTATTGTCTACATTTTCTATAAGCTCTCTGAAAACATCTCCTACCGCATTTTCTAAGTTTGCAGCAGCCTAGTGAAAGCCTGCCAGATTGTGACAGTCTCAAGGAACCGGGAGAATCACACATTCTCTCTACTGAGATAATCTTCTTAGGAGAGATTGTAAATATCTCAGTGAGGCAGCGAAATCTCAAAACAATCTATCTTCCCAGGAATACAAGCACTGAGTGCAGGAAAAAAAAAATGCTTTGCAGTACCTTTAATTTCTTCAAATTCTCTAACTGAAAAGTGTGTATTTTTAAGAATAGGTAATACTTAACAGAAGAAGGTATTTTCTTTTAGGCTTCCAGTTTACCTAAAAGAAATAGTCTAATTGGACAGCTAACACAGCAGATAGCAAGAATTCATCTCTCTACCCAAATAAAAYGCATACTTCAGTGACTTATGAAGTCATTTATACTTTTACCACTGTGACAGGTAGGAAATTATCAATTACTTTCATACCATAGCAAACCATAACTTTGGAGAATTATTTTTAACTTTGGTCAGTGTTTCTCAGACTTAGGAATTGAGAACATTTTTGTGTCCTCACTAGTAGTGTCCATCAAGGAGCGGACCATGGGGTAGGAGAAGAGATCCCAATACAGACCAGTTGCAACTGCTGCCTCCAGGCCTATTTCCCATCTTCTCCGTAAGAGCAGCACGCTGCCGTCAGGAAGGGTGCTGTCACTCAGAGAGGTGCTATGTAGGTACTGACCTTGAGCTCAACTCCCAATAAGCAGCTTCCACAGTTATTGTCCAACAAATATATATTTAGTATTTTAAATGCTGACAAGTCTTAAGGAGCAAAACCTGAAACTAAATTAAGAAAGCAATCAGAAAAATATCAAGGAAAAAAAAAGCCACAGCAGTTTTTTCAAAACATCTATAATTCTTTTATCTAGGTGTAGAGTACCTGAAAAATAGCAGGCAAATTTAGACAGATATAAAACAGTACAGCATATAACCCAGCAGTGAGAGCCTGCAGGTAAGTGTAACCTACTTCAGGTATAGCTATGGGCACCATTTCCTGTTAATTCTTTCTTCAAGAGAACAGTATCTGCTCACAGTAGGGTAACAAAAGTCTTTAAAACTACTGAATTACATCAAAAAGTCAGGGAAAGTACAGAAGCAGCAGAAGTGAAAGTAACACTAGAATTCCTGACTATCATAGTCTATGCCAGCTTGGAAGGGATCCACATAACTAAGCAACATATTTCTCTGTGTGTTGAGAATGTCCATTTCAACCTTATTTTCTTACAGTGTTTCATTTGCCATTCAACTGATTCTACTTGTAATGTGTAGAGAAAACTGTCCACAAAACTGCAGCTTTATCTGCAGTTCTGGTTGGTCAATGCTTCCTTCTTAAGTGACTCAACAGACTAATAAATACCATCACAGCTGGACCATACACATCATTACCAACATGCACATCTTGTTCAGGTCAGCTAGAAGTTCTTGATGCACCAATGAAACGCTGAATACTTATTTCATCAAAGCACACAATCAAGCATTCTTAAAATGTGTATGACAGGAACCGACATTCCAGCATATATTTACTCCAGAAGTTGCAATTCACTTTTTTCTCTACACCTGTATGTTAACAGACTAATTCCTAGAATATAAACAGCTTTGCTGGTCCTGTATCTTTCACCATTATACATCATGCAAAATGCAGAACCTAGAACTTAACAAAGAGGATCATAAGACCAATCAAGCCATAAACAGGCTTTAGTTAGCCTATTTAAAGTATATTTAATAAATCATCTCTTCAAAATTGATGGACCTTCTACGACCATATCGCAGAGGAACAGGTTCTGACTATTTTGTGTGAAAGAACCATTACTACCCCAAATTAATTCCTTATCAACACACCACTGTGCAACACAGGAAAGGYTTGTGTCACCGCTAAAAGCAGGAAGATGTCACTGAACAAGGTTCCTTTGGCCACAGGGCCCACATAAGAGCTATAAAACCACTTACCAAGGCCCTATTTTGGTTTGCAGACCACAGTGTGAGCCACTTTGCTAAAAACTCTGGAAGCTTTGCAATTCCATCCCCAAACATGCAAATAAATTCAAGTTGTGATTTCAACAAAAGGACATGTAAGAAGTCTGCACTTGTCCCACAGCACAAAATATGTGTATGCACAGAGTATACAAGGCTACTGATGAGCGAGACTGCTATGTTTTAACTACATCTATGGGAACCTCAAAACACATATCCCAGAGTAGATGCGCGCACATACCCCTTGCCATTGAGCACATAATCCTATATCAACAGCAGAACAGATGTCACTTAGACAAATAATTTTCCCAGGCACTGTAGAAGTGAACAGTCGAACATCTCATGGATATGCCTCCAATGCAGTACCCTTGAAAGTCAAAACAAAACACACAACCTAATTTATGCTACCATTCCAAAACATGCAGACCAACTTCCAAATCTCGGCCGTGACGTGGAAACACGAAGCACACAGCCCATGGGTGCTGCAAGGATTTCGGCAGTAGAAACAGCAGCGATCGCACCCACAATCGCTCCGGGTCGAGCCATCAGGGAAGCCGAGGCGAGGGCAGGACTCACAGCGGGGACGTTCCAGCTGCCTGGCAAGGCCGGCGCGGAGGCAGCGGCGCGGCGCAGGGCGGCGCTCACCTTGCTGGATGTCGCCGTTGGCCCCGCCAGGCACGGGCACGCTGAGCTGCCGCTCGGGCTCGGGCAGGCAGCGCCGGCAGAAGGAGTGCAGGCAGGGCAGCAGCTTGGGCTCGGCCTCGCGCCGGCTCTGCAGGCTCTGCGCGCACACGGCGCAGGTGTCCAGCAGCGAGAAGGGCCCCGGCGCC
>NW_028186359.1:140277-145163 GCF_003343005.1 Rhea americana | reverse complement strand
TCCTCCTTTGAACCCAACTCCCCGCTCCGCGCACGCACAGCGCCGCGCCTGCGCGCGGAAGCACGCACAGCGTCACCACGCGTCGTGCGCGCGCCGCGGCGGGGAGGCAGGCACGCGCCTGGGGCTGCGCAGGCGCGGCCACGGCGCCCCCCGGCTGCGCGAGGAGCGCGTGCTCGGCAGTTAAGGGGGCGCCTTGACAGAAGAGGCGTGACGTAACCCAGGCCGCGATGGCGCATGCGCCGAACCGCCACCACGCCGGGCCATGACACCAGATTGGCTTGCGGCGGGGGGGCGCCAGCCAATCGCCAGCGAGGGCGGGCCGGCGCGCGAGGCGCCCAGCGCTGCAGGGGCCGCGCCCAGGCAGGAGTCGCCGCAGCGGCTCGGCAGCGCCCCGGCGGGGGCGGGCGTGAAGGCCCGGGGCACCGGCAAGCGGGGCAGGCCCCACTAGGAGGGTTTGTGTGTGACTCTACTCGGGTTGGTTCCGAACAGGTATCACAAGGCATATGAATAGCAAAGCACGGTTTATTTCARGTTTATTTTAATGTAAAAATATTGAACACTTATTTCTAAGAACCACTGCTTTATATATAATATATACATAGCAAATTAATTCACAGCACCCTTAACTGTGCCAATGGTGTACTTGAACAGATATTCCAAGCCTCTCATTTTAAATTCTAGGAGGAGGTAGGGTCAACAACACTTGAAAAACCTTTCCTTCCCCTTACACAACTGGTTTTAGATGTATAAAAAATGCAGCATCTTCAAATACTTATTTTTTTTCTAAACACGCAGCAGTAAAACAGTAAGGATTGAACTCTCAGAATTCTTGCTGGATGTTCTCCTTGTTTGCTTCTCCATGCTGTCGTTTGATTTGTGAAATCTCATTTTCTAGCTGCACAATAGTTCGTTCAATCTCATAATTTTTACTGACAAGAGACACCCATCTGGAAGGGAACAAAAACAAAAAGCCTTTAAGTGTTACTTGGGCTTTAACAAGCTCCTTTTTAAAATCAGGGGAACAAAATAGTTATTGATTCAAAGAAAGTGAAGATACTAAATAAAGCAGTATTTTTCTCACTAGATGAGAAGCTTCAGTTGATATCAATGACAATTTGGACAACTATATTGACAAAAAGTAATTTTTTTAGTTCTATTAAACCTTAACATGCAAAACTTCAATGTAACTTCAGGTTATGAGAAAAAAGGCTCCAAAACACTCACTTCCAATATTTAGATACAGACTTTAAAAAATAATTTACACAGACAATTTCAATCACCTAATATGCCCTCCTCACTGCTGCTGCTCACCATTTTACTCAACCACAGTAACTTATTTAGAACTGAATTATGCAACCTTTGAAAGACTTTGTATGGAGCAATAGGATTCCTGCAAAAACATCTTATGAGATCACTGAAAAATTACTGACATTCTCCAAGAATTTCATACAAAAGGTATACTTATGGAAGATTTAAAATAAAAATTCCAAATACTTACGTAGATTCCATTTCTCGTAGCTTAGCCCCAGCTGTGAGCTGCATGTTCTTTCGTTGCCAGTTCAGATCTTGAATGCTTTTCCTGAGGTAGAAAAAACTATATATCCTTTGTTTGCTTTTTTTTTTTAAAAAAAAAAAATGTAGAATCTGCTGTTAAATCTTGAAATACACCTAAACCCTACTAGGGAAAAGCACTTTTATAGCCAGGATCTTAACTACCACATACAGACGGATAAAGCCCAGCACAGAATAAAGCCCTGCACACAGAATTCCAAGATAACTTAAAAAAAGAAAAAATACCACCTTAATACCCTGATATGAGCAAAGGTTCGAAAATACACACTTCCTGCTACAGCAGCAAATACAAAAGCTGGTGAAGCCCAGAATCCAGCAGCTCTGTTTTGTTCTCTCAGAAAGAGGTCTGAAGAGCTAAGCTCAGTTGCTAACCATTCACAACATCCAGTAATTCAGCGAAGCACCTGAGAAGTGCCGAATACTTCCAACTACTCAGAGACCAAATTAGTTTTAGTTCACACTTACTGTTAGACTCCTTTCTCTGCCTCAGTGTGTTCTGTTAGCCTTTCCCAACTCCAGAATCCTGTTTCAACCAATTCCCACACTGATTCTGCCCAAGATGCTAATTCCAGCTAACCCAGAGAAACAGGTAATCATAAAAGGTATGACTTATTACACAACCTTGCTTTCTACCCAGTATGCAATACCACCTTCAGGCTGGAGATGCTGCAAATTACAGCAATTTACCTGAATTTAAAAGCTAAAAATCTCTTACTTCTATGGTCTATAGCATCCTATCTAAAAGTGAGTTACTAATGTGCACCATTTTCATATCTTACAACTCCATCAGTGAGTAATCCCTGTCTATTACCTCATTAAAGCATTCTCTTGCAAATGAGAGGCCAAACTTAACATCACCAGCACATCTTCACAGAGACTGCTAAACAAAGATCTATTAACAGTGAAAAGAAAACACGACTGTTTGAGAGACGATCCCATCACAAGTCATTCTACTCAAAGCAGAGATTCAGACAAAAAAGAAAACATAAGCAGAATAGACGTTATAAAGACATCAGTATGGGGTGGGGCACAGGGTAGATCCCCCACTTACTATTTTGGTTTGTCTTTCCTGACTGCGGCAGCAGGATGCACACAAGCCTCTATGTGTAGCTACASAAAGAATTCATATTGCTTCTGACTTCAATACAAGACTATGAAAAACAATGACTCACCTCAATTTCTGAAGTTCTTTCTGGGCTTGTTCTATCATATGGACCAGGTGCCTAACAGCAGAACAGTAAGTATAGTATTAGGAAAACACACATTTCTCCATTTAATCTACCATTTAAATCTTCAGAGTTGAGCAAGGTACAAGCTGGTAGTAATGCAAATATCAAACAACCTGTTCTCTGTATACTATATACTTGCACTATTCTGATTAGAACAGTGTTGAAACATTCCATTACCTTATTACCTCATCACCATTACCTGATGGTCTTCTAATTCTCTATTAGGTCTCCTAATTTTCATTCTAAACTTACCTGTAACAAATTTCTATCATTTTTCCCTTTTACAACATTGTCACACCACAAACAATATTTTTCTCTCCTCTGCATATTTTTACATCAATGTATCCTCTTCCTGCCTCCCTTTTCTTAAGCTAAACAAACAACTCTCTGCCTCCTCTCAAGAAGTTACACATTCCTTCTGTCTACACCATAATCAAAGCTTAAGCTAACCCTTCCTAAAAACAAGTATTAAAAATCCCTGCCTGAAACAGCCCAAGTAATTCCTCCAGCCATACCTTTTAAAACTCTTCAGCTTTTGCTACAGCTTTATTAATAAGTGACTCCAAAATGAACAGGATTAATAGCACATTCTCATTTGCAGTTGTGGAACTACAGTTTTAAAGACTATCATAAGTTGGTGCAGTTATCTGCAATTTAAACCTAACAGCTACCCAAGCAATAACTCACAAAATTCAAGACTGAGATGTACTGAATCACAGGCTATTTCTAGACCACATAGGAGAGCTCCTCTGATCAGTCATTTCTTGTGCATACAGTTTTCTCAGAAGGGCTCTGCTGTGGTACCAGAACACCTTTGTAAGATTCTCACTGCAGTTATGTAGAAAAACATCAGGCATATACTGGGAAAAAAAATAAAAAAGAAAAGTCATAGCAAAGCAGCAGAATGCCTTACTCGTTATAGACCTTCCAGGCGTTGCAGCCGTGCTGAGACATGAGCTCCAGGTTCTCGATGCGGACGGCCTGGTGCTCCAGCTGCGCCATGGAGTTGTTGACACACTCCTGCCAGGCCGTGATGTCGTTCTTCTGCCCCGAGGAGGGAGCCGGCAGCTCGTACCTGCAGCGAACCGCGCCGCCCGCTCAGCCCGGGCCGCGGCGGGGATGAGCGACGGCCAGGCGGGCCCAGCGACGGCGAGGGGGTGGGGAGGCCGGAGAAGCGGCCCGGCGGCCAGGCGGGCCCGGCGGCGGCAGGGGGTGGGGTAGGGATCGGGGCGGCCAGGCGGGCGGGCCGAGCTCACCTCTTCATGCTGAGCAGCTCCAGCGGCTGCCGGGCGGCCAGGCGCTCGAACTCGTTCCGCATGATCTCGGTCTGCGGGAACACAGCAGTGAGCCGGCGGCGGGGCCGGGCCGGGGGCCGCGGCCGCCGCTCCTCACCTCGAAGGCGCTGTAGTCGTGCGCCGGCAGGTAGCTGAGGTAGTTTTTCGTTGGCCGGTACCGCCGCGTCTCCTCCTCCACGAGCGCCGCGGCCTAACACACACGGGGGTGTCAGGGAGCGGAGCGGGGCGGAGCGGCCGCGGCCGCGGCCCCGGCCCCGGCCCGCGCTCACCGCCTCGCGGACGCCCGGCGCCTCGTAGCCCTGGTCGAAGTAGGGTAGCGCGTCCACCACCACGTCTCCCGCCACGAGCCCCGTCCCCGACATGGCCGGTTCCGCTCCGCACCGCTCTGCGCCTGCGCACGCCCGTCGCCGAAGCGCCCCGCGGGGCGCCTGCGCCTCACCGCCCGCCCCGCCCACCGCCCTCCTATGGCCCCGCCGCGCCGCGCCCACCGGGGGTGGACGAGGGAGCACGGGGCGCCGGGCCCGCCGGGGCGCGACGGGCCAAGGAACCGAGCTCCGCCGGGCCGGGCCGCACCGCGGTAGGAAGCCGAGCTCCGGCGGCGCGGGGCCGAGCCGGGGGGGAGCCGAGGTTCCGTCGGGGCGGGACAGTGGGGGGGGGAAGCTGAGCCCCGTCGGCAGCGGGAGAGTCCCGGGGGGGAGCCGACCGCCGGCGCACCGGGGTAGGAAGCCGAGCCCCGTCGGGGCGGGGCCGGACGGTGGGGGGAGCCGAGCGCCGTCGGCGGCGGGAGGGT
>NW_028186359.1:116338-139887 GCF_003343005.1 Rhea americana | reverse complement strand
CCGGGAGGGAGCCGAGCCCCGTCGCAGGGGGCCGGGCCGGCAGCGCGCGCATGGCAAGGGAAAGGCGGAGCGCGTTTTCTGGGTCAGAATGCCATTATTGAGGAGGCAGAGCGCGAGAAGCGGCGGCAGCCCGGGGGGGCCGGGCCGCCTCCGGCGCCGCCCGCAGCGCCGCCCGGTCCTGCCGCCCTGCAGCACCCACGGTCACTTCTTGTGAAGAAATCGCATTTTGCTCCCTACAGAGAAAACACACACCGTTAGCACGGGGAGACGCCCCGGGCGCGATCGGGCTTAGCAACTTTTGCAAGAAAGAAATTCATGCTTGGCCACCCTTGCCCACAGGAAGCTGTCTACCCCACGGTACGTTTGCAGCCAAGGCCAAAACTCAGAAACAATTATAAGCAGCCCTAGGATTAGACAACTTCTGCAAACTTTATCCAAAGATAGAAAATCTTTAAAATAATATAAATCATTATTATAAATAGAATATATTATTTCATAGAATCATAAAGGTTGGAAGGAACCTTTATGGTTCCTGGAATCTAGTCCAGCCTCCTTGCTCAGCAGGGTCACCTAGAGCATACGTTAGACAGGCTTGCATCCAGGTGGGCCTTGAATATCTCCAAAGGAGACTCCACAACCTGTCTAGGCAACCTGTTCCAGTGCATATTATTGCATATTATACACATTATTTATATTAAAATTATATGGAATTGTTAAAATATAAATATTTTTAAAATAAAAATTTTATGAAGCACTCAGTATAGGTAAAATAGGTCAAAGTGCATGAGAAAGTGTGCACCCTTTTGCATGAAATTATTTGTTCTGTAGCTATGTTTATTGAAAAAAAAAAAAAACAAGAACAAAGCTGCCTCTTTACCAAGACTGCGAAGGATTTTGTTCATTCCACTAGGTTCAGTCTCTGGAATACTCTCCAAATACTCCAAGACACGGACCTCAAAAAGACCTGAAGAAGAAAAATATCACTCAACCACTCCCATTTCTTAGTATGTGGTATCTCAAATCATTAATGAGATTATGAAAAAAAAATCGTGCCTGTAATACCAGCTGCAGGATCAAGCCTAAAGAGGAGACAGATACACAGAAATTCTTTGCTTAAGAAGATGCATTCCACTGAGTCACTAGAAGGCACGAAGCTATTGCCATTGCATTTATGCCATATCTGCATTACATTTGCCAAGGTGCCAACAGGGTAACCTGTCAGGACAAAAGGCTCCTTAAGAGTCAAAATGATGTACCATTATACTCTGAAAGTCACTTTGTAAAACAAGAAATTAATATTAAACCTTACCTTTGACCATGCTCTTACTCAGCTCTCGATCTTGTATGAACCCTGCAAACATCTGTGTTTCCATGAATAAGTGCAAGAAATGACGCACATTACGTGACATATGAGATTTTCGAAACGATTCCCGCTGAAACACTCGCTCCCCTTTTTCTGTGACATTCATATGTAGGGAGTAGTGTCCAACAATCTCCACAAAGAACTGCACAAAAGCTTCAGAGACCAGGGAGTTAAGAGGCATATCACCTATGAAAAGTACAACAGATTAGTCATTTCCCTCTACATTCATCATTTTGAACATGAGGAAAAGTCATATGGTATATTGTAGACACACAGTTTGTGTACAGATTTTTCTATACAAGTACCTTGTGTGCTACTCTGGTCCTGAGACAGGATTTCACTTCGTTCCTCCAAGATTTGTACAAGTGCAGCCTGGAGCTTATGAGGCAGGATCTCATCCTCATCTGATATCTAAAAAAAAGAAATGGCCAGGAAGGCATTTGTGTGTTTTATCTGTCATCAACAGAAACTTCTCACTGTGAACAGATGAGAAAAGCTTGTGACACACCTGAAACGATCAGAGGGATGTTACTCTATGATACAGGGTATGTTGGTGAAGACAATGCATTTATCTTGTAGCCACAGCAACGAAAAACATTCCACCAGCACCTTCCAGCTAAGGAGTAGTAGTCACATGCACAAATGACCAACATAGAACAATGTATGCTACATCCGCTACACAGACTTAGGTTTAATATACCAGTGATAAAACACACTAGAACAAAAGTCTTCTCCGAAAAGATAGCAAATCACAACATTCTGGTGAAAAAGYGATCCTTTAAATACCTTTCTCAAAAGGTTGCAGTTGCAGGCTGCAACACAAAATAGAACAATAAGGCAAGGGAAAGGAGATGTAAAAAACCTCTTGAACTACTAATGCTCCAGAATATTTATGTAGAAGGGACTTTCTGTACATTAAGGAAAGTCTGGGGCCAGCTGAGAACTGCAAGAGAATTGTGATAGCTTGTCTTCTACTTTATCATTTCTGGGAAAAACAAAACAAAACAAAAACAAGAACAAAAAACGTAGATGAGAGAGGAGAAAGTCCTGTAGCAAATAAGTCCAGAGAAACAGAAAGACAACCGGAAAGCAGGAAAGAATCCTAGCAGCCCACTTAACATAAACCAACTAAGTATCCAAGTCCAGCCCAGGTAAACAGCACCTTCAGCTTCATAGGGCTCTTTATCTCATACAACATCAGCCCTGCAAAAAGGATCCTTGCAAGTCTCTTTCCTTTCCTTTTCTGTGGATCTAAAAGGAATGCAGGATATTACCTGCCCCCCCCAGTCTACATAGGAATACTAGCTTTTGCTGCTTTCTTGCTTACAATTCCATTCGTCAATGCCCTTTCCCAGCACATAGCCCTGGGTAGCCAACACTTCACTCACCTCTTGCAAAAAATGGTCAGTGCAAAGATCAACAATCAGAACCTGGGGAAAAAATGTACAAAACACATTAACTCTTACATCCGATATGCTGCTGAAGGGGGAGGGGGCAGGGGGAGGGAAAGGACCTTCCCCTCCCCCCCAAATGTCCCCAGTGGCACCAGATTTCACACAAAAACCACAGGTTTTACATAACTGCATCCTGTCTCTAAGGACAGTCAATATTATTAATCTTAGATAACAATGGAATGGCCTGACATGTATCTACCAAGTCCTCAATGGTCCCATGAAAGTTTAAAACTTCATATTAAGAGAGTATCCACAGTTTCTTCCAGAGAAGTTAGCCTCATACCACTGGAATTGTTCTTTTCCTTTCTTGTTTCCTTTCTTTTCCCCAATTCTCACCTCCTCTATGGGCAGGTCCTGGAGCTGTGGTAATGAGCAGGAAAGAATGCCAATTAAGAATGGAGTTGGAGAGCAGGCAATATCAATCATGGAAGTTGGTAGGACTGGTATATAGGTGTGCTGCCAAGTGAAGGGATAAAGTGTTGCCACTGCGGCATGGCCACATTTAGACAGAGTGCTAAAAAGGTAAGAGAAACACAGAATGGATTATCAATGTATTCAGCACTGAGCTACAGGCATAGTTTAGAAATGTTCATGAAAACCATAATTTACATACATTGTTTATATGACAGCAGAAGCTCCATGCATCGACTTTTGAAGTCAGTTATGGAGAACGGGGAATAGCATCAACCCACACAAAAGAGATAAGTAGGTAAGRTAAAATACCCTTATCTCCTCTTGGGTAAACAGCATACTCTAAATTCTCAGCATACATATACTACATGAAGAATCTGCAAAAAGCTCTTAAATGTATGCAACTATTTACAAAAAGTTCGACAAGTTTGCACATGAAACAGGCCCAAACACAGAAGAAAACTCAACATTCCTCAGAAAGAACAAGTCACTCAGACTGATTTTTCACCTTAAGTTGTCAGCAACCAAGATCACCCTCCTTTCCAGCAGGAGAGAGGCAAAGACCCGAATCATGTGAGASACACTTAAACACTTAAACAGGCATTCGAAATCAACGTGTTCAAGTCGAGAATCCAATGGACGGCAGAGCTCCAAAACCTGGGAGAAAAGCAGAGATGCAGGGCGCTGGATGAAAGCGCCCTGCACAGAGGAGGGCTGGACAAGGGAGATCTGTCTGGAAAGCAAACTGATGGATCCTCACAGGTAGGAACCAAACAGCTTAGACAATTCAGAGCATCACAAAGAATTCAACCAGCTCTTCTCTTAAAAAGCAAGGGATCACTTTTAGCGCAGTATGCTTCTGCAGGAGGCAGGTTTCTCTGACAGCCTCCATAGAAAGTTTAGGAAATAACCTTCACATCAATTACTTAGAGCTAGCACCATTGCACAGTGCAGTTTGCAAAGTGCAACTATACACCAGAGACGACAACCAACAGAAAAACCAGTCCTGATTTCAGTTACCTCATTTCCTGCTCCTGGCAGGAAACTCTTCACAGTAATAGTGCATCCAGGAGCAGGGAAAGGTGCCTCCATGACACTACGCATAAATGGGTGCACTAGAGCTGGGGACATCTCCCGTCTCTTCTCTACTTCATCTAAAATCTGCAAGAAAATAAATCAGACAATGGTTCAGTGTCTGCAGGTGAACCATACAAGATATGATTCTATGTTACATTATCCTGCTTTGCAGCTACACATGAAGGGTGCAACATAGACTCACAGCCCTTTTCCCCCTTGCTTGGGACCCCTGTGTAAGTTCCTCTCAAAGATCTGAAAAATCAACTTAGGAATACGGACCTATTACTATAACTTTTCATTTCTCAAACCCAGTCCCCTGTTACTGCAAGGAGATGTTTTATATATAGTAATCAAATTCTCACAACTAGTTAGAAGAGTAACTTCTTATGTCTTACTCTTTGGCAAGGCTCTATCCTCCTCCCCCCAGGAAGCCCTTCTGAAATGCTGTTGTAGAAACTCAGTGCTCCAACAGTTACAAATCAGCTTTCATCATAAACTTATCCACTGTATTCTTCCGCAATAGCTGCCCTTTACCTGTACTAGCCTCTCCCAGCATTTACTTCCTTACCTATTCTCCCCATAGTGGTAGGAGAAATAAACAGCTCTTTTTTCTCCTCTTAAACTGTTTTTCCATTTCCTCAAGTCATGGAAGAAGAGAATTTAGGGACTCCACACCAGTAATATTAGGTATTAAAAGGCATTTCCTGAAAGCAACTTCCTGGAGGAATAATGTTCTGTATACTAGCTGACAAGTCTCAGCACTAAYATCACTTCATTTGCCCAGTCAAAACAAAGGTAGCAAGGAAGCACCCTGCTGGGATGGATTAATTAGCTAAATAATTTTAGGCCGGATAGCAGCATCCAGTTACTTCCTGGAGCTTGCAGGTTGTTGGAGACCCATGTCTGATAGGAAGTAACAGGCTCTCCCCACCTCACCTTAGAAAAGAGGTTGAAGCAGCCCAGACGGCTAACAATGCAATATACCTCCGGAAGACGCTTTCCTTTCCCTTCTGGCTGAAAGGAAGCAGAACATTTACACTGAGAACAGGGATGCAATAAGGAATTGAGCACCTAAAATGTAGCTGACTTGCAGAATTCTTTCTGCTGTAGTTCCCTCTACACCTCTGACTTAAGAGATTCCTGAGGAATAACTAGTCCCAGGAGCTGCCTTTCATACCCAAAACCCACTTCACTATTGCTGGGTATCATCATGCTCCTGCCCTTAAGCATTTAAGAGGCTGGTAATATCAGCAGTAGCACAGGAACTACACAATCCATGCAGGAAGTCACTGGCCATTCCCATCCTCACTTGACTGTGAAAGTTTATCAATGTATTCTTTACTGTCCATCCAACACAGGTGCTTACCAGGAGCTTCTTGCAGTAACCAAACCAGCGGCTGCCATCCTCACCCGTCAACACAAAAGAAAATGTTTCACTGGGGACCAAAGAACAGTCAAAGTCAAATTTACCATGCGGTTTAGAGGAAGATAAGAGACTGACAGACAAAGCAAGGCACATGCACCACACAAACTACAAGCCATTCTCTTTCTGGTCACAGAAGAGACACCTGATACAGGTAGCCAGGTTCTTCAGCCTCTATTCTGTGGAAGAACACCTGCAGGCCACTGCCTCTCATCCACCTATAGCTCTCCTCCTTCCCAGCTGTTTCTGCATTCTTCCAAGCAGCAGTGTAGTTACTTGCCACTCCCAGGAGCTGGCCTTGAACAAAAGTTACAGACTTCCTATTCCAAATAACAAAGGTGCTGCTTTGGCAGAAGCAGCTCTTCTGCCTCCATCTCAGTATCTCATCTTCCTCTATCACAGCAGTTTGGGGCACAGTCTTTCCCATTTTTCTCTGCATTGGCTGCAGTTTCTTTGGGCCAGGGAACTGGCACATACCTAAGCATTCAGCATTCTCCCTAGAGGCACTTCAGGCATCAGTACTCAAAAAATAAGTCTTTACCTTTTAAGGTCTGATGTAGGAAACCAATCTTTGGGATCTGGGAAGCAGAATTTGGGGATGACCTTTAGCCTCTCTTCAGTATCCTTTGACTGTCTCAAGGGATGGTCAGGCTGGAGGGGTAACACATGCATTTAAAGTCATTGAAGCATGCTCCATGGTTGCAGCATTTTAAACAATAAGAGAGAGATTCTTTCTTACTCTTCCAAATGCTGACAATCAGAGAGCTAGTGTAAAAGTACAGGAGAGCAGATTCCGGTATAACAGATCCCCAGTTCCCTCTTTCATCATTCCTGCTGACTGGACTTTTACAAAATTAACCAGCTGGTCTTGGTAAGTGTTGAGCAAGATTTAGTGGCATAGCCAAGTTTATAGAGAGTGAAACTAGACTGAGCCCACAGTTAACTGTTGTGTGATTAGGCAGCCTGCCTCATTTCTGTTCCCAGGAGAGCTGAAGATGTTAAGAGTAACAGGAATGTCCTTGGCTTCTGAGGTGCAGGTCATTCCCAATTCAGCTGTGAAAAGAGCATAGCTGTTCCATGTCCCAGTTACCTGGTGCAGGCTCAAGACAAATCCCTCAAAGACAGGACAACTTTCCATGCTTAAAACCATCCAGAAGGAGCAAAAAGAAGGTTTTCAAATAAGAGATCACAACTTCAGTTGTAAATGCCCCTGAGGAAAGGGAGTTTGTTCCATAAAGCTGATTTCAGAAGCTGAGCTCTCAGTCAGCATATCTGGCTTACTCTACTGTCCCAAGCTGAGACAGCATCAAAGAATAGTTAGGAACATGGTGCAGCAATTTCACAGAATAACAGTTGGACAAAAGCCTTGCTCATCTTAGGCATGCAGCCCAAAGAAGATGGTGACAAGCAGATTATTTGTAAACAATGCTATTTTTAGGAGACAAATCGGCAATCAAAACACCTCCATAATCACTGTTCCATAATTGGTGAGCAAAGGTTCCTGCAAGTCCCCCATCAAAATACTGTAATTTGAGCAAAGGATAAACAAACACCAATGAAATCATTTGTTTTGTCAGTGCATTTGTAAAAGCAAGCAAACAGCCATATGGTACAATTGGATGTGATCGCCTGCTGGGATAGCAGGAAAGAACAACACACTACCCTTTCCCAAGGTGATAGTCAGATTGTGGTGCTGTACCAGGGAAGAGCTAAGTCTGGTCACACTCCTTTCTGCCTTCTAACACCCTAAAGTTTGCACTTTAGCAGCTACCATTTATGCATCTTCAATGTTACCACTAAATTAAGACTATATACTCTTTCTGGCTGTAGTCTCTTACTAATTTTGTGAAGCAAAATGTTTCGACATTTAAGATGCTAAAGGTATTTGCACACAAATCCCTTATGCTGCTGGACACCAGGTGTCCTGCTGGAGTCCCACATAACTTCCCCTAATGAATTTAACATCTCCTTCCCTATTTGGATGACATGCAGACTCCTTAACAATCTCTGGTTTATTCCTGATAGAATAGCTAGAAGAATTACTAGGTTTATTCTGTTCTTAGGGGATGGCCCCAGGCACAAGCCTAGATGGTGACATATGAATATTCGGTCTGTGGCCATGGAAGCAAGCATCAAGGCTTCATCCTCTTGGTTTTACACTAGTGTGCACACTAACTCGTAATTCAGTTACACGCAGTCATCTTGTCAACCATTTGGGCTGAACAGACAGAGAGAAAGTTTATTTCAAATGGCTTAGTTTAGTTCACAATACTTCARCTTCCACTGTCAATCTCTGCTTGCTTGTGCCCTGTCCCCCAAAGAAAAAAAAAGTAAAAGCAAACATAAAAGCCCTGAGATTCTAGTTTTTGTATTGCATCAGCCAAACTGCCTCACTCCTTGCTATAAATCACAAACTGCCTTGATGAGATCAGTCAAGCTTTGGGAACAAAGTTGCACTGCACTCCCTTTCCTCTCCTGCAGGCTGCCTCAGCAGCGTTACCACAGTACAGGATGGCTTTGCAGTATTACCAGACAATGAAAATAGGAGCTTTCCTAGTTCTCACAAAAGATAACTCTTCATTACACCCAATGAGCGTTAAGCACAAGTGCAACTGGCTAACCAAAACAGTTATTTCTGAACAGCAGTTTCATCCCTCCTAGTGCCAGAACAAGGAAGAGTTCAGACAGTACTTCAGGTAACAAGATCATTTATACACTTGCACATGATTGCTTTGTCAGCTAAATCATGACAGGCAGGCACCCCCATGAGGAGAAATGAAAGGCTGCAGCATTTTAGCAGCAGGGTCAGTCACTTCTAGAGATGCACTGTCTCTTCAAAACAGTTTTTGTATTTTCAATCCACGTCTCAAGAAATCCACCTTCCATTTCTCAGAGATACCAGAATCAGGCACAGAAGCCTCAAACTGCTCTGTCTTTGGAGAGAAAAAAATGTTTCTCCTCTGAAAATTTGAGGTTAGAAATTCTTTTCCATTACAAATCCAATTTGCCCCCCTGTTAGGATAGTGTTTCTGGAGGCACGCACCAAGCTGGTGAGACTTCCTAACCCTTACAATATTACAGGTATTTATACCAATGGTGAATCAAGAAATATATTTAAATGTTCATCTGAGACTATGCATTAGATCTGTAACAGAGCAAAGTGCTTCAAATCCCAAACCTGTATTCTACCTAATAGGCCAATTTTATTAGTATAGAGCTCAGGAAGGAACAAACATGCAGAGAAGATGAACGGTTACTGAGTGCATTGTATGGGAAGGTTTCTATACAGCTCTTACCTTGCTAGGAAACTGCTGTATGATCTCTGGTGCATATGTCATTCCCATTGCTTTCTTGTGCAGTGATACCACCACAAATAGCTCAAACAGCTGCTGCTCCTGGAGCTCTATCAAATCCCTCTCCAGCGTCTGGTAGTGTGGGTTCCTCTTGCAGCCTCGCTGCACCTGCAGCAGGCACCTGTGTCGACCTAAAGGAGGGGGCAAATCCAAAGTTATCCCATCACTACTATTGCCACATACACCTAGCTCACAGAAGAGGAATTATCATTACCTTCAGAACGGGGAAAAGAGATAGGTGCATTTGCCTAACCTCATAGCACTGTCTCATCCCATGGGAATGGGACTCCTTGGTCAGTTCCTTAAACACAGAGCTATTCTAGGCACAGGAGCACTGGCCTTGCAGTAGCTCCATAGCCCCTTTTGCCTGACAGCTAGCATTCTGTTGCTCTCCTCATGTTCTTTCCTTGCACCTCCAAGCAACACCATGGCAGCAACGAGAAAAGGCTAAGAGAAGCAGCCCAGCCTCATCAATTCAGTAATGTTGCCAGGCTTCAGGCAGCTACTCCATAATGCAGCATGGGCATTCAAGAGAGGCAGGTTCCTGGCCAGGAACCCTCCAGGCTGGGATGTCTTGACAGGTGGTACACACTCACAAGCACAGGCAATGCTCTGACTTAAGAAATCCTTGTGGCTCAGGCACCATGACACATTCTGGACACTGGAAACAACCGTTAAATCAGACAGTGACTCAGTCACTGTATTTTTGAGTCTTTACCCTTTATTACTCTTAACAAAAAAGTTGAATGTCATCACCAGCAATTTAAGGCCTTTTGCATGCTTCTGCCTAAGTAAATGAAACATCTAGAACAATTCATCTGGTCCTGTCCACTGGATCCTCACTGTTCATAGTTATCCTGCTGACAGACATGCCAGAGTAATTCACCAGCACTGCTTGCTAGCCATTACCATTTCACTTTAAAACCTTACCAGCCTAGAAACTCAGACCTCTTTGGTCTTTCCCACACCAAGTGGTTGCCACAAGTCTGTAGTCCGGGCCCACTATCAAACTCAGGGCTAAGAAATCAGACAAATAACCAAGTGATTTCTCCCTAGAGGAAAGGGCATTTCAGAATATCACAAACATAAAAGAGAGCCAAGGGAGGAAAGTAGGGGGGCAAAATGACATCAAATGTTAGCAGCAAACGTGATCCAGGGATAATTCATTGCAAGACATATTTTCATTAAGTGTGACTCTACTGATTCAAAAATGAATCCACTTTAGCCACTGGCAGATGAGTAGCATTAAACCTGAAGGGCTTGGGATAAGTGGCAGAAATAGAGGCCAATTTGTCACAGCAACAGCTCCCAGCTTTAGCACGTAACCTCTCAGACATTCCCTTTCTCTGTCACAATTATTCGACACACTTATCCCATTAGAACCCTAGCCAAACATATAGTGCTACAGGGACAGGACCAGCCCCTGTGATTCACTCACTTTTTGGCTGATTTTCTGTATCACTTTCATTCCCGCTGGTTTCACCTGAAACACATATATTATATAGCCACTCTTACTAATCATGCAGAAAGATGGACAACACCCCAAGTTGGGAAAGACAGAGAACTTCAGACTCATCAGGCCAGTATCATGCAGGGCAGCTCACTCTAAGCATCAGCAAAGAGCAGCTATTACTGGCAAATGTGCTACAACAATAAATTTCAAAAAGTGGAGTTGATATGAAGTCACTGTTTCCAGTGAACCATGTCAGCTGAACACAGGCCAAGAACAGAAACCAAGTGGTTATTTGATACTGCTATGAAAGTTAACAGCATTGCCAAATAGAGTATAGCACAAATAAAGACCACACCAGTGCTAGAAAACCAGAACACAAGAATATCACTTTAGAGGCATAAAAGAGATGAGTGRAGCAGTCAGAGGTGGTTCTCATGCAAAGTGGTTTTGGTGTGGGTTTTTTTTTTGTTTGTTTGTTTTGTTCTAGTTTATTTTTTGAAAAAGCACTTTTTACAATTACTCCATCTCTTCAGGCTCAGACAACAGTGGGATCTTCCATTTTTAATAATGTTAGACTTGGGTTAAGCAGGTGTTCCAATCCTAGTGGTGCTGAAAGCTCAACAATTTCAGTCAGAGTTTCTTGCAAGACAAAGGGTTCAGCACTGTTGAGTCAGCCCAGCATGAACTGGTGGTACCTGACCTGTTAACAATATCCCAGGACATAGGGAAATTGCACCACTCAACAAGTGTGTAACAAAGAGAATGGTGCAAGAGTGCTCTGTACCTTTCACTGGAGGAGCTTCTTTCCCACTGGGACTGAGCAACTTCACCCTCTTCTTTCCACGCTTAGAATCAAAGATCGCC
The DNA here is from genome assembly GCF_003343005.1 of Rhea americana. NCBI lineage: Eukaryota > Metazoa > Chordata > Aves > Rheiformes > Rheidae > Rhea > Rhea americana. Next base: position 128,489 of record NW_028186359.1, on the reverse strand, counting down.
TGTATTTTTAGTACAAGCTGAAATCCAAAGCAGAAGCAGAGGTTAATAGGGGGTCCAAAAGGGGCATAATTGCCAACAGAAAAGCAGCCCAACAGCTATCGTCCAGCACCACAACACTTTGGAAAGGCTACTGCCAGAGACCCTGGCTCAAAGGCTCCTGGCCAGAGTGCTTTTAGCACAGCTCACTGGATAGTGAAGCAGCACAGAATTTATGCTACAAGAGAAATATTACTTTTAGCATAATTCAAAGCTGATACCAAACTTTATACACATTCTACAAGCTCTCATATTTTGCTTAGCAAACAGAGTAAGTGGAAAAATGTCTAGCATCAGATCAGTTTTCTATTACAGAGGCCAACTTCAAAGGGACTCGCAAGAGCGTCTTATAAATCTTCCTCTGCAAAGGATTCTGAACTCCATATACCCAGCATCTCAATTCTTTTCAAGCCCAGAAGAAGCAGAGCTCTCATACAACCTTACTGATTCTATGATTCTATGCCCAGCACGATGCTTTAGAGAACTTACCCTAGCTATCTGACATGCATCTGCAGCAACAAATTTGAAGGAACAAACCCCTGGCTACACTGAGAGAGCTCTGCTTCCTCTGGGCTTGAAAAGAATTGAGATGCTGGGTATATGGTATATAGAACAAGGCTACACTGAGCACAGTCCTTGACCCAAGGCAGTTTGCTAAAATAAATGGATCATACTTTCAGTTTGCACAGGTGAGGAATGCCAGTGGGACAGAGTAATGTGCCAACACTGCAGAAACACCACAGACCTGGTCCACTGGAAGAAAAAGCTTGGAAAACAACATAGCCCAAAGCAGGCTAAGCAACAAGCATGGAAGAAGTGTCGGCATTTAGACACTTCAGGTAGATGCTGCTAACCTTCCTCACATTGGTAACAAAGTCCTTAAAGCCAAAGTCATAACACTTTCCACTACTCCTGCCACTGGCCTCTCCAGACTCCCACCCTGAGCTGCCAGGTATACAACATCACAGGCTGTGGCAGCTCCTTGATTCTACATGTCAAAGAATGCTATCACCTCACTGAGAAAAAGGATTTACTTTAAATGCAGTGAGCAGGTCAAGTTCATTCTTGTCTCAAGAATTCATTAAATGTTCCCACTGAATGTAGCAGGGTGGGGCCCACTCATTTGTCACCACAAATACTGCATTAAAAAAATATCCAGCAAGAAAACCTGTTTTTCTGCTCAGGTGCTTATCCCAAGCTCAGCAAACTAGGCATAGATTCTTCTCCCTTTCAGATCTATTTCTCACAATTTTCTGGGCCAGACAGACATGTTCTTTTAGCATGAGGAGGCTACAAGAAGAAAAAAAAGAGAGAAAAAGAAAATAAAAGAAAACAGCAGAAGGTGCTTCTTCTATTACAAAACCTGCCTTCTTTCCCCTCTGCCATACGCTTTTATCTAGAGATTTTCAATTTCTGTTCCGATTTTTGCACAGTTGAGTCATCAGTGAAAGATGTCATGTGCATTTAAGGCAGTGTTTCTTGAGCAATAAAAACATTTTTGTTTTTGGACTCCCAACCTTCTCTGAGTCTCTCTAACAATCTTGGTTCAGTCTTCTAAGAGCAGAGAGAATAACGTATGCTTCCTGCTTGTAAATTGTTACCAGATTTTTGGAAGAGGTTTGGTTTTGGAGAATGTTTTATTTTCCCCTCTCCAAAAGAAAGATCCTCCCTGTCACAGCATTTTTATAAAGCTGCCATCTCCTTCCTAATTTCCCACCCCTGCAGTTTGTTTAAAATCACAGAAGAAAGATCTTTATTATTCTGAAATACTTAACATTTGAACTGTATTTTGCAGCTGTCCCACTCTATCCCCCAGTCTCGTGCAAATTGAGCAAATACACTCAATGTTCACATGAAACAACAATCTGCAGAAGTTAAATGATTTTACCGTGGCTAAAGTAAGTTGTTGCTGCTACTATAATTGGAACTTGAGTTCTAGGCACAATGCACTAGTATTCACCACTACAGTGTTAGCTGTAGCTGTCCTACAGCACACACTACATTTCATCACTGAGAGACAGAAGCTGGTAACTGTTAGCACTATCTTGAAAGATTCCCAGCACACCAAGTAAGAGTTACAACCAAGTCCTCTATTGTAAGGATGGATTAAATGCCTTTCTCACTACTCTGGCATCAGAAGCGTATGCATCTTTTACACACAGGCGGGAGGGAGCAGCCAGAGGAGTAGGCAGGAGAACTGTATGAAGGCTTTGTGAGATAGGCTCATCCCTAATGAGCTGCTCATCACCTTTACAACGTGGAACAGCTGCAGGAGTATATTCCTAACATCAAGTCAAGGACTACAAGCCAACATGCTAAATAACTAAATGCCCAGCAAGCTCCCATAACAGCCCCAAAGCAGCCCCACACACTTAGCCATCTAACAACTCGGCCCCTGTGCAGTGAGAACATAAGGAACACTCTGAGACACACACACAATATTGTACAAAACCTGCCCTTAAGTTCAGAGAGCCTCCTTACATTCCTGCACCACGCACAGCAGACAGCCAGCATCATCATACTTCATTGGGAGTATTGGGAACATACTTTTAGTGACAAGGCACTAGGAAGAGCTGGTATTCAAACACAGCACTGATTTAGATTTCATCTATTACCCTCTTCGCAGATTTTTGGCCATCAGCACCACCGTCATCCCACCAGACCTGGCATTCTGTTTTTGATCTCCAAACACATGCCTGCTACTGGGAGGGAAAACAGTTTGAGCAGGGTCATCTGTCCACACATACAACAGTGATGAGCAGTATTAATCTGCCAGACACTCAGCTCCATGACCACTTATGAAACACTTACAGGGTGTCAGATAAAGCAGTAAGAGTTGAAATGCCATGCAAGAAATAAGGTTCAATACTTAAATCTTACCCAGGGCAAGTTCTTTCTCCTGCTAGCAGCCTCTGCTGCGCGAAACAGCTTCCACTCTGTCAGTGTGTCAGGCAGGGTTTTCTCCTTCAACATTTTCCCTTGCAAATTTGTCTGGGAGGGCTTTTGCTGAAGAGTCTTGCGACTGAGAAAGGGAGGCTTGGGGGGAAGCTAGAAAACAGAATCAGAAGAGATGGTCAAGCATGGGATTAAGCTTTGGTCCAAATTCACAGTCAGAAAAGTCTGATAAAATTCCCTGCAACTTCCTGTTCTATTAAACCAATCCGTATGCAACACTCAAGCATCCCATCAACATTCTTTTTCCCCATCTTTTTGATCCTTAACAGCTTAATCAACKGATACTGCCATGGCTGTTCATTACCCACTACATTAATAGCAAATAATAAACATTAAGGCCAAGGGCAGCAAAGAATAGACTCTTTGTGAGGATGACTCCCTGCGAACACATGACAATTTAATCCTCTTTCTCTACCTTGGGAGCCCTAATAGCGCTCTGGTGGGGTGGTAACTTCCAGACAGACGGGATCTTCCACAGAGGCAAAGGCAGTACTCTGATATCTTCATAGAGGTTTTCTTTTGAAGGACCTGGGAAAAGCATTGGAGAGGGGATGGATTTATGAAAGGAGATAAATTCTTGCATTCTTATAAAAGATATGAGTATGGAGTGTCTTCACAGTTTGCTAGCAAGCTTGGACAGGTCTGGAGAGAGACTTGTAGTAAGATGGATTGTTTATACCATCCAAAGATGATTCTAACCCACTATGATCATCTAGGCAAGCTGTACAGGGATTCACCAAATCATATCACTTCCACCACTGCAGAGAAACTAGCTCCATTGCAAAGAAGCTGATTTTGTCAGTGTTCACAGAGATCTCTAGGCAGCACTCGAGCAGAGGATGTAGACACCTACCAAAAAAGTCAGTTTAGCACATACCTGTTCTAGCGAGCTTCCATAACATCTAAACAAGCCTGCTCACATGTAGATAGCTATTAACAATAAGGAATCCCAGATGGGGAAGACCTTAGAGCTGGACGGGTCCTCAATGCAGTCTCGCCCCTTCACACCTACCTCCCCAAAAAGTCTGCTACCTCCAAATAAAGTGAATGCATCCCCTAGAAGCATAGGTACATACAGATAATGTCCTCATAGATGTTGTCTTCTGACTGTGTGTAGAAAAGCCTGGATCTTGTAGTGCCTTTTTTCTCTTCCTGAAGTTTGTGGGAGCTGGTGGCTACTGTTCGGTTGTGGAAGCCCTGGATGTCCTCAAACTCAAAGGATTTCCTGGAGGAAAACCAGCATAACATCTTCTAAAGGTACCTGTATGTACCAGTGAGTTATTTTCTCTGCTCCACACAGAGTATGGTCCTCCTTAGGGCCAACATATATGTGGATGCTCCGCTCTGGACTCACTGATTTCCAGTCAGCTCCCGCTCCGTTACTCTGAAAAAATGAGTTGGAGGCTCCATGGCCTCCAAAGGAGAATGGAGTTGGAGGCTCCATGGCCAAACACATTCTGCGCAGTTACAGTGATTCTCATCCTGTCACAGAGGCAGGAACCTACAATCGATTTTGGCTTTCAATTCAAAATAATGGCATAGAGGTCACAAAAGACCTGGATGGGATTTAGCCTATTATCATAAAATTTGTGGGTTTTGCTGCGTACTTTGCCACCATGGAAGATGTTTAAGGATTCAGGAGTCCTAGCCACATTTCACCCTGTAACATTCACACTCTTCTCCAGCACAGACGCTCTAAGCAGCTCATCTGCTTTTAGGACTAGCATCAAACTAGCTCAGAAGGTTATTACTTTGTGACGGTGACCTATAGGCAAGAAGGCAGAACAGCCACACCTACTGCAACACTGGTCACCCACAACTGAAAGCCCCCAACTGTAAGCAACAAGAGAACATACCTGAACATTTAACCACAATACTGCCCCCAGAGAAGGCCATTCTGAAATCCACAAGAAGTGGGCAGCACTCTCCCTGGGGCCAGCATATTCCCACTCAACTCTTTTTTAATGCGTGGGACTGAGGTTCATTTGGGGCTTTTACCCTTCTTTGCAAGGTTATCAGCAGCAAAGGCAGAACATTCACAGTGATGGAAAGGGGTTACTTTCATCCAGAAACATCCTTTCCCATCAACAGAGGTATCATCAGTACCAGCACCTCCTCAAGGATATCACAGCAAGCAGGTTGTGTGGATTTACCTAGAAACTGATTTAAGGAAACGTGTTTCAGACAGGTGAGATGAACCAACGTACCTCTGGGTTCTTCTTCTGATCATCCTGCTGGCTACTCTCTGCTCAGGACTGTGAGAGGATGGCACTAAGTCTCCTCCACAAAGATTTTGCAGGGGAGCTTTCTTTCTAGCACTGCAGCTACTGGGATCCTTTTCTGCAAGATAGCGGAAGGTCCTACGGGGCTTGGGTGGTGGGACCTCTTGCCCCTCAGCCTCTGAGTAAATGTTTTCCAAGCTTCTCTCTGCCCTGCAGAGAGAGTCCACCCCCTTGGCTTTAAGTGCTCTTTCTGTGAGGTCACAGCTCTCTTGCTTCCTCTGAAGGTTTAAGGGCACTGCCAGGGCTTTGTCAGGTAGAAGGGGATCTATACTCTTCCACAGCCCTTGTGAGGTACAGAAGCTGCCTGGGGGCAGTGTCTCCTCTGAGTCCAAGAAGCCTGCTTGCCAGTCTCCATTCTCCTTTGCCTGGGAAACCAGACTGCATGCACAGGGCCTGAGGTCACCACAGTCATCAGTCTGCAAGCAGCTCCTTGCATTTTCCCTAAAGTCCAAGCCCAGGCTCTTTGGCTCTTTAGATCCAGTCTTTCTGCCCTTCTCTGTGTGTCCTGGCTTCACTTTAGAGAGAGCATCACAGCCTGGATCATACTTTACCCCAAAGTCCTTCAGCTGCTGCTTCTCCTCACCAGAGGACCCCCATGTCCTCCTCTCCCACTGGGAGATCTTCTGTTTGATGTTGCGGCAGTGGCTCCGGGAGAGGGTCTGCACAGCAGAGCGGGAGAAGCTACTGTCCACTGTCCCCGTTGGATGCATGGCAAGTGCCAGTATGCTTACAGACACTCCATCTCCAGCTTTGTCCAGGTCCACCTGTATCCTGCAGACATCAAGCTGGCATGAGACCCCAAAGCATCCAACAGTGTTCAAGAGCCCTTGGGTGTCAATCCTGTAAGGGCTGCCTCCTAGCACGATCTGTGGATAGGGAAAACAACTATCAGCTCTATTCCAATCATGCACACCACCCAGAGATCCCAGCTGGACTCAGGTAATTGCTGAAGAGCACTCTTCCCCATATCACACATTTAAGACTGGCTTCCAGAGCATGCTCCCCTCAAAGCTTTGTTCTGCAGCATACATCCGGAAAGGCTAACAAAGGAAAGTAGAGGCCTCACTGGCTTAAAAAAACAAACAAAACAACAATAACAACAACAAACATTGCAGCAGGAATAAAGCACAAACATGGATTCCCAGGGTCCAAACTCAGGGAAGTCACTTAATGGCACAGACACATTGCTGCATGGTCTGTTCCCAGCAGAACTGTTAGCCAACCCCTCTGCTTCTCCCTTGTCCTGCGGGTTAGGCAGCAGTGCTCAGTTTCTCTTGATGTTCCACACTGCTCAGAGCACCTCAGGCAGCACATAGCCAAGCCACTGCAGTAATCATCTCTGCTGGAGCCCCCAACAYAGCATAGGCACAGCAAGATACAAAAGGCTATATCAGCATTATAGACAGGGAACCACATCTAGTTTTCCAGCAGCAGGATGGCTGCTGCTTCACCCAGGAGAACTAAGACTGTCTTGACTGGCTGGGGAAGAGCTCAACAGCAGTTCTCCCTCAGAAACACTCTCCCTGCTGCACAACACAAGTAAAAACCTGTTTGATGTTATACCTGCCAAAACTTGACCTAAACTTGCCAACAGAGACACCTGAGTGCAGTGGAGCCAGGCCTGTGGCTTTCAGCCAGGAGAAGTTTTAAAATACACACAACAGATGCTAAAAGGTGGAGAAAAATATAGTAAGATCTTGTGCTTGAGAGGAAAGCAGCCCTGTATTCAGATCAGCAGGGGAGAAGGAGCTCTAAAGAAATGGTTAGACTTCTCCCCCGAGGCAGAGCCTCAGCAAACAGAAGCCATGTTATTTCAGATTTTTCAATGTATAATCTAGAGGATACAGCAAACAATCATCCAGACAGTCCTGCAGCGAGAAAGGCAGGTAAACTAGCACTTTTGCAACAGGGAGAACTTCAGCTGCTGTACAGACCCAGCACTTGCAGATCTGATACGATCTCAGTACAGACATTTCATATGTAGAGCTCTGGCATTTGATATAACTAACGAGCTGGGATAGCCCAGGGCACCCCAGGCAATTCGGTGATGGCACTAAACCTTGGCTCCCTGATGGCCTTTCACACCCTGTACCAGAGCAGCACTGCTCAGTGCAAGCTCCTGCTGTCTAGCATTGCTTGTCACATTGTCCCAGACAGCTGCAAGTAACTCTCATACTCAACAGTGAATGTATTAAACTCAGACAACCTGGGTAAGCCTGCTGAGCTGGATATACGCATTACATCTTCCAGCACTCTGTCCCTCACCATATTCCACCCCATCCCCAACACTTCCCTACCAACATCATTCCTGAACACCACCAGCACAGTCTCTGGACAAGTGAAGACAAGCTACTACCACACACGTGACACTGTGGCTCCAGTATGGCACACCACCCTGTTCCACACCAGCCAGGAGCAAGATGCAGGTAAGGGACAAGCAAACAGAAGACTTCTACTGACACCCTCCCCCCCCTTACAGGAGGAAAAAAAAAACAAGACAAGAGTGAGAATGAGAGAGCACATAAAGAACAGGAGCCCCCATCCCTCCCGACTCCCCCACCCAGAGTGCTGCAGTGCCCCTGCCCCCCGCGGTGAGACCCTGCTCCCACACAGCCAGGCTGCTCCCCATGGCTTGCAGGCACCCAGGGCCCTCTCCCCTCTGCTATTAATAGCCTTTTCTCCAAACACCCTGAGCCAGAGCAGAGCTGTCTTTCCCTCAGTCCCTTTCTCTGTGGCTCTGAGTAGCAGATGGGAAAGCAACTTTCCTGAAGCCATTGCAGCTATCTCCAGGAACAGTGGCTGCTCCAGAGGGCCCGAAGCACGAGCTGGCAAGGGGAAGGCTGTGAAGGGAAAAGCTGGGCCGAGGAGCAGAGAAGCAGCCTCCCCTCATTCCAAGGCATGTCATTGGTCTTTGAACTATCCCATACAATGGGAATCACATGGCTGCTGTCTCATCTTAAATGCAGCCAACAGAACACAAGTTTAAATGAAGCACCTCATGTTCTCTCCTGCTCAGTGCTGTCCTGCCAGCAGCAGGCCTGTACTGTGTCTTCCAAAATAGTCCACTCTCCTAGGAGGAGAATGTGGCTCATCACCTGTATAGGCTTGCAAGGCAAGAAAAACAGAATCACAGAATGGTTGAGGTTGATCTCTGAGGATGCTCCAGTCCAACCACCCTGCTCAAGCAGGGTCACCTAGAGCATGTTGCACAGGATCGCATCCAGATGGGTTTTGAATATCTCTAGAGAAGCAGATTCCACAACCTCTCTGTACAACCTGTTCCAGTGCTCTGTCACTCTCACAGTAAAGACATTTTTCCTTATATTCAGATGGAACTTCCTGTATTTCCATTTGTGCCCGTTGCCTCTTGTCCTATTGCTTGGCACCACTGTAAAAAGTCTGGCCTCATCCTCTTGACATCATCCCTTAAGGTATTTGAAGACATTGATAAGATTCCCTCTCAGTTTTCTCTTCTCCAGGCTAGAGAGGCCTGGAATGGGGCATTAATAATAAATCTAAACTCATCCCATGAGCCCCAGCAAGGATAGACTGATCTAAGATGAAGAGCAGTGTAGAGTGCTTTGATCCAACAAAACCAATCCTCTAAGACACATCCTGAGACCAGCCTCGGGACACAAAACTGGTATGGTCAGGCAGCAAGCACCTTTATCTCAGGGAAAACAGGCACCATGCCTTTCACAAACTAACCAGACTCTAAATGACTCTGCTTCCTCCCTGACCTCTCCCTCCAAATTCCTTCAGTATGCTTTCCAGTTTTTCCACAAAAGATAAATTTATCACCCCTACATCATTAGTACTTAGAGCCGCCCATTGTATCCACTGGCAACAAATCATTTTTTGAAAGCACCAATAATAGACTAAGAGACTTCAAATCATTTCTAGACAAAGCTTGCCAAAGGTATCACGTATTTTCCTCAAAAGACACTCTCTCAGATTCACAGTGTCTGAAAACAGTTTCCATATCTTTATCCAAAGCAGAGGAACGAGGTGCATTCCCACCACATGATAGGCAGCCCTTACTCTTTTTCCAATACTGAAAGCCAGAGATCACGCTAAGCATTTTCCATGCAAAGGGTCTCAAGACAATTCAGTTTCGTGAAACCACGCGCTCCAGGAAAAAATGCTGCCAACATCGATCAAGAACAAAATACTCTCCAATGCTGAGGTCAAGCCCACCGATCACAGATGCTACTGGCTCCCTACAACCCTCCTCACCACACTCAGGCTTGTAGCCAATTAGCTAAACAAAAGCACTAACACACCACCTCACCTTATCCTGGTGCACAGCAGGCATCAAACATGTGAATCACTGACAACTCCACACAGCACTGAAGCAATCTTCTGCTCCTTTTATGAGAGCTGTACAGTTCTGAACCACCCAAGGAACAACAGACCTCCTTGTTGCTAAGCCTTCTGCATTTGTAGCTAAATACAAGACATGCTTTTGGTCTTGCGAAGTCTAGGGAAGCTGCTGCATCAGTCCTGGGGGGAGGAGGGGACAGCCAGCACAGCAGCAAAGGCCCTGTCCAGAGTGCTCAGCTACTCCTATTCTGCTCAGCTCCGGAACAAACCTGAAGGCTTTCTGAACAATACTCTGTAATGCTAACAGCTGAAAGATGTTGGCAGTACCAAACAAACAGATTTTATATCAAAATAAGTAACAATTCAGGAACATGCTATAGTTAGTCATTTTCATTTCAGTGAAAAATACAAACCAACTCTAGTTATTAATTCATTGGAAGCTGCTACATGCAATACCATGGAACAGTTTGTCAGATACCTGGCTGCATAGAGAACAGTCTTAGACAGTTAATGCGAGGCTAATCTTAATTACATAGTAAAAAGAGGCAAAGTCTGGCTGCTGTTACGAGTCCTAAGACTTATACTGATGAGAAAGATGTTTCTGACTTTTAAGTTTTTGTGTTTTCCTGAAACAATAAAATTCAACCTTCTGAAAGCTACCCCTACTAGAAAAAAGCTTAAGCCCTGTAAGCCCTGAAGGATTCCATGCCAGAGAATAAATGGACAGAACCCACACTATACTATTTTTAAACTCATGGTTTTTTGGACCTGACTCACAGTATCTGGATGCTCAGGCTAGCAATACTGAAAACAGCACTTGACTCAGACACTACACCACAGGCTGGCCACGTGCCCAAAGAACTCTTCAGCTTCAAACCAGAACTCAGACCCAGCAAGTGGACAGAAGTAAAGTTAAACTCAAACACAAGCTTCCTGGGACAGCTTCTTAGTGGAAGTACCTGAGATGAGAGTCCGTCAATAGATTTGTTCCCTCCTTCTATCACTTCTGAGCTCCTAATTTCCCCAAGGCTGACATCACCAAAAGCCCAAAACACCCTTATATTGCAAAAGCCACCATAGATAGGCTGTGTGAGGCCATGACAGCAGGCTACTCACCCCTTACAGAGTCTCAGCAGCACAGAGGCAGCTACACCAACACACTATGAGGAAGCAGACCAAGGACAGTAACAGAAAGCCTCTCAGGTGCACATCATGTCCCCAGAGCTATAGGTAAGGAGCCACATTCATACTGAAAGACTAGGAGAAAAGCTCACTCAGCAGTAACACACCGTTCCAAGACCCAGCACACCAATACTGTGCTCCAGCCAGCAGTTTCAAGTAGAGATGCTTTACAGGACTATTGCCACCATTTATGCTCCACTCCCCCTGGCATCCTCAGCATGTGCCTTCTCCCCAAGGAAACAGGAACGGACACACGCTTAGGGACAGTCTGCCTAGAAGACTTTCAGGGTCTATTTTTTTTCAGTTACCACATCTTATGCCTGTGGAAGATCATCTTCTACGTGCCCAGAGAGCTGGCAATACCCTTAATGCTACCTGCAAGTCCTTGAAGGGATGACCCCCACCTCCCAGCCTCACCTGTGATTGAGATGCACATCATGGTCCTAGGAAGCAACTAGGCTCCTGACCCTGGTCAGGATACTTCTACTGCTCTGACACATACCTGACTTACTGTCTGCCTGTGAGCAAGGGGAGGTCTCCAGCCCTCGTATATTGCTGTAGCACTTTTTCAGGGCCTCCTGCAGCCAGCAGCACGCTGTGGGCCAGCCAGGTTCACTGGGCCCCCGGTGCTGCACTGAGGAGTGCCAAACCCTGTGCTCTCCTGCTGCTGGCAGGGCCCTGAGAGGACAACGACGGGGCTTGTCCAGCAGCTTCTTGCTTCTCCCCTCCCATGCAGCAAGGTCGCAGTCAGCTATCCCTGCCTCTTGCCGCGACAGACGAGGCAGCAAAACCCTCAAGAACAGCCGTTTCCGGGGGCTGCCTTTCCTGCTACCTGCTTTCTACGTATCTCCCTCCACCGAGGCCGCCGGAGATTCCCGCCGCGGGGCAAAGCGCTCCCTTCAGCGCTGAACTCCGCCCGACGGGCCCGCCCGCCCGCGGGAGCGGAAGGCGCTGCCCGGCCGGTGCGGGACAGGCGCTGGGAAACGCACGCGCTGTTCGGCCGCCTGCTTCCTCGGCCCGCGGCTTCCCCCCCGCCCGGGCGCCCTTCCGCAGCGCAGCGCCGCCGCCACCCTCCGCCCAGGCGAGCCGGGGCAGGGACGCACCGCAGGCCAGGAGCCCGCCGCGCCGAGCCCGGGCTGCCCGAAGCACCGCCCGCCGCGCTCCTCCGGCTGGCCCCGGCCCCCTCACCCGGAGTCATCGCCCGGCCTCGGCCTCAGCCCCAGCGCCGCTCGCGGGGATGCACGCCCATGAGGCGGCGCAGCCGTCACCGAGGCAGCAGCCCCCGCAGCCTCCCCCCAGCGCCAGGCAGGCGGCGCGCGGCGCCCACGTGAGGCCATTTCACAGCCGCCGACACAGGACCCTCCGTCCCCCCC
>NW_028186359.1:62795-115552 GCF_003343005.1 Rhea americana | reverse complement strand
TCGCTGCCCGTCGCCGGCCCCGCGCCCTCGTCGTCGCTCTTGAGGCCCTCGGCAATGAGGTTGAGCTCGTAGCACCAGGTCTCGTAGCGATAGGCCACGCGGATCTGGGCCACGTTCGTCTTGCAGATATCGTTGCCCTGCGGCCCTTCCTCGTGGTAGTTCACTCCCAGGAACTTGGCTTTTTCCTGGCAGAGATAACACAGGTCACCCGCAGGCGCAGGCTCCCCCACCRCGGCACCCTGGGTGCCAGGGCCCAGTCCCGACCTCCTGGTGCCAGGCTGAGCCCCCCTCACCACCCCGGCGCATCTACCTCACGCGACAGCCCGCTCTGCAGGACACTGTTCCTGGCAATCTCACACATGTCACAAGTGCTGAGCTTGAAGACCTGGGCAGCGATGGCGTACTCCTCCATGAGGGGCTCCTGCCAGCACAGTAGCCATTAGCAGAGGGGATTTGGCACGGCCCATGCCACCCGCACAGCCCAGGCTGCAGCACAGGCTGGCTGGAGATCACTTTGCCCCCCTGGTGTAAATACTGCCCAAAGATAAAGCCCCAATGCTCCTAGCCCCAGCAGGCCCTGCCCCATGCCATACCTTAGTGTAATGGAACTGCATGGGGTCATCAGTAGAAAGGGACACCATGAGACCCTTCTGGTGGAAGTCAGGCAGTGGGTTCTTTGCATACTCCAGAAAGAGGCTGTTATTGCTGAGTGGGGACATAGCGATGGGAATTTGGGCAAGGAAGTACAGATACTGCAACACTGGGCTCTGCAAAGAAAAGCAGAATTGTCAGGTTAGGGATAAGCCTGCTGTACCCTCCACCTCTTCAGGGACTGTGATGAGTCCAGTCTCCAGCTCTGGTGCACAGACTTCATACCCAGCAAGAAAAGAGACAGGCAGGCTACTGGTCCTTCAGGGCCCAGATGGAACAKGACAGGCTAAGCAAGTTCAAATCTGTCTGATTTGGGACCTCAGCTGGCTGCAATGATCAATACCTAACCAAGGTAGGTCTGTCAGGCTGAAATTATAGGAAAGCTGGATGCATTTCCCAGCTATAGCCTCCGACATGCCTAGGGAAACCCAGAAAATAATGTAACATCTGCCTGTCAGTATCAGTCTAAAGCAAAGGCACAAGTAACTGTCAGCTCCAGTGGAGGCAGGCTGTGGACATGTTCTCCTCCACCACCACTCCTGGGCTGCTCTGTGGTAGGCTACTCCACTTACCTTCCTGAGGTTGAGGCCATGGGAGATATTATCTGCTGTCATGAAGGCTGCAAGCAGGTGTGTAATAGCCCCAGCTTCACCACAGTGTGGCCGGAAGAGGAAGGTGTTCATACCACGCTGCCTAAGCAAGTGGAAGAGCAACTCAGACCAGGCAAGTAACAGGGATATGCAGCATGCAAGCCAAGATCCTCCAGCTTCAAGTCATGCTCCCCTCCCCACCCCCCACCAGTGGAATTTCAAAAGAATATAGCATGACCCKAAGGGCACATTATGTCTGTTCTTTTCTCTCTTGTGCATGCAGTAGATGTTATCTCTGCATTCCTAAGGCATTCACTCCAGTCCATCATACTTCTTCCTGAAGTGTGTTTGGAAATTGCTCTGGGACATGAAGTTCCAAGCCATGTTGGTGGCAGAGCAAGGAGGGTGCCAGTCCTTCCACATCAACAATTAAATAGCTGAGACAATTCGTGAGGCAACCGCCCTTCCACCACCTGTAAAGGCAGGTCCCTGAGAAGATCCTGGGTCTCACCTGCGTAGATTGTTAAGCACCAGGATGTTAGCATACATATAGTATACATAGTAGGTGTAGGATGGGTTCTTCTCACAGGTCCACTGCTCAGGCTTTGGACTTTTGGTGGAGAACATGTGTCCACTATGCTTGGATTCGTCATCCACACTGTCAAAGCCAGTGATCTGTTTGACATAGCAGCAGAAGAAAAGTTGAGTCTCAAAGCTCCATACCTCAAAATCCTCAGGTGGGCTGGCTCACCCTACCTAACACAGCTCTCCATAGTCGGACCATCGCCTGTACCCCTGCTTCACCTGGAAGTAGAGTCCAGGCCAAGAGGGCAGTCTGTTTCTTGGGAAACCTCAAGCAGGGGAGAGAGCTCTCCCAATAGCTAGGAATAACGTCTGCACCAACCTACCTCTCCGGGAGGTAGGGGGAAAGCATTTCTCACAGTCCTACAGCAGCCTAGCTCACAGAACCTGCCTTCTCTGGAAAACTGCCCTCATAGAACATGGCAGTAGGGGCACAAGCTCACCTCTGATGTTTATCATGTCAAAGCAACACCATGGGTCATGTGCAAACAGGTATGCTCACCCTACCCTGACCGCATCATCAGGTGACACTCACGTGGCGTAGAAAGACACTCAGCTCTTTGTGGGCTTGAGGATTGACAGTTGCCTCAAACACAGGAACAAAGATATTTTCCAGCATTTTCCCAAAATGTGGAAGGAAGTTCTTAGACCTGAACACATCACTGTGGACAGAGATAGGAATTAGCCACTAGCAGAGGAAAAACGTGATCCACTTTCCCCATACTCCCTTCAGGGCAAAGAATCAGGCACAGTGTGTTTTAAGGGAGAGTGCTCTCCCAGACCCACAACACGTACTAAATCCTGGGTATCTGGATCATCCACTTCATGTTGGGGGAATAGACACGATGTTTGTTGAACCAGTTGGCCAGCTTGAACCACTCCTCAGCTGAGCGCCCATAGATCGAGAGTCGAGGCTCCGCGTACTGGTACTTGGCATCCTCCAGATCAGAACCAACCTCCTGCAAACCAAGACAGCAGACAATTGCATGGAGACCCTCCAGCCCCTGGGGCACAACAGCCCCACAGTTGAGCTGCAACCTCCTCCTCTATAGTCTCACCTTGATGATAGTAGCAAAGTACTCGCCATTGATAGCATTCTCTGTCTTCAGATAGAGGTCACGCAGCTCACTGGCACCCACAGGGTTATACTTGGCATTGAACTTGTCAAAGCGCTGAAATGTCTGCCGACCCTGCAGTGCAGAGGTTCAGGGACAAATACTGCAAACCCACACTATGTTCAAGTACGGCAGCTAGACGGGGACTGATCCAAACATTCCAGAATGGGAAAAACAAGAACTGCTACACCCTGCCACAAACACCAACACAGGCAATGCACCCAGGGAGGGGAAGAACCATGCCTAGAAGGGGTGAATGAGGGTGACCCAAAATTGGTTTTACATTAGGTGCCCTCCCACTTACAGCATGGACATCCAGGGAATCCACTGTCAGGTCAGAGGGGTGCAGACTCAGTTGCTGGAAAAGCTGTTTCAGAGTGAGCTGCTTGCCCTCAGCATCATAAACTACCCGGTCAGCATCCACACGATACGACTTCTTGATGAAGCGCAGAAGGTGCTTCTGGTTCATGCAGGCTGCAGCATGGATGTGTGTGTCTACCTGAGAAGCCAGAGGAATAACCGTTCAGCTTTGAGATGGAATGCTTTAGTGCCAAAGAAAAACAACCAACTCCTTGGGTGAGGCTACCTGAATGGTGTGGGGAATCGTACCCCAACATGGGCATAGGTGCAAAGCAGCCCAGACACCCTCTTCCCATAAGCAGGAATAGTGAAGATGCAACATGAATCTAACACCTACATGTCCTATGGGAGAACAGGCACCAAAACATCTTGGCTCCAGAATCGCCAGAGCTGTGAGTCTTGTCATTTACCTTCCGGCAGTTATAGAAGTCCCTGTGGGGGTTGTTCTTCAGCTCTTTCATTTCTTCCATCTCGTTCAGCATCTCATGCACCTGGAACTTGGATGAGAGGAACTTCAGGCGCCGGTGAGCGTAGGTCTTACTAGCAAAAGCAAAAGGTAGAACAGTGACTGGGAACCTTACCCTTTACAGAGGCACAAAGCCAGTCACACATGGGAAAGCAGCTTTCACATAAGGCAAGAGGAGCTCATACTGCCCTGGCCTGCAGACCTGCATATGGTGCTTCTCCTGGTTCTACCACAGAGCTGCATAGGAAGACCTTGGCCAGGTGAGACCATACCTGCAGCAAGGGTCTCCAATTCCCCAAAAATCGCTTTGCTCAGGACCAGTTGGGATGGTTGACAAGTGGGCTCCTCCCTCCTCTCAGAAAGAGAAAGGAGAAACTCTGATTTCCCCAGGTCCTCCCTCTGCTATATCAGGCAGACCTGCTCAGCTGCATCCAGCAGCACAGGATTGGGCACTTACACAGGTCCCTGTGCAATCAGGGCCAACAGGAAGTTCATGTCATCAAGAAAGTGCTCGAGGCTGGGATACGGAAGGTCCTTTGGCTCATTTCTGTCAGCTGCTGCCTTGTCACTATAGACGTAAACWACTCCATCCTTCATCTGGACATGGTACCCCAGGTCTTCCTCCAGATCCTCAGTTGCAAAGGGATCCTGTCCATCCTTCACTGGTGAGGTGAACACTGGGTCAAAGGGAGAGTATCATGAGGCATAGGCTGCCCACCAAGACCATACAAGCCTGCTGAGCTCCTCCATCCCAGGTAGAAGGCAGGGACAGCCCTGCACTGTGATAATGAAGAAGATACCTGGGCAAGTAGCAACCCTGCACAGCACTTAAGAAAATCCCTTTCTCACCCGTGCTTGCCCCATGCTGAGGCTGGATTAAAACCCTCCAGGTGTCTGAATGTACCTGGACCAGCATCACTCGCCCTCCAAACCTCGCCTTCAATAGTGCGCAGGTACTGAGATGGGGTCTTGGGGAATCTCTGCACAGACTTTTCCATGTATTTCTCCCGGATGCACAGGGCACGGTATAGACCTTTGCAGACAACTTCAAAATCTTCAACTGTTACCTGCAAGAAGGTTGTTGCTGAATGCAACCACACAACTGGAATCTAGCCACCTGAGAGAGACACTGGCAGACCAGGACGCGGAGAGATACAGCTCTGTTTACAGTGAGATACATACTTCACTACTCCCTCCTCCTCACTGCTTTGGCAGAGCAGGGCAAAGAGGGGATGTTAGGCCAAGTCCCAGCTAAGGCAGAGAGAAGTTCCTGAAGCTAAAACAAATGAAGCTCAGCTGTCAACTGCCCTTACATTTCCCACCTCAAGCTGTGATTGGCAGTGAAATCAAAGCCAGGCCAGGCCAGAACATGAGGAACTATTTTTGGAGCCCAGCCTGAAACTGAAGCAGGACCAACAACGTACACAGACCCAGTACGTCAATGATTTTTGATTTACTGGACAGTCAAGTGTTTTGAGCAGCCCAGAGGTCACACTGGGGTAGCATGAGAGAATACCACACAGCATTGCAACTAGCTACAGTCACAGCAGAAGGAAGATGCCTGTGTGAGGAGAGAGTTCCAGCTTCCCCGACTGCTCTTCTGCCATGCAGCATCTCAAAAACAGCATAAACACAACAGGCTGTGGAGCAGTAAAGGAGGGAGGAGGAGTAATTGGCATAAGATTTGCAGGTCTTGGACAGACACAGTAGTGTGCACTCAGGAACAGGCAGTGACAGAACAAGCGCAGCCCACTGTGCCCTCTCTTCCCCTATACTCAGTTCAGAGAATCCCTGGAAAGCATGCAGCATCCCAGACACTCCTGCAAGGCGTTCAGCCTGCATTCCACCATAGGTGCAGCAGGGCACCATCAGATGCTTGTGAGGTGCAGACTGAGCTGGGAGATGCAACTTTCCCCTCTGTGTCTGGTGCAGACTGGTAACACTAGGCCCTAGTGAAGGACATGCAGGGATGAGGTGGGAGTCAGCATGGGGAAACAAACAGCCATGCTGGTACCTACCCCAGAGGCAAAATCCCCTGTGATCTGCACCCGCTGGAAGTCAGGCACAGTCTGGTACAGGGGGGAGGTGGAGATGACCTCGTCAATAGTGGAGAGTCTGGTCATTGCCTTGTGAGCCACAGGGACAGCCAGYGCAATCGTCTTCAGGCGGACCAGGCGCTTCTTCCTGCCAAGCAGGAAAGCCTCAGGCAAACTGCCCTGCCTCCACTCCCGCACACCATCCCCAGCCACACAAAGGGGCATGGGGTGCTTACCATAGCCGCATCCCAACTCTGCGCCACATGGCTTGTCTCACCAGTGCTTTTGGAGCACCTTCAAAGCCTAGGCTCCTCCCCAGACATGGCTGGGGGCTGCTGAACACATACTAAAACCAACCTATTAGCCTAAGCTACTCAGTGCCGGGCTGTACATGGTTCCTGCTTTGGTCTATGCAGCACTGACTCCACTATCAGGACATTTCATATCCCTCAGCCCTTGCTGTCCTGCTGCTGCAGGGCTAGACACAAACCCCTTTTCTCATGTGGAGTCAGGACTTACCAAGGGAAACAAAGGCAAAAGAAACTAAACCCAGGCTTCAAGGCCCAGCCTGATACCCATTCCACATATCCCATAGATATAAGTACCCCAGCACACGGAGAAGCGCTTTAAACTCTGGTTCCAAGAACTGTGGGGAGAGGCACAGCCAAGAGCACAGGCCACAGCAGAAAGAGTAGCCACAGACTCCAGGCATGGTCTCTAGAAGTCACGTCTTTCCAGAGAAATAGCTCCAAGTTTCCCTTGCCAATAACCCTGTGGCCATTGTAGTGCTGATGCCCAGGTAAGCAAAGGCTGTCCTTGCGGGGGGACTGTGGGAAAAGCTGGAGAAGAACCCTTGAAGCGCCCAACAAATGTCATGGGACTAGCAAGGATTTAACCTGTTTCATGTGATGAGCTGTTTTCACAGGCCCTGAATTACATTCACTCCACTTTCTTCCAGATCTGGTTGGGGATGAGCAGACACTGCTGCTCTCTCTTCCCAATACTGCCCTAGTTGTTGCTCACCGCTTTTCTGCTGTGGCAGTGGTCTCCTCATGCATCATGTGTGCTCTCATTTCCTGGCGTGAGATGGGGCAGATCTCTTCCACATCAAAAGGTGAGATCTCCTGCCTGATCTCCTCACCTTTCACCTCTGAGGCAAAGACCTTCTCTGCAAAGGACCGCATTGCCTCATCCATCTCTGCAAGGAAAAAGTGCAGGGTCACGCAGGTACCTGGTTCCCAGTCACCCGAAAAAGAAGGTGCCTCTTACAACCAGCCGAGACCTCAGCTGTCATTTCCTTATGACACCTCTATCTCCACTCTGCCTGGAAGACTCTGAGCACCCTCCAAACTTTGAAACAAACTTACAGGGCCTGTGCTGCATCCAGTGGGCTGGAAACAAGCTTAGATACTCCCAGCACACCACAGAAGTTGAACACAGCCCACAGTCCTAGAGGAGCATAGAGGCTTAGAAGGGAGTAAGCACTTAAGAAAGGCACTTACGAGAGCACCATCAAGGGCAGAGGGGAGAGATTGGCAGAGCCCTTCCAGCTTCATGAAAGCTAAAACCCTCTTGTTCCACAAGCCACCCGGGCAGGACGAAGACAAAAGTGGAAAATAAATGATGCTGCAAGACCTGCCTCCCATCCCCTCAAAACACCAACCATTCAGTGCATTGCAGCAAGCTGTGGTGGATCAGGGCCTTGCTGTTACCGCCCACCAACTTGCTGCCTAAGGAGAATGGACTAGAACACATAACAGGGTCTGAACCTAGGTTCCCACTGGCTTGAATTGGTTCTGGGGCCTGTTTCTGGTCTAAGACTTTAGCAAGTAGTTAAGAGATCATAGATTATGGTCTAAGGCTTCAGAAACTTGGGCTACTAATGCTATGTTAAATAGCTAACTCAAAGAAAGTTGGACTGAAACTGTCTAAACACCAGCACACAGCTCCTACAGAGATAGCATTTCAACTCTACCCTGGCCATAGATGAGCTGTAAGTCACTTTGGCATACTGATCTGAGCATCTCACATCAAGATAAAACTGCTGTTATGCTAGGTGCATAAGAAGAGTGGCTTCTGCAGCTCCTGCAGGGAAGTCAGGTTGCTCTAGAGAACAGGAAGCAAAGCTTTGGTCAGAATTTGCAGAGGCATCCCCTGAAGCTTCCAGATACTGATGTGCCAACAGGATGCAGAGCAGCAGCCAGGCAGCTGTTGGCCAAAGCACTGAGCTTCTGCGATCACAACACACCTGAAGAGCTCCTGGAAGGGAGCAGCATGTGGCCTCAGACCCTCTCAGCCCATCACATCCAGCATGCTGCAAAGGTGCCAACTAACATGGCTCCACAAAAGCGTCCAGGAACTCAAGGCTGGCTGGAGTTGCAGGGAGAAGGGGAAAGGGCGTTGTTAAAAGCCCATGCAACGCCAGCAAAATACCACAGAACAAGAACGCAAGGGCTCTATTAAGAACATCTCTTGGAAGCGCACATTTGCATAGCAGCTCGTGGGCACTGAGCAGGCAATGGCAGCTTAGCATGAAACATACAATTGATGCTGACAGATAGACACATGAGACCACACCATTGACATGTCAGGCAGAACACAATCAGCAATGAGGAACAAAGCAGAAAGGATTGACATGCTTGACAGCAGCACACTAGACCAGGAAGGCATTTTCAGCACTGAACCTGGCCAATTTATGTTCTCTCAAGGTCAGAAGGGGGGCTCGAGGGGTGTGTGTGTGTGTGGTGGGGGGGAAGGCAACAGTCTATACCTGTAGCCCTGAACTTGCAGTTCCAAGGTCCTAGCTGTGCATTAGGGGAAAACCATAACACTAGGGCTTCCTTCTCCCACAGCTGAAGCAAAGAGGCTTGTACTGAGCTGTAAACACATGATAAAATTCTGACAGTAGGTTAGTTTCTCAGCAGTGCAATGTCCCAAAATTAGAATTTCAGTAATACAAATTGTACTGCTGTTAGAAAGCTGCTGTATCATCAGTAGACGCCAACTCATTCTTGTAAGATAAAGTGTATCTCTTTGCACTATCCCATTATTGACCTCTGTTAAGGACCTGGGATGACAGATGTCTCTGTAAAAACGTTTGCTGCTGACATGTAAGGCTTCAGCAAGCATGAAATAAGATGACAGGGGCACAGCCTGAATAAAGAAGATGAAGCATTGTATCTATGCCCTCATGGATCAAATCCATTAGGAATGGGCTGTATCCAGAAGAAGTTACTTTGTATTTATTTATTTTTACAGAGGTCTACCCTAAACAAAACAAGTGTGAGGGAAATTGCAGAATGATTTTGCTCCTTCTATAGAGGAAAGAGCTCACCTAAACAAGGTCCATTTCCTAAACAGGAGCTCCAGGGTGCTAGGACAATATTTAATAGCAGCTTCATATATCAAAAGACCTAAAGGCTGGCACCACTCCATAAAACAGTGAGGGGCACAGGTGGCACTGCTGAAAAATAGCATCTTCTTGAACTGCTGAAAGATCATCATGATCATGTAACTGTTGTCTGTTTCCAATGATTATGTCCAGTCAGTAATTCAGCAGAGTGTGTAAGTTCAGCATTACTTACCTTTCTCTTCTGCTGTTTGAGATAAAGCAGAAATAAAATAAAAAGATGTGATCAGCCCTTCAAAACCTAAGCCTTCGTGCTTAATCACCACATCAGTGTCTAAAAAGGGATTATGAAAATACAAATTTTTAGCTAAAGCCTTCTATTTACAAAAGAAAACACTATTTGTCATTCCATACAATATAAAGATGAAAATTCAGTGTTTTATGACGCCATCTCAGTACTCTTTGCATGAATGAACCACATTGCAGATGCCAGTCCAACTTGAGGCACTCTGACAGTGCTCAGATGATCCGGCTTCTGCCTCATGGGAAGCTTGGAGTTCCCCTACAGCTGCTCAGGAACAGCATTTTGGAGAACCTACATCACCTCAGTCAACACTGCAAGCAATCATTGGATATGCAATCATCTAATAAGACCTGGCCATCTTGTTAAGTTTCTCTCTAGACCTATACCCAGCAGCAGGGACACAGAAGAGACCATCTGAGAGTCCAGGAACAAAGTCAAGATGGCAAAACAGCATTCTCCTGCCTGAGTAAAAAAGCAAGTATTTTAGTGACTCAGGGCATCAGCGCTACTTTGCTGTTCTGTCTCTGACTTGCCATCCTTCGTGTTTTAAGGATGGTCATTTCAAAGATGCTAAGCTTCTCTTTCATTTGCCTGCCAGCTATTGTCACATCTCTAGTTACTCAGTAATAGACAGGAACAGATAACTGAGACATTGCAGCTCCACAGATCTTCACTCCTGGTGATACAGGATGGCACCAACATTTGAGGGTGCTGCTCACCCCCTCTCCCTCTAGCTCCCTCCCCCCCCACCAATCATTCAGAGTGGGGCTCTGGAATCAGTCACCAACTGCTGACTTCCCAAATCCCAGACTGCAGAATATGCGCTCCTGGCATTTGAACTCTGTATTCATTTGCAAACCAAGTATTTCAGAAAAGCCTGGTTTGATCTTTCACCTCTTTAGTGGATAAAAGTTACACTCATGAAGGTCTAACTCCACCTAATGTTGCAGGGCCAGGCTTCAGTGCTAGCTTCACTTATCAGGACACTRTCTATCACAATATACAGCAACTAAACATGCTCATATCAGCCCCATTAGGTGCTGATGTTCTTCAGGGCTCTGAAACAGTGGTCACATGCCCCTCTGTGAGGCCTGGCTGGCCTTGCCCCTGATGCCCAGCTTGTGTTTCCCATACCCTGAGGTGCAGCACACAATGGCTCCTGAGCTCAGCCAGGCTGACCAGAGGCACCCAAAATCCCTCTGACCTCTTCTACAATGATTTGTGGTATCATGATACCGCAAGAGCAATAATATTTTTTTTCAGTACAAGTAGAACACAAGATGTAAATGATACTGTCATTTCTTTGCTGTACCCTCTAAAAATGTCTCTGAGCAGGAAGAGAAACCCTCAAAGACCCAGCTATGTCCCCTAGACTGCAAAGATACTGTACCATCAAAGTCTCAGAGCAAGCTTGCTAGCCTGCAGCCTCTGTGGCTCCTTGCTTCACTTTGGCTTTCAGACCTACCTGGAATTTTCACCCGTGACATCTTTGCAGCAAGTTTGCAGAGCCCCAGATAACACCCTACCACAACAGGGCACAAGTAGCGGACTAACCACAGAGCAGGCTACAACCAGTTTCATGGCTTTCCCTTGCCTGTAACCAGACTCTATCACTCTAAAAGGAGAAGGGAGGTCAACCATAGGACTATTTAAAGTGCAGCCACAAGCGCTTGCAGTGAAACAGGTGAAGCTAGGGCTCGAGTTTAACTTTTTTTTTCCCCTCCTCACATCAGGCCTTCCTTTCATATTCAGTAGTATTTCACCTGTTGTCTAGACAAATTATCACATCTGGGAGCAATTAATTTTTCTAAAGTGAGACTGTAGAAGTCAGTCTTTTAAGAGACACTAGAACTGATGTCTTGTGTGCTGAACCAGTAGTTTAAAGGAAATCTTGATGCACAAGGCTGACGTTTTAATCAGCCTTTTGGCCCACAGCTCCTGTTCCAAGTAGAAATGGTGAGCTCCCATCAACTAGTGTCCTATTCAGAGAAAGCTTTAACTGAGCAAAGGATCTCATTGAAAGACTGGATTTTAGCTACAAGAGGTGCATAGATGTCCTCGTATCTTCCCAGCTGAATGAAACAGGGGGGAGTGTGGAACCAGGAAAGTACAAGGAGTAAGGTATAATTTTGTTCCTGAGCTTGTCCAGAATTGCTTTTATTAAATTTTGAATTGCAGCCAAGTGATTTTCAGTTAGCTGGCAAGCCTAGGTATTGCATAACTGCATATGGTAAACCATAAGCATGGCATATCTTGTAGCAACCAGCATTTAGCGCAATCCAAGGCGTGGCAGAAAACTCTCCTCGAAGCTCCACAAGGCTTGTGGTGTCTTGGTTCTGGCAAGGAAGGGTATCACTTTGGGAAATGCCTCCTAGTGCCCAGCATTAAGCAGATTCTCTCTAGCATACAGGCAATGAAGACTGCACCCAGTCGTTGTGAATCTCTTCAACTCTTGTTCAGATCTCTCACATGGTACTGGAAAACAGTTCCTGTCTGTGGAAAACAGTTTGTATTTGTACTGCCCTGCATGTTGCCACAGTTGCTCTGAGCTTCTGAGTCAGCTTCCTGGTGGGAAACAGTGAGCCTAAACTGGTCAGCAGAACACAATGCTTTTGGTTTGAAAAGGGTCTTTTCCTGTTTGTTTACACCTTGTTGCTTGCTGGAGCTGGAGATAAACTGTACTGAGATCAAGTAAAGAATCTAGGGGTATATGTCAGCACAATCCAGCTGCTCATTTAAAAGGTGACTTCGGAAACAGAATAACCCGTACCCCTCAAAAAGGCAAGGTGGTCTGGAATTATACATGCATGTAAGGGCTTCCTGTGCTATCTTCAGTAGGAATAGCTAAGACAAGATCTTGTCCCGAAGAAGACTGAATAAGTGGAAGAGTTACTTGCATAAGAGTTAGAAATAAGGTGCAAATCACAGATTGATTTTGTCTAGGGACACACAGGAAGCCTGTGGCACAACTAATCAGTGAAGTCATGCGAGTTGAGACCTGCACCAGCATCTGCAGATGAGATCATTTCCAAAGCACTCAGCAACTCTTTCTGGAAGATCATACTCAGTGTGCATAACCTCAAGACAGACTGGGTTACAACTAGGGCATTCTCCAGAATTCAGGGAGTTTTAGCCCCACTTCCCAGGTATTTACCAAGAATATCAATTGGTTCAACTCCCCAACAAGCAGAGGTGCTGACAATAGGACAACACTAGGATGCTGTTGCAGTCTTGGTCTCCAGTACCTAATCTCCTCTCATGCTGGTCAGCAGTCTTCAGTTTCTGAATTACTTTTGTCCTTAATCATTTCTTTGCAAGTTCCCAAGTCATATTATTAACTATTTCATTAAAAACCTATAAAAACCAGTTCCTGCTTATTTGCTTTCCCATAGATTGTATCTGCCCCAAACCTTCTTGGATATAATATCAAGATCTTGAGATTCACATCTGAAACCAAAAATAACCTTTGGGTGCAGAGGTCACCTTTTTAAACCACAGGGTCAAATTAACAGGGTTCATGGTAGAAATATGAGTAAAGGTTGAGCACGCTGTGCTAAAGTTAGAACTACAGCCTCTTTAAACTGAAGTAACTGGATGCAAACATGCTACCTTCCCATTCTTTTTCAGCTGGAAACAGAGCAATTCACACCCAAAGCGTTCACAGTGGCTCTAACAGCCGTTCCCCCCACCACCACCACCACCTCCCTGGAACTCTGAGCTGCCTTCATTCTGCATATGTCTAGTCAAAGGGAGAAAAATAAATAAATAAATAAAGCTAAACATACCAGAAATGTGGGTAGAGAATTTAGCAGGATCTTCCTCCAGTTTCCTCAGGAGACCAGCCATACTAGCTGTCTAAATAGAAGCCTAGGGCAACTTTTGCTAGAAAGCAGTTTTACTCCTGCAGTGTGCTCTGCCACAGCAACTTGCACTAAAGGGAGGCTCAGCAGGCTCCTCTCCATGCACACCACTCTTAGATATCCATTGCAGACTCCTCCAGGGCTGTCTAACTCAGTGGCTGATAACAGATTGTTCAGATATATTAGCCTCTCTTCTGGCAAAAAAAAAAAAAAGGATAAGAGGCCTTTGATAAGATGTGAGCTGGTTTCCAGGAACAGATCATTACAGATGACAATCATACTAGAGGAAAGTTCTCTTTATAAGCCAGGAGAGCCCCTGCCTTTAAGCACCCGTTCATAAGATTCTGAACCTCTCCTTTTGATGCAGACAATAGCTATTGCAGCTACTTGATGCAAGTTCAACAAAGCTCTGAACATCAGGAGAAGCGGATCTTTCTGACAATGGATCTTTCAAGGGCAAACCTCATCCAGAGCCTTTAGTTCCAACCTCTTGGCACATGATGAGCTTAATCTATGCAGGGCAGCACCTTTTGCTTTACTGTGTCACCTTTTCCTCAGACTGCAGCCCTGTGTCAGGCTGTGCAACAACAGCTATCCTGTGGAAACTGGTATGAGCTGGGGTTACTGTCTAACAGCTGGGTAGATACTTCTACACTGCCTAGAGAGAACAAGTACAAGGTG
Source organism: Rhea americana (assembly GCF_003343005.1). Classification (NCBI taxonomy): domain Eukaryota; kingdom Metazoa; phylum Chordata; class Aves; order Rheiformes; family Rheidae; genus Rhea; species Rhea americana. The sequence goes on along the minus strand of NW_028186359.1, from coordinate 101,558 downwards.
ACTATTCTGATCCCACTCACATTATTTGTGGAAATAACAAACAATGTCATAACCAAACTGGACTTTCTGCGGACACTGAAGATGGCAAGAATATCTGGAATACTTAGCAGTGAAGACAGGTGGAGACCTACTGCTGGGGGCGGGGGAAGACATGCAGCAGTCTAGGCTGAACATCTCCCCTTTGCAGCTCTGGTTTCTGACACCCAGGCTAAGGGATAACACTGTATTACTCGTCATTCAGAAGAGGTGGTGCTTCAACCCTACCTTGCAGTGTCTCTAGACCCCAGTACTCTGAGTATGCACAGTTCACAGTAGGAACCAGCCAGTAAGTACACAAAGGTGAAAATCTCAAAATCAAATATGACTTTTTTCTTTTAAGTTAAAAGTGCTGTTCAACAGCTGCTTTATGGCATAGTTTATTTTTTAGCTCTTTACACACAGAAAACAGATTGGACTCTGTGTTCCAAAAGTCTCACACAATGTTAGAAGAAACACACTTAAGCATAGTCATGCAACACAGCATTGCCTGACGTAGGAGAAAAGCCAACATCAAATCATTTATGACTGAACTAAATAATTTAGAAGCCTAATGGAGAACATGATTTGGACACAATAAGAACTTAATAGCTGATTTCACTCCTGGAACACTGAGTAGAAAGATCTCCTCTCCTCTTTTTGCTCTTGGAAAGTTCCTTTCCAAGGACAAAATCCACAAAAATGTTACGAGATCCCTCACTGCAAACATAAAGACTCAACAGTAACTTAATGTGACAACACAGATTGGTGAAGTCATTAAATTCACACTAAGAAACAAACTTATAGTGTATCTTAAAGTAGATTTCACCTGTCACTGGTGCTACAGCAAACACGATACAGCCATTCATGCTACATTACAGAATCAACAATTTGAGTAAGTCCAGATCCTGTTAAGAAAACACAAATAGTACTAACAAGCTTTCTACAAGCCAGTTGTGGATCCCTCCCTCAGATCACTACTACAAAAGAAATGACTAAGTAATTCAGAGTTTATTCTTTAAAAAAGTTATTTAAGAGGCAAAATAATTTATTTAACTCCCAACAAAAAAGATGTGTTATAGAAAGCAAATAATTTTACAAAGTGACAACAATTTAGCCCTTGGATGTGAAGTCCAGATCCCAATGCTTCTCAAGATTCCTGGCTGTTGTACACAAACAGGCTTGGGAAGCAAAGAAGGACCAAGTAGACAGAATATAATTCAAACTTTAATTACTCTCCCTTCTCCCATAGGGCTGAAATTGCTTGAAATCTGTTTCTAATTGAACTATACGTAAAAGTAGTGACACCTTGAGCACCATAGTTACTATCCAAAGCCCTACYTACGACAGCAAAATAAAATCTGAGCACCACAGTTTAAGCAAGATCATGGTGTGAGGACACTAACAGGAACAAACTAGAGTGTTACACTATCTGATTAAATAGTTGTTCTCAGTCCATAAAAACAGGAACATTTATTTCTGTTGTTTGCACCCTAACTTTCTTTAATATTTTACCTCAATCAGGTTATTTATGCCCATTTTTCTTAGTCAGTATAGTGAAACTAGCCTGGCACTAGCAAAGTCTTGTGTTGGTAGTTCTAAACACCAACATTCAGAATAAATCTACAAAACTGCTTTTTCCAGGAACTTGCCTTGTGCAAAAATTTTTGTGCTTATAATCTCTCCAAAAACTCCTGGGGTTTGGTGCTTCCGGTGCTCAGTGCTCTAGGACTTGCCAGTAAAAAACAGGATAACACTTGGCCAATCATCCACTAGCAAATCCAGAATCAAGTATTTTTAAAGAAGCCAGGTGGATTTTATACTTGAAAATCACAGCTAGCAAAGTCCTGATTAAAGTGCATCCAACTTGTGTTGTTTCCAGTAAACACACTACCTTCCCAAATCCAACTCAACACCATTAACAGACACTGAGTGACCTGTAAAACAGTTATTATGTTATTATACTAGGGACACTTCTAAGAGATCAGAACAGCTCTGATCAGACAAGCTGAGATATAGCTATCTGATGCTGTTTTAAAAGAGCATCCTGTGTGGGAGAACCATACAACAGAGAGGAGTGAAGGAAAACATAGTACATGGGAACGTATGTGTTCCTGTTGTACCTCCCGGCATCAACACTGACATGAAGATGACAATCTGGAGCACCTGCAGGTCAGGAACACACAGGAAGGCTTTGCTACCCTGGTATGTGTATAATGAACTTGACTTAACCAGAAGAAATTTATATCTTTTTAATGACCCCATTGACTTTGAGACTAGGCTTGATGAAATGGCTGTAAGAGCCCACCAAGGCAGGAGGAGACTGCACAAAGTTCTCCTCCTACTCTCACCAGACCCAGCCACAGACTGCAGCTGCAGGACCAAGTGTAGACTCAGGACACAAGAACTTTTCTGTTGGCACTGAAACCTCCCTGTTTGACCAGCAAACTGTCTGCTCCATGTTTCTGCTCAAACACGTTTTCCTTGATCAAAACAGCTGCCTCAGATCCTAGAGTGGGAAGCAAGATGACCATGTAAACACAGGTCTCTAGTAGCAGGTTGTGCCAAGAGTGTGCCAGACATTTGCACCTTACTTAGAACACATGCATTCACTCAGTGGGCTGAACCAAGTGGTAAAGGTAGCACTTGTCACTGCAACACCACAAAACTCCATAAAACGTTACGATGTTCTGTTCATAAATCCTGACACCCAGACCTAAATACACAAGAAGATGGCTCTCTAAGACCTGACTTGTGTCCCGATGCATCATGTGATGCATATGCATTAGGTGCAGTCAGTGATCTTCACTGACTATAATTACTCTTAAATGTAATGAGAGACTGGGCACAACGAATTATTTCATGCTCATGCCTGGTAAAATACCCCAGTTATCTTAAACTTGCTTATATAATCCTATGGGAAAATTACCTGCACAGGTTAGCTCTGCAGGATCCTAAAAGCTAGTGCATTCTCCTCTACAGTATTAGTGGTGAAATACATACTGATCAACCCTTACCAGGTCTCCTTCCCTTTTAAGATTTTATGTAGCCCAAAATAACATAGATGCATTTATCAGCTCCCATACAAATCTGAGAATTCCCAACTTTGGGGTAATATAGTTAGTTATTTTTTAATAACACCTAGAACATGCTACACAACGTATAGAGATGATTCTTGGAGGCACTTACATGTACTTATGATGTACCTCCAGCCAAAAGGAATATTTACATTTTCATACTTGCCCATGCAATCTTTAGACACCAGCTGCAAAAGATTTCCCAGGGCCATGGACACCAGCCAGTCATACTCTGAACACTGGAATCCTGTCTGCCAGGAAAGAAACTCTTAGTTTTCCAAAATAATACAACAAACATACACGAACACAGGGGTAACAAGAACTCACCATCCTGGCATATTGGGAACTCCACACTGGAGTGCTCCAAAATGCTGACTACATGTGACCAGAGATATATCCCAAAAGTTCTCTCATAATACTCTTTGCATATGTAATTTCATTAAGTGGACAACAGTATGTCACACAACTCCACTTAGCAACAATCAGTCAGCCCTTGCTCAAAGATTGCTTTCACACATAACTATCTTCTCATATGAGGAAAACACACACACAGACACACACAGATTGTAGTTTATAGGCATAACAGCCCAAATTTCAATAGTAATGATTATGCCAAATGCTTAGCTGGCAGGCAAGGGATGCAAATGAACTCAACTCAGGTCGCAATGCTCTATATAATGCTGCCCACTGCTGTGTATGCCGCTGATAAATCATGTTTTATGTAAAAATATTTTAATCCATATTGTATCATATCAATAAAGACTAAAATAACTTGCAAAAATATGTATTAGAAGTATCAAGGGTAAAAAGGTGATATAGCTTGATATCCCACACTCCAAGAAGAGGATTAAGATTGTATATAGTAAAGGAAGTAGTATTAGAAGGGATAAATCTCTCGATATTTACTGATGTCTAATTTCTATTGGAGACTGGAAACTCCAGATTAAGATGTACAAATCTGACACAAACAAACTGAAATTAAGCCTTCAGCAATTTCCACACTCCTGCTGGGTTGGCAGACTGGCCAAATACACCCCCTGTTGCCTCAAGACTTATTACTCCCCCATACTCAACACTGCTCTATCAGACAGAAACAAGAATTTGTCTTTGCTGTAGGATGCACTGTCTGAGCCCACAGGACAGAATTCAGTATCAGTAGCACACAGACTAGAAAAGTACACATTTTCTAAGAAATATCAGTAGATTTTGCAACAGTGATCACACATGTATGTCCCAATTTAAGAGGTGACAGTGTTTTGTTCTAGGAAGAACTCAAGAGACTCATGCAATAATTTTCTTGTACTCTGAGGCTGTTAAAACAGGTTCCAGATTCCCATCAGCGTATCATACACCTATAAATACACCACTGAACTCACTCCTTCCTCATTTTGCAAGGATGCTGCAACCAGAATCAGCTCAGTTTTCTGTTGCAGCTCATTGCCCTGCTCCCCTCAGCCTCAACATACTAAATCTGTGGCAACTACTATACCAGTTACAATAAACCTGAAATTCCAGACTCCTTCCCTGACAAGGAGACTTACTAACTACATTTTACAGAGAAAAAATTTGAAGAGACTGTATTTAAAGTCTGGTGATATGACAAAATAATTCAGAAAAAAATAATTTGCAAATTAAGGACAGAGTTGAACAACAGCTGTCCAAATGAACTAACCTCCAGTTACTAGACTAGCTATTGAGAAGCCACTCAAAAACACTGGCAGTCAATGCTAAAATGAGCAAGTGGCTAATATGGTCCAACTTGGAAGAGATCTGAATGCTGTAGAAAAGCAGTAAAGAATATATACAATTCCACATACAAAGAGAGTCAAAAATGGATGCAGTACATTGTTCTCCCTTGTTCAAGAGTCTTACAAACTGAATTTTCCAGCCTACAAATTCCTGCTGTGGCATCCTGTTGTGCAAAGAGATTATCCACATTCTTCTCAAGGCTTGACTGCTTAAGACAATGAGCTTCCAAAAAATCCCAGTCCTTAGGTTTCCCTTAGCCTGACAGAATAGAGTACAATTCCAAATCTTCTTAGCAAACAGGCACTTAAATAGCAAAGATACCTCATTTTTATTACAGAAAACAGAGTAGGTAGAGTAGGTAAGTTGCACTCTTGGACAACGTAGATGTTGCAGATATGCTGTGTGGGTGTACAGACAGCAGATACTAATCCAATACGTGACAGAGACATTCATAACTGTAAAATCATCTCTGATATTACCTGCTGAGAATTTTTAGGGTCACTTCTCAGACAGCACTATAAATCTGAATCCAATAMAACAGGGACAAAAAACACATCTAGCTTTTTCTCTAGAGGTAAAGTGTCATCTTTTTCACAGCATTTAGTCTCTAAAATTCACTTTTTTCCTTGGAAAAAAAAAAACCAGATAAATCAGAAAAGAATCCCAGTGCATCAAGAGATGTGACTGCTCTATTAACTGAGCAAGGAGGTATATGCCAGAGTTGTTCTCTTCAGATGGAGCACAGAAAAGGACTTTGTACTAATGAACTGGTACCAAAATACTGCAGGGCATCATCATGAGACGCAATACAGTGGCATCAAGATTCGTCCATCAGCTACATCTGAACCAGGTGTTCTTGGCATCTGGAACAGAAAGGCATCTCTAATTAGCTGCTGTACAACTTTGTGATGGATGTATGGTACAACAATGTAGTACCAGTCCTGGACTAGTCCACCTGTTTTATAGTGATCAGCAATATGTTTTCAGTAACGGTTGAAAACCTCACTCAGTTGGGACATTCATAAATTTCACCACTAGCTTTACGTTACTTGTTTCAGCTTTGAACACTGAATATTCCAGAGGAATACAGTTCAAAATAAGCTGTGCAGAAGTCACTCAATCATCAGCAAATAGTGACCACAGAATTGCGCATATTCTTTTCACTTCAGGTGATTCTTAAATATAAGACAGAAATTACACACTCTTCAATTCCAGAAAAGTTTAGGGGTAGGGAGTAATTAACTGTAGAATCTAAACATCTGGGGTGTCAACAGGCTGTACAATAGGGGAAAAAAATTATGGTAGTCAGTATTTCTAAGTTATGCTTATCAAAACTTGAAAACATGCAGACAATAAAAACAAAAACTTAAATCATAGCTCACCTTATCACATCATGATACAAGACAATCCCATACAGCCTTGATTCCCATCTTCATTGCTGTTGAGCTTTTTCATCCGGTACTGCCGGATCTCTCTCACCAGCGTGTAAAAAGCATCTTCCACACCCTGAATGCAAATGATCCAGGTAAAGTATTTCTTTTCCTGACTCCTTTGAGATCACTGTTCTTTCCACCACAGGATCCCTTAACATATTTAAAACACATACTTTTACAGGAAGAGTAGTAGCCAGCTTATCCCACAATTCATCAGAGCAGGGAACTAGCACCTATGTCCAAACCTCTCCACTTACATTCTTAACTCTTCCTGAGGCAAATATCCAGAGTAACAGTCATTAAAGGAGACCAGGATAACTGTAACCATAGAGAAATTCTGTGCAGGAAACAAGCTGCTACTTGCCATATCTCCATTTCAGAATTCCATTTTTTAAACTGCTGTTTAACAATTGTACCTCTCCTGCTTCATTCCATGTTGACATAGTTAGAACACAGACTGACTGGACAGAGCCACACATTCAATATAATTCTGAAGGAGTCCTTCAGTTAAATCTCAAGGATATTTTCTGTAAACAATCTCATAATTGGCCTTCAATAAAAAGCCAAGAAACTGAACAGGTCTGGCGCGGCCAACTACACAGCCTAACTGCTTCTCAGCAAGAGCAGATGAAGCTCTCTTCTTCACACAAATACCAAACACACACCCCTACAAACACATATCTCAGTCAGTGCAAGACTGAAGTCATTTGAATACTGACACAGTCTAGAGATAAAAACAGAAATCTTACAAACTACAAGTGAGTGGGCAAATTAAAAGCTAAAATTGGAAATGGATTTAAAAGCGCTCACTCCTACAGGTAAGTAAAAAGTATACAAGAAAGAGTTACAGCATAAAAAGAAGTCAGACCAAAAATGAAAGCATCTTACCTGTCTTGTTTTAGCAGATGTCTCTATGAAGGGAATCCCATAGCTTTTTGCTAATTCTTGAGCCTGTTTTGTGTCTACTGTTCTTGTAGGTAAATCACATTTATTTCCCACTAGCACCATTGGCACATCATCTGAATCTTTCACTCTCTTTATTTGTTCTCTTAAAAAAAGAAAAAAGATTGTTAGGAACTATTTTCTATATGGAAAAGCTATTACAGTTCAGTACCTAGAAAACACTGTACTACAGAGATAGTATCAGTCTTTGACAAGACCTTGTAGGTTCTAACATTCAACAGTACTTCTAACAACTAGCATACTCCATCCAGCCCATGAATAAGCCCACTATGATGTGCTTTCCCCTTCCTACCCCACTTTATGTCTCCTTTTCTGTGTGCTCTGAATAACAAATAGCATTTGATTAACGCAACAACCAGAATAGTTGTTCTATTCTTCAGTGACTACTGATGTATAGATTCAGAATGCAKAAAGCTTGGAAAACTTTCAAAAAAAAGGGGGGGGGGGAAGCTTAACATTTTTCCAGCATTTAGTCTTCACTGGGTTTAAAGACCAATATACTTGATGACTCTCCAAGCATTTCTCCCTAGTGGTAAAGAACCAGATCATACCTGTAAAGGTTAATATCAGCAAATGATTTACTGTTGTTAATGGCAAAAACACAGAGAAATCCTTCCCCAGTTCTCATGTACTGGTCACGCATGGCGCTATACTCTTCCTGCCCAGCAGTGTCCAGAATGTCTAGCAAACATGTTTCTCCATCAATAACAACCTGCTTTCTATATGAATCCTGCAGAAAAAAACATGAGCATTTTAGATTTGAAAAAGTTAGCGCTACTTCTTTCAATAGCGAGCAGCATTAGGAAAAGTGAGCATGATGAAGAGCTTTTCTATTTTTTCCCCCTCTAATGTTAAAAGCATCAATAACCAACACTAAAAGCATTTTAAGCTATTACTCTAAAAATTGCACACACTTTCCTGCAAAAAAACAGAAGTCATCATTCACAAGAAATTTCTCAAGTAATAGACAAAGAATAATTTATAAATACCCTCACTACATATTATGACCAGAAACGAAAAACCTAGGTAGTTCTGCRGTAAAGCGACCTTTGCTGCTGCTGCTGTTGCCAGCCTACACTCTGCTTTGGAAACCGAAGTGGAATAGGCAGAGAACCTTTAAAGGGGCTTTTGCAGAATTCCTGATCCTGCGCACACTGGTCTCACATCTTGCTTTTTAAGCACAAAGTCAGCTGCAGGATCTAGCTCCTTATTACTTATGTACTAAGCTCCTGTAAATGTGCAAAGAAACAAATATAGGCTCTGTCACAGTTGAATAACTCTCATGTGTTTTTAAATACCATTCTTGAAAACAATGAGATGTTTTACAACTGTAAGGCTAACAAAACTAGAACTAGCACTCTGAGTGAATGCATTTATACTACAAAGAAAATAATAATACAAGCGCCGAATCATTGCTTAACTATGAACATGACAACATCGGGTTGAGTAAAGTGCCCCAGTGTGTGCGGCAAGCCCAACACTGCTGGAGCACCCCAGGGAAGGTGCTCAGGTCCCAAGCCCTTGCTTTCGGTTTGGGCCGAGCTACGTTTGAGGGGTCAGGCAGAGGGCCGCGTCCGAGCGCCGGTCACGCTGTGCTCCCGGCGGGGCAGCGCCTCCAGCCTTACCTCGATCGTGGGGTCGTACTCGTCCACGAAGTGGTTCTGGATGAGCTGGATGGTCAGCGCGCTCTTACCGACGCCACCGGCTCCCACCACCACCAGCTTGTACTCGGTCATGGCCCCGGGCGCGGCCGCCGGACGGCTCGGGGCGCGGCCCCCCCTCCGCCGCCGCCGCCGCCGCCGCCTCCCGCGCCCGCCAACGCGCAACACCCCTGCGAGCGGCCGCCTTCCGGCTTCCGGCCCCCGCATAGCGTCAGCGCCGGCCGCCGGAAGCCCTGCGAGCGGCGCCGCGCCGGCGCTTCCGGACACGTGACCTAGGAGCGGCCGGCGCCCCCTTTGGGTCCGGCGCCAAGCAACACACGGGGCCAGAAGGGAGACTTTGTTCAAAATCAGTAAAACTTTATTCTATTTCCATTCTTTGCCATTAACAGAAAAAAAATTGGAGAAAGCAATGTTTGTTTTACAAAGATAATGCATCTCCCAGAGAAGAAAACCCTAAATTGAGAATAGAGGTAACAAAAAAAAAAAAAAAAAAAAAAACAAAAAAAAAAACACAGTACTGCCCTCTATTCAAAGAAAGTAACTCCTGATCTTTTTGGTTAAAGTAATACTTAGACCAATCATTCAGTTTTCTTGCTTGATAAAGTGTGACTGGGAAAATAGGAGGAAGGGAGGGGGGGGAGAGGGGAAAAAAAAAGCACACAGACATCAACTATTTCACCTTGATGAAAGTCTCAGTACAGCTATGGAAAGCCTAAGTATTTATTCTTTTACAGTACACTGGGTGCCGGCTGCAAAAAAGAAAAAAAAAAGTATTCACTTCAGGCACAACTTTTTTTCAATTTAAATCAGTAAAAGAAACTGGGTTTTGAAGCTGCAGTGTTCTAAGCAGCAGTAGATTTGTGCATTGTTTTAAATATATTTAAATTACCACACCGATGGCACACCTCTGCCTTATGAAATTCTGCACTGCGTGTGTTCCAGAACATTACAAAAATAGGTCTACTCTGGAAAGAGACTTTCATTGAGCTCTAATGGAAATTTGCTGGTAAAGGACTCAAATGAAATATGAAAACAGTGTAACATTTGGCCACCAACTTAAATTATCTGAACATCCATACAGATTTTTATATGAAGATTAACATATTTCACCCTCACGTGGTCCTCAAAATTTGAGCAGAGTGAGCAGAAAGTGAGCCTTCCACTTGCAAGGCAGGAGATAATGCATTTGAGTGCTAAGGCATAGTAAAACCTTGGCCAAAATAACAAAGATAAAGCATATGTAATTGTAGTGCAGAATTCCATAAGGTCTACCAAAGTAGAGCTGTCTATAATGTTTACTCACATAGGCAATGTAGATTTGCAGTTACCAGTTGCGTTAAATGCACCATTCAAAACAAGCTTCTAAAATGTGATACTATAAGGCGCCACCTTAAGTTCTCCAGGATGCAACTGTGCATAATTTTAAAATGGTTTCATAAATTTATTTTAAACATAACATGAGAAGGTGTTAAACTGATGTAATAGCTTCTTAGAATTTGGAAGGGATGAATTCAGTACCCTTCACCAGCCCCCATCACTCAGTCGTACTTCAGGTATGGGTTTTGTGAATCAGTCTATAACACCAGCCTGGCGAATCTTTCTCTCTGCACCAAATCCCTGCAAATGAAAAAAAAAAAAAAAAAAAAAAAAAATAATAAAAAAAAAAAAAAAAAAAAAGACAGGAAAACTTTTAGCTCCAGGATCATGCTTTCAAGCAAACCTTGTTTTGCTCCAAAGAGGTACAGCATGAGCATATTTTTAATCATCTGTTTCCACGAACACATGCAGCATAAACTAGCAAAAAGGCAACCATGAGGATTCTGTTTGCTCTTTACAGTCCTAGAAACCTCACAGTTTCTGGGCACTGTTACCTTTCTGCATTTCACATGAAGTCTTATTACCACTTGAAAGGAAAGCTTAGATACAGAAATTTCACTTATTTCTGAAAAGGGCAGCAGAAGGGTTATAGTAGGAAAAAAACAAACCAAGATACTTGTTATAGGCAGAACACAACTAACAATTGGTTGCTTTTGTTCACTGTGCTCTTCTGAAATTGCAGCATGTGTTATTGACACTGAGGGTATAGAGCCCCTGCCTTCTGACTAAAGTAATATAGTCTCACACTGCAGCTAAGTTTACTAAGAAACGGAAACAGACACCACTTTTCAAACAGTTTAAGACTTCCAACAGAGGAAGCAATGTTATATTATCTAAGCCAAAACACAAACCGCAATTCTGCAAGCTAGTCTTTTATCTTATGTACCTTTGAGTTATCCGGTCCCCTGGGCTGACGAAGAACTGTTAGACGAGGAGCATTGGCATCATCGAGATTAATGCTCTTTAAACGATTGACAAGTCTATCAGGACGTGGAGCAGCAACAGCCTTAGCGCCTTCACTGTAACAGAGTCAACCATACGGATCAGTGATGACTTCCCAGAGATGATGTAAGCTACTTAATTCAGAATCACATTCCCAACCAAGATATTAGCATATTTTGGCTTGTTTGAAACCGGACCTTCTGGAAGAGAACCACAAACTTCTGCCTTACAACCATAACTGTAAGCACTGGATTCTGAAATAATAGTAGCTCAAAACAGTGTTCCTCAGTTACTACTAATGGTATGCATGACATTTCCTGCATTTGTTCACTTTGATTGAACCAGTAAAATGCTCAGGCTGTGCTGTGATGTGCTGGCAACTCACATCTCTGAAAACAATGGTAACAGATTCTTGAAAGCAAAATTAAGCATTAGCACTTCCATGACCACAGGATAAAATTTCAAGCTTCAGTAAAATATGCACTTTGAAGACAACTGCACTGCTTAGAAGTAGCTCAAAAGTATAAAATACTTGTCTTCCCAAACAAATGGTATGCCAAATAAAATAAAAATTAAAAAAAAAGTGCCCAGTACTGGTTTTCAGTTTAAAATGAAAGATAGATGTTTTCTAGAAAACAGGTGGAAGCACTATGCATAATGCAGAAAATGCCAGAGGCACCACTGTCTATCTACAGTGCTCCATTTAGAAATTAGGAAATAGTAGAAAAAAAAAAAAAAAAAAAAAAAAAAAAAAAAAAAAAAAAAAAAAACACATTCCCAACCACAAACAAACTATGCAATTAAGAAAAGATGAGAGTCTTGCTGCTGCACTGCACTGGCCACCCCATAAATGCTGGCCTTGTTCTCAGGTGAGAAGTTCTCACCAAAACCAGATGAAATTCATCGTCCCATTTCTAGGAAGAGCTAGTTTCAGTTTAAAAGCCACATGCATGGTATTACTGATGTAGAAGTTAGTGCACCAGATTAATTCCAAATCCTCACCAGACACGCCACACATTACAGGCACTGCATTTCCCTGTGCGCTGGTTCAGGATAACTGAAAACTCCACTTCATCCCCAGCCTGTAGCTCCACACCATCCTGAACTTCTTTGACATGGAAGAAGAGCTTTTTGCTGTCACCCACTTCATAGTTAATAAAACCAAACTGAAAACAACACATCACATGGTTACTTGTACCACCTTTATCTAAGCAGATTTAATGACATACTTGTTATTGCAGTTAAAACCACCACAGCCCACCCACAATACTTCAGTATAGAAGCTGAATTTACTCTTAACACTTTGGCTGGAAAAAACAATCCTGGATGTTTAGCCATCCATCAGGTTTCTAAAGTAAAGTCTACAGAACAAGTTCTAAAATCTGACAAGCATTGGCAGCAGCATTAAACTGAGAAAACCACTGCTGCATGTCTTTTCCTAAGACTCCATCTGAAAAGTTAGATAGGGGAGGGGAAAAAAAAAAAAAAAAAAAAACACTCCACTGTTTTGTCTGCATCAATGGTATAAAATGTCAGTTACTTCTGTTTATTGTTTTACTCATATGTAAAGCAATATCCAGCAAAACCCATCTAACCTCTCCCTAAATGACTAGAGCTTAGGGCTGCAAAATAATTATAAAAATAGACTGCATTCACAGCACTTAATTCTCTATCACTCTGCATTGCAAGTAACTAGGACAGTGATTGTTCTTCACAGTTCAGGTGAAATGTAATTACTGACTGCTTTCTGTTGTGAGTAAGTTTCTTCCAGTAGGAGAGTATGCTGCTACTTGTTTTTCTTGGTTTCTTTTGGTCTTAAACACACTTTTATTTAAATGCCCTACACAGCAGTAACTAGATCGATTCTTAGAACATCTCAGAAAAGGACAGAGTAACTCTTTAGAAACAACCACAAGAGAAACTGCTGCTCAGTAGTACCAATTTATCAACACCAAATAGAGGTTCACCTTCACTGAAGCCACATCATGCAGACTTACATAAATCAGTATGGGAGTTGCACAAAATTTTTTCTCTAGAAAAAGAGCATAAAGCAGTCCTAGTCTGTGCACAACTGAAGCTTCTTAAACTGAGTGCTGAACTGGGTTCTCATTTGCTTTACGCCAATTCAGTTACTTCTGATTAATATTCATCTTGTCTTCATAGTGCTCTTCACTCACCTGATCTTTCACACATTCCACTGTGGCTCTGCGAAAAGGTGTGATGTTAACAGCCATTGTCTGCCCATTTTGACCAAGAACACAGAGCTGGAATTTTACTGTCTCTCCCTTCTGCAGACAGTCACCTTTGTTCGCCATTCCAACGATTCCAAATGGATAAACCTCTCCTTTCATCTCACCTGGAGGAGAGGAAGTGGGAAAACAAGACAAAACTAAGATTTTTTTTTTTAACTAAGAATATTTAAAATTTATCTCCAGTACTAGAAATGACACTTTTACTGTCAGCAGTATGTCAGATTATATTCACACTATGTCAACATAGTGCAAATATAATCCTTAGCGTTTCTATTCACGTCATTAAATTACTAATCTTATTCTGCATCTGAAAAAACAACATATAAATTTACCTTAACTATACAACTGTATTTACTACTGTCATTAATGCAAGCATCAAGTATAGGTGACAAATCTTACCATCCTCCATGACTTCAATCATGCCCTGGTATTCAGTCTGTGTGGGATCTACACTCCGCAAAGGACGAATTACTTTACCGGAGTAAACAGTTGGATCAGCTTCTTCAGTGATCCCATTCACTGAAAAGACAGAAAAGAAAGAACAGAATGTTCCAGTCATAATTTTTGTTTTAAAATTGGAGTAATAAGTAGACTAGTTTCAGCCAGAAGCCTATAGTTTGCACTGCAAGACATCTAGGACAGTGGATTCTGTCACTCAGTAAAACTGAAACAGCTCTAATTCAGTAATACTTAGTGAAAGCTTTTCTAGTCAACACAAGAATTCCAACAAGAGGAGAGGAGGAAAGGTAGCTTCCAATGGTACTAAAAGCCTTGGATCATAAAAGCCAAATCCAAGGATTTTCATTCACTACCACTGCATTTCCAATTCCTGGATCATTTTAATCATTCGATATCCTTTGTGATTTCTTTCTTAAGGCCCCAATACCCACAACCTGCAATTCCTCTTGAAATCTCTCTTCTATGAAGAACAGCACAACTACTAGAATTATTAAGTTAGGTAGTTTTGCCACATGATCTCTCCCTTTAATTAAAGCAGACAAGGATAGAGTTTGATAAAGGCCCAGAGAGTTGCAACTCTCTATAGGATTGTTGTTTTGCACAGATTTGTTCTTTGGTAACAGAGGAAAGAGCTTTCAGGAAACCTGTTACCGAGATTAGTGCTTGGTGGGCTTATCTAATGACCACATTAGGCACTCTTCTTTGCTCTGAACTCCAACTGTAAAGAGATCATTGATGGACTACCATGAGCACCTATAAAGACTATTTTAAGGAGAAAGTATCAGGTACAGTCTTACCTGCATGCGTTTTGTTCACCTTTTCTGCACTAACTTTGTTTCCTTTGCCTTTTGACAAGCTGTATTCAACCGTGTCTCCAAGTTCCAGGCTATCAATATCACCACAGTATTCACTAAGAAAACACACACACACACACAAAAAAAAAACAACACACAGAAAAACAGGACCAGAGTTATGAGTAACTTTCCTTTAGTCATATGACAACAGTAATGCTCCTGCAACAGTAATGCCTTAACATTAAAACAGGGTGATTAGAACCCACCTAACTGGCTCAGTACCCTGTATTTTCAAGAAATTCCCATCTGAGGAAGTTAAAGCTGTCAAATATACTGTTCTCAAACTGTATTTCTTAGCCTAGAACAGAGCCTTCATCCAGCAGCCTAGAACACCAAGAACATTCACTCTAATAGAAAAACTAGTCCAGTAGAGTTAAGTAATGGAGTTGAGACACTTGAGCCTATAAATGTAAAATCTAAAAGGGTTAACAGTCACCTCTACATGGGAGAGGGGGGAAGAATGAGAAAATACACCAGAGAGCAAGATGGAGAGAAAATGAGACATATTCACCTGTAATGAAAAAAGATCTCCTTATCATGATTGGCTGTTTCAATAAATCCAAAGTTATCTTTCAAGGCTGCCACATATCCCAAAAGCCTCTTAGAGCTATAGTTGCGTCCAAGCATTCTGACGGAAACAGCTGTTTGCAGACCAGTTCTCTTCACTTCACAAACACTGAACTCAACCTGTTAGAGATGCAGATCAATACTAAGAGAGATTGGGGAGGGGCAAAACCCACAACCCACCCCTACTCCTCCAACAACTCATTTTAAAGCTGTGTTGCTCCAATCAATAACTAGGTTCTCCACTATTCTAGCCACTAGTCTCTAAAAAACATGTCAGTCTTTTGACATTTACTACATTCCAAAGGGTGGCAGAATGATACCAATGACACCTAGAAAGGCAAGTCATCCCCTAGGACTCAGCTTCTTTAGCCCACTAAATACAACCTATCTTTATGCAATTAGCTTCTTTGCACACTTTCCTTATCACCAGTTGCCCACAGTGAGCATTCACCTAGCTCACACTTGTTTTGGATTTTTAAAACAGTAATCAATGCTTTCATAGCACGGCTCCTAAGCACTTAACAGGTTCCAAGTTGCACTTCCAGATCTTTCAGCATCTTCACCTGCCTTTGTCCCTCAAGCTATTTTGCTCATAGCGGTATGCCCTCCATCTTCAAAAGCCAAGGCCTTTATGCTAATCTCTTGAATATTCACCCAAATGGAGCCACTATCTTCAGGATAAGAATTCCTCATTTAAAGTATCACTTCCATTGGAAGACACTACTTTCATATATATATATGTATATATGTATGTGTATATCTATGTATGTATCTATATATACATGTCTCTCAAGAGGTTTTAGGATTTTTTCTGTATAGCTAAGAAAAATAAAGCCCCTCAAGCTTAGGACCGAAGAAATACATGGCATTATGCAGACACCTTGTCCTCCATTTCTTCTGAAGAAGAAAACAAATGTAACAAGGCAAAGAGAAGCTCACATCTGGCAATGCATAGAAAAGTATTTCCCAATGGTATACTTAGTTATATTGCCTTATCTCCTATCTGGGGATTAGCAGATCCTTCCACATCCTTGGCCTGGTAAGGAATGGTCAATTTTACTCCACAGTCATCATAAACGATTATTCCATCCTCAGCTTCCTAAAGACAAGGCATCAGAATTTAGCAACTGGCATCTTATTTGTAAGTAAAAGCAGCTTATTATATACAATCCAAGTACGGCTCATTTGAGTCACAGAGGTTTTTCAGTAACTGCTCTGCAGCTGGTTTAAAAAGCAACAAAACAATCAACTCAAAGCAAGCAGAGTAACAAACAAGCTTTAAGTGATTTTATTTATATATATATATATATATATATAAATCTAACTTTTTCCTAGACAATATTTTTAAAGTAAAGAAAGTACCACTATTTCAAGTATTTACTGGAAGTTCAAGTATTTGTCAGAGTTCAAAGCAGCATGAAATCTCCTCTAGCCCTAGAAATTTCATTTCAGCAACTAAAGCATCTTCCACAGTAATAGGTAGAAAGAAGTTTCCCATTAAGGTCCTGGAAGTCATCCTCAACAGCAGCATCATTGCAAAGCAGCAATCAGGCTTTTATTATCTTGTTTCACGTAAGTTAGTTTTAGCTGACTTCTGTCATTAGTCATTCAATGTATTTCACACTTAAACAGGCAAGAAGTACTTCAAAAAGTTGAATTAGAAATTTTAAAGAAGCAGTATCAGTGTCCAAAATGAGAAATACATAATAGCTACTTCACAAGCGCAGCAGCATTACCTTCTCTTTGCCTTTATTTGGGCTAGTGGCTTTGGCTGGAGTGGCTTCTTTGTCTATAGTGCCCACAAAACGGTGATCCGATTGGGTGTGGAAAGAAACCGTGCCCTTTGGAAGTTTTTTAATCCTTATAGCATGATTTCTTTGAGCAGAGAGCATATCCTGAAAAACAAAATTGACCAGATTTTAGGCAGATGGCAAGATTTTTTTCTTTTCTTTTCTTTTCTTTCTTTCTTTTTTCTCTCTCTATTTTTTTTTTAATAGAAACTTAGTTTGCAGATAGATTATTTCACTTACAGGGACAACAGTAAACTCTACTTCATCGGAAATATGGAGTTGGTTTCCATCCATAATTTCACTGAAGTGAAAGAACATACGAGCATCCCGATCAACGCATTTAATGAAGCCAAAGCCATCTCTCATTGCTGCAATCAC
This sequence comes from Rhea americana, assembly GCF_003343005.1. Lineage (NCBI taxonomy): Eukaryota > Metazoa > Chordata > Aves > Rheiformes > Rheidae > Rhea > Rhea americana. The sequence goes on along the minus strand of NW_028186359.1, from coordinate 84,041 downwards.
ACCCTGAGAATAGACAGGTGGATTAGTAACAGCTTTATTAGAAGTATGCAACATCTCTCTACAGTAAAATGAATATATAATAATTTCATAAGGTTCAGGATCTGCATTCCAATGACAACATTTCTTGGTATACAAGATGTTTTCTTGCAAACTGTAGTGCTAATACCTAAGGTCAACCTGAAACGCAAACCAAATCCTGCTTACTTAGTTTTACAACTGAATCTCTTATGAATAGTGAAATAAGTGGAAAAGATAAGCTTAAGCCATTAGCAAAAAGAACTATAGGTAAAGAAGCTGACATCACTACTACCCATAAAACCAATCATCTTGAAAGGGCTACTGCTACAAGTACATGTATTATCTACACCAGTATATGATTCATTTATATATGCGCACTTCCAAGAAATATCCAACAGTTAAAAAATATAGATCAAGAATGGTGATCTGAGGGAAGCTTAAAAAAGACAGCAGGCTTTCAGGCAAATTAACAAACCTCTTTGTAAGGAAGCTTTTGAATTTAAAACAATAGTCTCACAGCCATGGGCATGTATTACAATGAGTCAGGTTTAGTATTTTAGTAGCCTTCCTGATAACTACTAAAAACAGAATGCTGAATGATAAGCAGAATACAATATGCCTCTATTAAGTCTCAAAGACCCTTTTCACACCCTTACCTCATTAAAAAAGGCTCCATAAGCTTAAAGGAGTTCATGACTCAAATTAGGAAGTTCTTTCCTTACTGAAGCTTAAACACTATTTAGACAGATTTTTTTTAAAAATACAAAAGCAGCACCAGACATCTGATAAAGACAGATGTTTGTTAACTTAGATACAATAATGCCTGAACTGCTAGTTATAGCAGCTCACTGAACAATGTGCGCATTTACATCACACTTTATATTCTGCTTTATGTCTGCTAAAACAGAAAGTAAATCATCTAGCTATACGGAATATTTAAACGAGATACCAAGTATTCGGGGAATGAGTGCAGATTATCATCCATGTAATGTAGGAAATGAGTAGAAAGAATAGTTTATAGCAATATACACAAGTCAGTTTTTTCCTCTTCTGCCCTTTTAAAATTCAGTTATCATCAAGCTGACAAATTAAATTCAAAGAAGAGAATTTTTATAAACAGAAGTGAAAGCATTTTTTAGTCATGAAACTAATTCAATCTTTGTTTTACAAAAACACTCATATTCAAAATAAAGTGTGCCACTACGGACAGCACTCATTAGTTCTTATTGTGTTCTCTACAGGAATGAAAGATACGCTTTTACACTGGTAACCACATCCATCTCAGCCCCTGTACTCCACACAGCGTTTTTCCACCTGACAGAATGCAGCTTGTCACCAGCCTTCTGCTGGATCCTTAAGCAGAGAGGGAGAGATTGTCCAAAGAACATGAAGACCAAAAATCCAAAAGCTACATACAACACCTTTTTCAATTCTTGATCTTTTAACTTCCTGAATTAAAGTTGCCCTAATTTCTTCTAGCTTTCCCAAGAAATGGGTAATTACCTGTTTAGAATCAGGCCATGCAGATTTTTAACTAATAGTTCAAGACCATATTACTTCTGTGCCCACTATAATCCAGCTAGCAATCCACTCTAAGAAGGATGATTAAGGCCTACTGTGATTTCATTTTATCAGTAGTTAACCTTTTTTCTTTTAAATGAAAGCAGCAAAGCATAACTTGTGGATTTTCTACTATTAAAGCACATGCTTTGAAGAGGACATCTGAGGATTTTACTTCAGAAAAGGTGAAAAACAGTACCATGATAATTACATTAAGTTACTGTTAAAGACAATTCCAGCCCCCCACATGCCACCTTCATTTCCCCTCAATAGGAATAATAACAAAAAAAGAATAGTTGTTATTCAAAAATAGATACTTGCCATTTCTCTAGTTTCATTTGTAAACTGGAAAGTATTGGGAAGAACCTCAATATTGGTGGCTCGTTCCAGTTTGTCACGTCTGTCTGTTGAAATATTGAATCGAACGTGGTCACTTTCCAGCAAGGTCACCTTAGATTTTGTATCTTTGTCTCCAAACGGAAGCTCTTTAGGAATCACAAAGTCAACTTTGATGCGGCCAGGTAATGGGTCATTCTAATAGCCAGGCAGGAAGATTGAAAAAGAAACACACATGCACAACCAATAGTTAGTTCATGTACAAGGCTCAACATTCAGAGTTTTAAACACATACTTGGGAAAACACTTGCTTAGCAGCATGGCCTCACTTAAACATTTGGGAAAGGAAGGCACTGAGCTGAAGTGACACTCCTGGACTATGTCAGAGATGAATTCAAATTAAGTTCCAACTATATATCAAATGCAGCAGTTCCCAAAATATCAGTTTCAACATCACAGACAACACACCTGGTGAAAATAATAATGCTGGCAGAAGTAAGAAGTACTGGACAAGTATCTACTGCACTCAGACCACCGCGCTTTCCTCCTCTCCCCCTCCCACTACTTGAGACTTCCTGTCTACAGCCAAATTTGAAACGTTTTTAGCACCGTATGCGCATTGCCAGAAAAAATAAAAATCAGTTGCAAGAACTACACTTTTACTCATACTTCTAACACTTCTAAAGGCATTCTTTTAAGTGTTTAAAAAAAAAACAACAACAAAAAAAAACTCACACAATATTCCTCCTCAAAGCAGGAGAGAACACAGCAATACAGGCTGTCCTGTAGTAAATGGTGTTAAAAAAAAAAAAAAAAAATCTCTTCACTTCACAAAAAAAAAAAAAAAAAATCTCTTCACTTCACACTTTCCTCAAAGCTAAAGACATAAGTGGAAACTACGCCTCGGTCAAGAACCTCATTACTTCTTAAAGCTTACAGGAACCTGTAAATCAGTCTTACTCCACCAAATATTTTTTCCCCCTTTTCACTGTACTTTCATCTTTAAAAAGCTCTAAAACTCAAAATACGTTAGAATGACTCACTTTAAAAGTACCTGAAAGATTTAAAAAAAAAAATAGACAAGCTGATGTACCACTACTCTAATTCTTGACTCTTTAACCTTAAGAAAAATTACATATTGTGACTCCTATCAATAGTTGTTACAGTTAAGTCCAAGCTTACTCTTTTGTTGTAAAGTGATGCTTACACACAGAGCRCTACAGGAAAAGGGAAACATTTGTACTATTTGACTGGAACTCTTGCTAGTCAATACAACACTTCAAGCCTCAATCAATAATGAAATTCACCTGATTTTTGCTCGGTACTTTTGGAATTACTTTGGTTACAGTTCCTTCGAAGTGTTCAATGCTGATGTCTTCAAAAATGACAGTTCCTTGAGGCAGCAGTCTTACATCTGTTGCAACTTCTTTACCCTAAAAGCATAAAGTCAGTCAAATACTCACAGACAAGAGGTAAGTTAATATATATTTTCCAAAGAACCTAGTCCCCCCTCCTTTTTTTTGCAAGTGAATTAAAAATAATTAAAAAAAATAGATAGCTGTCCAGTTGTGCTCTAGAAACTTGTCTTCAGTTTTTACTGGATTACATCTTACATTTCTGTCTTTGATTGTAAACTCCACATCATCACCAGGCTGTAAGGCTTCTAGATCACCTTTAAATTCACTATAGTGAAAGAATATCTCCTTCACGACATCACCCCTCTCAATAAATCCAAAGGCTTCCTAAGAACAAAACAAAGTGTTCAATAAATTGCCAGATAACTTAACATTACCAAAACAAGATTTTACAGTATCTAGTAAGAACAACAGAAGACCATGTCAAAGACCTACTGCACTTAAATAGTACACACAGTACTATACAGTACTATATAGTACCATACAAACACATTATGGGGGTATATAACATTGCCTTTATTAAGGAGAACATTAGTATCAAAAATTAGCTCACTTAAACTGTTTCACTCAGTTTGCAACCACAGCTCCAAACTCTTAATGGCTCTTAATAACCTGAACTTACTACTTGGAACATCATCTTTCTAGAAAGCATTTCATCTTCAAGTGATATTAAAGCTAAAGCATCACTTACTTTCATGGCACAGACTACTCCTTGACAGCGGGCTTGTTTCTTTTTTAACAGCATAATGTTACGAGCACTTACAGCACCAGTACTAGAGGGGAAAAAAAAAAAAAGTAGACAGAGTAAACTGATAAACACCTGAAAACTGGTGCCAAAATTAAGATTGCTTTCTTATGTCATTTCAAAAGAGTTTCAGTTCTTAGAATAGACTCAAAATGCTGCCTGGTCACTGTCTGACCAGATGAAGTGTAAAGTCAGAAAGGCAATACCCACTTACTGTTTGTTTGTATCAATTACAAAATTAATTTTATCTCCAGTTTCCAGTTGCACATTTCCTTCAACATCCTCCGGTGTGTAAGTCAGGTAAAATACTTCCTGTAAATTAATGTTGACTAATATTACTCCATCTGCAAAACAAGCTCTTTTCAAAGATTAACGCAATTTTGCTTAATAACAGCATCTGATATTAAAGAAATTAATCAGAAAATGGAAACTGATAGAACACTACATGCAAAAAAATATTCTTTCTTTCATTGTGCTGTTTTTATGAGTTCATAATAAGCAACTTAAGTTGATAGTTTTGTATATGGTCATCTTTAAATGACAATTTCTAAAGGTTAAAAAATCATAATAAAAATATGCTACACAGCCTACCTTCATTACCTTTCACAACAGAACAATATCTCTACATTAAGTTCTCCATAGATATGGGCAAGCAAGCTGTCAAAATAACATTTGTTCATAGCAATTACTGAAGTCTGCATTTTTGGATAAGAACTACAACTTCTTAATTAAAAATGCAATGTCATTTGCCTACATTAAATTGTGCCAATTTTTTTGTTTATAGACCACACTGACGGATCAGTCAAGAGTTAAAGTAAAATGCATGAGCTTTACCCCATTACGTTCGTAGCATACACTCCCTGTTGGACTCTGACCCGGGGCAGCTGGAGATTTACTCTCTAAATTGTGAGGAACAGCGCACACAACCTACCAGTCACAAAAAAAGAAAAAAAAAGAAAAGAAAAGAAACAAAAGGAAAAGAAAAAAAATCCATTGCTAGTCATTTCAGGAGCAGCATTGTGCCATACAAAAATTTCAGTATGCCCTACATACACTCAGGGATGCACTTCAAATGTAACAAAATGGGATGCCATGCTGCAAAGTTTTAAACAGAGACTGTTGACTGTGAGAACTGCTTAGAGTCAAATAGAAGCTTAAACTGAACCTCTGACTTTTTGCCAGAATGAGAAAGATGTATCTCTGTATGGCTGAATACTCTCTGTATTTAACAGACATGCTATATGAATCTGTCTTTTTGTACTGAATAAAGGATAGAAATTGTATACAGAAATTAGACAGACACTAACTTGTCCATTTATTCGTTCTTCAGGTAGTATTTCTGGCTTTATCTTCACCAATTTAACAGCGATGGGTTTTCCAGTTCGGCGATCAGAAGACACTTCAAACTCAACATCGTCTACAAGACAATCAAACATGGTAATGACACCACAGTCAGAAGTTGTGTTTTAAAAATAAATAATATTAATTTTAAAAAAACAAACACTAAATGACGACATTTGATAATTTGCTGTTTGAACTCCAGAACAAAAAACTCGAATGCCTTTGTTGCTGAGAAAGAGCACTTTGCAGGTATTTCTCTTGCTATTCTAYTTATTTGTTCCTACTGCTATTGAACTGGTCTCATGTAATGGCTTGCCTCTGTCAAGGTTTCTTTCTCTGCCTCTCCCCCTGACACTGAAAAAGCTCAGACCAGGTAATACATGCCATTGAGCAGTTTATAACCTTCACTGCCACATTATTAAGTGGCCTGAAGAAGTAGCATCTCCCTCCTGAGGAAGCTTAAAAAAAAAAAAAAAAGACATCTTTAAACTAATTCTAAAAAAAATAAAGAGAAAATACTGTGTCTGTGAGGAATGTTGTGCTATTGTCTAATTTGACCTAACATCATACTTTTTCCAGAATGGCCGCAAGTAGCACACAAGTGGCACAAAGCTCAAGCGCCGGTAAGGTCAGTCATTGGGAGTGCCAGATTACTAATTCAACTGTCTTTTTAGCCTCTCTGAAACCAGTGCATGCATTTGTCGGTGCCACAAGGTGCAAAAATTTTCTACATCAAGTAAAAAGATTGGTCTCAAGTCAGCCAAGCAGCTCTGCAAGCTGTCCAATTACCTCCTACTTTGAGCTCCTGTAAGTTGCCATTATACTGTGAACAATGGAAGAACAGTCTAGCTTGCCGTTCTGAACACTGAATAAATCCATAAGAGGTCAGCAGTTTTTCTATAACCCCAGTCTCACGCAGYGCTGCCGAAGTACCATTGGGGTACCCGTTATGTCCATTGTTGTGGAGAAGGTTTGGATCAAAGCTCATCTATTTAAAAGGAGGAAAAAATAATAAAAAAAACAATTCAATAGACTATTAGAATACTAAGTTTCTTTTCCTCATCCCCACATGGTAGGATGAGAATAACAAACACAAAAAGCCTGTGGATGTTACCGTAACAAATAAATGCTAATCTCTTTTGCAATAAAATAAGAACTCCAAAATAACCAGGCTTGTGTAAAACTGTTATCCTTTAAAATTTAAACAGGCAACATATTTATAAAATAGGCCCCCAAAACACCCAGACTGAAAAAAAGCTTGCTTATACCAAGACAAACTTCTGACTTTGGATGCAACAGCTATGAACCAACAGCACTAAGCCTGCAAAGCTTGTCTCCTAGTCTGCCTCTTCAGTCTTTCACACTAAAAAGACAGTTCTAAGATTTTTGCATAGATATGGAACTAACACCCAGAACTAATACTCAAACACTTCTGCAGTATAAGGTACTAGACAGCCTTAAGACTCCTTATACTAGTACTAGTTCTAACCCTAAGTAAGTATAAGGTTACTGGGTTAGTATAAGGGTAGTATAAGGTACTACTGGAGAGACTAAGGAAACTTGATTTGAAAACAGCACTGCACTGAAAAAAGTTAAAGCTGAAGTCAACTGTAAACTAACTTATGGTATGTGTTTTTCTTTTCAAGTCAGACATAACTTAGAGATTTAGAAATCCTTTTACAAACACACTGGCTTTTTGATATGCAGAAGTAGTCTCATTTTTAAAAATAGCTATTTCCACTTAGAGGTTACCAGTTATATCAGTTGAAATACATTACACCACACCAAACACTGTAATTCAAGAAAGACTATTCAAAACAAAAAACAGTCAACATGCATCTTGGAACACAGTTTCAAAGGGTTTACTTGCTGCTGTTTCCAGTGTATTTATTTTGGAAACGTAATGAGACTATGTCTCTTCTGTTTTGTTGTCCCATCAAGTGCAAAAGATTCAAAGTTAGTCAACAATATATTTAGCAGAGATAAAAGGCTCCTCAGCAACTTGTAAAAATAGTATGCTTTTTATCCTAACACAGGCACCTAGTTCCTCAACTTATTAAAATGTATAATGAAAGCATGCTCCATTATGCTGTTTGGCAATCAGTTTAACAGTGATCCCAAAGAGCACCACAAAACACCTGCTGTCAATCTTTCTAAAGAAAAAATAATAATAACCCCCCCMCACACACACATTTCTTGCTAAGCAAAACTGACAACATTAATTAACGAAAAAACACACAAGAAATAAGGACAGAGTTCTGACCTCCATGAGAAACAAAACAAAGCATCAGTCCTCACATCACTGCACACAACTTCTCAGCAGGAGTTAGCCTGCAATCATTAACCTTAAATGGGGTGGGGAAAATAAAAAAAACGGGGGGGGGGGGGGGGGGNGGGGAGGAGTTTGAGGGTGGAAAAACATATTGGTATTTGTTAGAGGTGAAACTGTGAACCATAACACGTGCTATTTTATTTTTTCCTGGAACATTTCCACCTTCATGTTATGGTTTACATTTTATTTCTTTAGACTTTCAAGGGAGCAGTGCATTGTACCAAACTACATTCTGGTACAAGTGGCATTGACACTCAGCTGAGGGAGGTGATTTTTTCAGGTGAGAATTGCTAAGACGGTATCACAGAGGAGAGGACGGAAGGTATTTCATAACTACTTCTGAAGGACTGAATGCTTCACACTTGCTGAAAAAACTGCAGATACCAAGAATGTTAAAAAGTAAGAGTATATTTACAAAGTAACCAGCCCTATGACTCCCCATGCTTCTGAAACATGTGACATATGCGCAAATCACTGCCCTGACTTACAGATCTCTGATAGAGGGGAGTCCTCTTCTGCTTTTTAGACCCAGATGAGGTAGATGTAGATGAAGAAAAAGATAAAGGAAGAGAAGATGGGGGAGCTGCAGGAGGGGGGAGAGGATCTGATGACACAGTAAAATGGTTCTCCATCTCATACAGCTGTGATAACATAGTACAGTGTTATAACTAGTCAGTAGTTACAAAAGCACAACTTTAAAAACATCCAAGTCCCTGCTAGCCATCCCAAATCTTTTGAGAAACTCAGTGAACTAGTAAATCAGTTACAATTTCTGCATTAAGCACCATTATTTCCTCATTTCACATCTCATTTTTCTTTCCACTCTTAGAATCAGTCATAGTAGTACAGCCAAGAGTTGCACAAAAGCTGCAAATTTTAATGAGAAGATATACCAGTGGCAAAGATGTGCACACATCCACCTCTGACGCAGAAAGAGTTGCAAAGACTGAACACATTCTGTTCTTCTAAGCTGTAAGAGAAATTACTGAATACCTAATTTACAGTCTTTTTCATTATTATGCTTCCTCCTACACACTATAAGCTCTTGGAAGAAAGTATTGCCTTACTACCTACCTTTTCCTCTCATACATGAAAAAGTTAAACAGAAGAGTTAGTTACTAGTTCATTATGATTATATATTAGTACCTTCACAAAACCAACGCACATCTTAGCACGGTTCTGGGAACACAAACACTTAGTGTATTGATTTGTACTTAATATTAGCACCATCACATACGCATTTGTCGAAACTTGCAAGACCCAAGTCTAATAATATGCTATGCCATGTAACAGTTCTTGTATGTAGGCAGGTTAAGTTGAAAGAGTTGCACACAGGATAACCTAAATCTTTAGGAAGGCCTGAGAGTTTTGTTTCCTCCGATTCCATTGTTAGCTTTCCCTGTCTAATGAGTACCCCCACATCAAGAAGGGCAGAGTAATGATGAGATCAAACTCTATGATGTATAAATACCTGAATCTTTATAGTAAGTTATAGGCAATGAACACCACTTTGCATTGCATCTCTGTGGCAACTTCCAGAGGACCTATCACCTAAAACCAACTCAATTTGCAATTGTTTTAATCCTTATCCACCTTGCACAACACACTGTACAATAATTTTGTTACCAGCTTTAGAAATATGTTCGTTCAGCCACATTTGGTGATGCCAAAAAGCTTTTTGGGAATGAAAATAATCTTATTTCAATACAGAATCATAGCACCAGTGCAAAAAAAAAAAGAAAAAAAAAGAAAAGAAAAGAGAAAAGGAAAAAAAACATTACAAGCTGGTAGTTTACAAATATCCAGCAAAATACATAACTCCTACAAGGACAGCTGCTTCACAGCTAAGTTAACAACAATTTTTTTTTGTCACCATAGTCAGACTGATAGCCTCCACACCATCACGGAATTAAGTAATGCACTACATCACATAAAAGCCGATCTTCTCGATTAAGATAAATGAATAGATAAATGCAGAAATTTTGTCTGTTAGAGTGACAAGAAAAGCCACAGTGTACAGACAAGCACAGTTACTTCATCTCTTATCTATCCTGCATTCCTCTTCTACAATTACTAAGACTCAAGTTTCAGGATATCCCACAAATCAAATTGGTATAAATCAATACTCTTACATGTTATAAAATACTAACATGTCAGAAAATACAGTAAGCCATAAAGTCATGAGCTGCTAGAAACCCCTGGAGGATTCTAGCCTACAGTCCTGCTCAAAGCAGGACTTTTGCAAAGAAATCAGGCAGCAATGTTTTTGTCTAGCTAGTTTGGAAGACTTCCAAGGAGAGAGGTTCCACAATCTCTCAGCCTTTTCCAGTCCTGTGATAACCTCCCAAAATTTTTCATAATGTCCAACCTAAATTGTTAGAGGGTCAAAGGCCACATATTGCTTTTCTTTTTTTTTTAAGCAGTGGATTATATTTAAATTACAAATATTTTCTTGGACTATCTAACAAAAATGGCAATAAACAGAGCTGAGAAGAGTTACAGACTACTTCCTCTCAGCATAATGGTCTAAATTTCAAGGGGAGTGGGGAGGTGACATCTTCTGCTATAAGCATCACTGAATGAGCAGCCTGCGGCTAGAAAGTTATTAGCAGTATAGCACAAAAAACACCTCATCTTTCAGCCAAAGTCTGACAAATTCAGTCCAACCAGAGATATACTTCTCAAAGTAGCACTAAAATTTCATGTAGGGGGAAAAGATAGGAGATGATAATTTCAACAGCCTTTCTAGATGCTTGTCATCTTCTGCTGTAAGCAGAAGTCACTCCACATACGAACTCTCATCTTTTTAGCACGACAAACCCTAGGATACCCCATGTATGATAAGTCTTTGTGAGAAGGCAACAGCTGAAGTGCTTGATTTTAAGATGATCCAGAGTTTGATAAATTGGACTGGTAAGCAGGATGGTTGGGGAAAGGGAGCATGATGCATTACCTATTTCCAGATGAGTAATAGGCCAAACGATTAACCCATTCTGAACATTTTGTGAGTCATTGACAAGACAGCCTCTTTATACCTCCAAAGCAAGACGAGCACACATACACACCTCATGTCCCTGACAATGTGGCAGGAGTGTAACAGATTGGTTACAGAAAACACCACAAATCTGCAAAAGGTTAAGTTCAGAATAACTTGAACTAGGGTTAGAAAACCACATTGCTGTAATCTCTTGCTCAAAGGTAAGACATGCGTTAAAAGTTCTCAATGCATCACTGAATGAGCAGTCTGCAGCTAGAAAGCTATTAGCAGTATAGCACAAAGAACACCTCATCTATCAGCTAGTCTGACAAATTCAGTCCAACTAGAGATATACTTCTCAAAGTAGCACTAAAATTTCATGTAGGGGGAAAAGATAGGAGATGATAATTTCAACAGCCTTTCTAGATGCTTGCCACATTCCCATACCTGTTCAAACTTTATAACAGAGCATAACAACAACAAAAATCAAACACAGTAATTCTGTTAATTTGTTTGTACTAAAAAAAAAAAAGGAAAAAAAAAAAAAGGAAAAAAAAGAGTCCTAGTAGACGGTTACAGCATATTAATATATGGAAAAACCATTTGCTTGGACTTAAAACATAACAGATATATACTGGAACCTAATTACTACCTGGCTGTGCAGTCCACTGCCAAAAGTTTAGCTTTAACACAGTTGACCTGCCAGTTTACAAGAGTAAAAGACACAAACCTCACCAATATAAGCACCCGGGGGGAGAGGAAGGAGAGAAAGGGTGAGACACTAGACACATGCAAAGGAAACAAAGATGACTAAACAAGTTACATGAACTGATTAAAATGCTATTAGCTTTGAAAAAAAACGTGACTGGAATCACCACACCAGTGTCCATTACTAATAGAAACATTAATGATCACCACTCTGGTGAAATAAAAATTACTATTAAATAGAATTAGAACCATACCACAGTTGCTATTATCATCTTACAAAACAAGCCAACTTAACAGTGGAGAACTTCTGTTAAGACATTGGTTCCTGATAGGTTTGGGAGCATAACCAGCTCTTTATACAGTGCATACACTAACCTCGCAGCGATATTCAACTATTGCACTTTCAGTAGTATTAGCCGATTCTTCTGTTTCAGCACACGTTTCAGCGGATGAAGACTGCAATTATTAAAAAAAAAAAAAAGGGAAGGGGGGAGGAATAGCAAGAGAAAGTGATCTATCAAGCTAATAAAGAATACAAGTGCTGCTGCCCTAGGCAATTTTATATAGCACTGGAGAAAACAGACTACTAGCAGCGTTGGGACGTGCTCTTTTGAAGCTGTTGAGTAGGCACAAACTTCTTGTTTCAGATCAAGCGTTGTGTCTTCAGTGTAAGTTTCCTCTTCTTTGGTCTTGTATTGTTGTTGTTACGATGTAGTATGTTCCTTTCCTGATCTGAACTTGAAGTAGCAGTTTCAGGTGGTAAATTCTGTTCTGTTACACTTCATACTGGAAAGGGAGAAAAGACACACACTAAGTATAACTTCAAAAGAAGGTTTCTTATACATCAATAAGAGGTGTTCCTACCACCACATGCACTGCCTTCACCTTAATACTGAAGATTCAATCCACACTAGGAAAGACTACCTCACAGATGTACTTTGCCATTCCCTTTTTCAGTTCTGGTCTCCCAAGAACTCTACATCTAAGCCAGTGATACGTTTCCAACTTCAACCTCTTCAGATGCAGTTATTTCAGGAAAGGTCCCAGTGTGCACAATTAAAAACAGCAACTTCAAAAGCATAATTTATTTTAATAATGTAATGCAAATCCTAGTCCTCCTATTGATACTATCAACAACTCTACACATATTCTGTCTCACAATTTAATCAACAAGTACTTGCACAAATCTTCAGTATAGCAATACAGCAGGGGGGAGAAAACTAGGATTTCCTGACAATTTTTATGTCTCAAAAGATAAGTCAGGGATTAACAATACCTAAAGCTTGCTTTTGCCTAAAAATAAACAGGCTTTTTGATAACACCCATAGAAGTTGTCTACTTGTTTCTACAAAGACAACATGCACACAGGCATAGCTCAGAAAATAATCAGTGTCATTCTCTGGCCTTTTTAAAGCTTGTTTGCAGAGTGTTGATAACAGAGATAGCACACAGGTAAGTAACACAGAAGCCTAACTATAAGTATAGATAACACAGAAACCGCTCTACAACAGTGAGTAGGTAATACTTCTCTCTCAATATTTTCTAGTACTGCTTTGTGTTTTCACAAGTGATTTGCACAAACTTCCACCTAGTACCTAAAATCAAAAGTACGTAGAATCAGAAATGAAGGTCTTTAAAAAAAATAAAGTTTTGATTTGAGTCTGTTCACTCAATAAAGGGAGATTTTTGTGCCCAGAAGCTGCTAAGAAACAAAACTACTGTGAATCTACAGATAAACCAGAATGCTAGTTAGCTGTCTTAAAGGCATAAAGCATCTAAGTATATAACTCTCGGCCAAAGCCTTCCACAGGACCACATCAAACAGTAAAGATCCTGACAAAGCCTGCTTTCCAACTTCACTGGGAAAGTGAATTCCATGATTTACAGTGACTTCTGAGCTCTCTTTAGTGAGTGAAAAGCCAGAATTGCCTACCTGAAAAAGAATGAACTTAAGTGATTAAAACCTGAATGCAGAGATAGTTAAACACTCATTACTGTGAAAATGCTGACTGCTGTCAAACACCACAAATAAGAACCTAGTCCCAAAAGCTGAAAGGCTGTATGCAGACTGATCATCCAGTTATCACATGAGTTAACCTTTCAGTAACTTCTCATCCATGTGAAATACATTCCTTTAGTCACCACTCAGAACATCTTTGCGTTGCCCTCATCCAGTTTCTCACTTGGTCTGACAAGAAAATACATTTCAACCCAAAGGCTGAGTTTTCCTTAACACATTAAGTCATATCAACCAAACAAGTCCACATCTCTATTTGACTGATGTTACAAAAAACAAAACAAACCACCCACAAACTAATTTGGTAATATTTTCTAAAATAATCATATAAAACTGTTTTGCACAATTAAAAACTCGGATGAAAGTTCTTTTCACAACCAAATCAGAAAACGATTAAGTTAACAAGCAAGTCTATCAAATGTCCATTTCACCCACCCTGGCTTAACAATTATCAACAGACTCTAGTAAACAGAAATAATCAGAAAACTCAGAGCTATCACAAAAATGCACAGGCCACTAGATTTTTTACATACCTCCTTATAAGATACAGGCAACCCTTATCACAATCTTTTTTAGAACAGTATCATGTTTTGGGCCACATTTCACATCACAAATGAGCTGCCCTTCTCATTAAGTTCAAGAGGAACAAAGCAGGCACATGCAGTATCACAAGAACAGCACAGAGACATTTAAAATCTTCTGTTCAAATATTTGCCTCATCTATTTAGTCYAAAATGATCTGAACTCTACTGGAACATACATCATATTACATATTTCATTTTGCTGACCGTGGGACACATTACATTTTCAAAGGCATAATCAAGACACCTCTTCTGTCTGAAGATGATTAAAGTTAACTGAATCAGGCAATACAATAAAGCAAAAGCTTTCACCTTAAAAGCTAGAATAATCTGATAAAATTATTAGTTTACTGCTCTTTCCATTGAAAAAACGGGGGAGGGTAAGCAAGCATAACCCAAGTAAAAATCAGCATGTGTCTGCCTTAAATTCTTTACTTTTTAATTCAGCTACTATAAATACTCCTCCAAACAGTAAACAGCCGGAGCAGCTGCCCAGTCCCCAAGTCACACTGGTCTCTCTGCATTTGTATATTTACAGCTGAAGGGATTAACACAAAGACAGTGAATAGAGAAAGCTACGCAAGTCCTGTTCCTAAAGCGCCTGGATTTTATTAAATAATGACAGGTTGTCCCATAAGCGTTTTTTCTACTTGAAACAACCTAAATAGCTTATTAGGAGAACCTATCAAACTACAGCCAGTTTTCTGTTTCTTGTTTTCTTCAAAAGAGCAGGTATGAAACTGTGTGAATACATATTTCACATAACTAAAACGTGTTTCTAGAATTAGCCATCTTCTACATGATTAAGATCAAGTTCAGCAAAGATCAAACACTATTTTCAGCATGGACAACACAACTATAGATGGTATCCGGAGATCAACTTATTCTACATTTTTTTCAAAGAAACCTGGTGAATATCAGAAAGAATACTAACTCCTGAACACCCCGAACAAAACATGACAGCAGAAAGGTCAGCTGTCAACATTCACTGGACTGAATAAGTCACTTCTAGGTCAAAAAAAACGCAGCTACAGAAAATCGTTATAAACTTCCACAGACATCTGCCTAATACATATATGCACTTAGAATCAGCAATTAATGTAAATAGCAAAAACAAAGGCAGAAGAGCCGGGCGCTCGCTGTCAATTCAGACAGCAAGGAACCAGGCCCGACCGATGGAACCACCCAGAGGGGCCTGCGGCGCAACCAGCGCCGGGCGGCCGGGCGCTGCCGGCCGCGGGAGCGCAGCGCGGCGGAGTAGGCCCTGCACGCTGCGCTGCCGCAAGATGGTGGCTGCGGCGCGGGCGGCGCCGAGGGGCGGCGCCAGGACCCCAGCCCGGCGCAGGCCGCGTGCCGCCGCCCGAGCTGTGACAGCAGAAAGGGACTGCGCCGTGATCGGCTGCTTCCCGGCCCGGGGGAAGGACAGGCGCCGAGGAGGGAAGCGCCGCCCTCCCCACACACAAAGGGGGGCGATGGCGGCCGCGCCCCCGCACACAAAGGGACGGGGGCCTCGTCCCCGCGCCGGGCGGGGCTGCGCGCGCGGCATCCCGGGAGCCGCGGTCCACCCCCGCCGCCCAACTCCGGCTACGCGAGCCCCCACGCCCCGTCCTCGCACGGCACCTGCCGGGACCCGTAGTCCCCTCTGCACGGCCGCCGGCAAGGCCGGCGCCGCTCGGTCTGCAAACCCCAGCAAGCCCCGCGGCTGGGCAGGCCGCGAGGCACGCCGGGAAAGCGAGTTCCGGGGCCGTCCCAGCCCCGCCTCCGCTGACAAGCAGGACTGCAACTCCCAAGAGCCCCTGCGGCAAGGCCTCCGCCCGCGGGACCCCGGGAAACGTAGTCCGCACGCCGCGACGGCCGAGCAACCAGTAACCACCCGTATTCCCTCCCCAGGAAAGGCGGCCTATGAGGCCGGCGCCCCCCCTCCGGTCACTTGACCGCCACACCCTGTGCAGCCAGGGA
This sequence comes from Rhea americana, assembly GCF_003343005.1. Lineage (NCBI taxonomy): Eukaryota > Metazoa > Chordata > Aves > Rheiformes > Rheidae > Rhea > Rhea americana. The sequence continues at coordinate 68,052 of NW_028186359.1, read as the reverse complement.
AAACGGACAGGCAGCTTACCGCACCGAGACCGACAGGATAACAGGCACGAGGGATACAGATTCGGGGGCTCCCGCTCCCTCTCCCACAGCCTCCTGAGGACCTCAGTGCACCCTAGAGTGCGCGGGCGCCGTCTCCACAGCGACAGGCGTCCTCGCCGCCCGCTGCGAACCGTACTCACCCCAACAGCTCAGCGCCCCCGCTCCAGCGCCGCCATGAGCAGCACGGCACAGCACGTAGGAATAAATCCCGGCCTCTCGCGAGAGCCCCAGGGTGGAGCCGCGCGTGCGCCGAGCTGCCGCCGCGGGGAGACAGTGCGCATGCGCGCCTAGCGGCTGGCCAATGCAGCGACGGGCGCGCACGCCCGCCCGAAGTCTGAGCGTCGCGTGCCCAACGGGCGCCGCGGCCCCGCCCCCCCTCCTCCGCGCCGTGAGGCGGTGCGGCAGCCGCACAATGGCTGCGCTCGTCCCCGCCGGCGGGCCGAGGGTGCCGCGCAGCCCTGCTCGTCGTGGCGGAAACAGGGCTAGAGGGAGGCACGGCGTCCAGCGCAGGAAGGGGCATTTCTGCCTCCTCTCATTCCCCAGCGAGATGCAGCGATATASAGAGATGCTTTGTACTTGGATTTCAAGGACGGATACAGTAGCATTTTCTACAGTGAAGTGTTCAACTTCAAGCATGAGTTGAGTAGGTTCTTCTGAAAATCCCCCCTAGAGTCACACTCAGCTGTTTACTCCCTATTTCCATATTTGCAGATCAGAATAGAGGATTAGGAGATGAACACGTTTAAGCCGCCTCCTCCTCCCTTCTCGTGCTAATTAATAATGTATTCTATAGTCAACTGCTTCTCAGTTTTCTATTTTTAGGTTTGCGCAGCAACTAGCCTATCAGAAGAAACTGAATCTACGCTAGCATCATGAAGGTAAAATGCACTGGCACAGACGGCCCAGATGATGTTAACTGAAAAAAAATATCATGACCAAAAGTGTTTCATTTGAAAACATACATTCAAGGACTATGGTAAGATGGGGAGTGGATGACAAAGGCTCAGGCACAGGCAGAACAGACTGAATTATTGCTAAGATTCATAAAACTGAACACGAGAAAATACTGCCCATACTTATTTTTATTCCCTATTAAGAAATAATTTAAAGTAGAAAATGATTTTATATAAGGATATTCCTGTACAGAAAATCCTCATCTCTACCAGGCCATCTTTCTGGATGTTCCAAATGGTGGCAAAGAAATGTCTCGTAATTTTCTTTGTGTCTTAGGCACAAGACTTAGACCACCTTCTGCATCTATCAAAATTCTCACTTGGAAAAGAATGGCATAACAATTTAAACTAACACTGGGAATAAGAGACTTGCTGTTCTTGAAGGATTTTCCTTTGATCACTGGTAAGAAAGACGGAGACAAATATTTACATAAAGTCATTAAAATACAACAATATTGACAAATTCTTAGACACTGCAACACTAATTTAACTCAGTAAGAGATTTTACAATAACTATATAACATCTGTCACTAGACTTACCTGTGATATAACATTAAAAATATGTCTGTATGTTTGGTTTTGGTTTAATTTTTTGAGCCAGACCTGAGCTCACCCAGCCTGAAGCCCAAAAGTAGTGGGCAGCCAAACAGCTTTGATCAGAAAGTGTTGTGTTCTCTGCAGGGCTTACTCTACTGGCTGGAGAGCAGTGCCTCAGATCAGAGCTATCTAATAACCACACACCTTGCAGCACAGGTAGAGCCGGGACAGGTCTACCCATTAACAAAAAAAATCAAAACAAAAAATTGAAGAAACAACAGAAGAAAAGAAAGAAAAGAACACTAGGCAGACAAGCCACACTGACATGTGGAGGTGTGAAAAATTACTATTCATTCTGATCTTCCCCTCTAAATCAAGGAAAGTATACTCCTTATATGAATTACGAAGTGCATTATTGATTGTCTGCTATTCTTTTGATCTGCTTCCAGTAAGTTGTTTGTTTCCCAGTAAGCATGTTAACCCAGCCAAATTGTGTGTGTGTTTTCAGAGGAAAGTAAAATGTGCACCTGCCATTTACAATATAATTTTCAAATAATTTCTTATTGTTTCTATCAAATGAAATAATTTAAGTGCTGTCTGCACAGTTGGAATTCTCAACTAAAGCAGATTCAAAACCACGTTTATGAGAGAAAACAAACTATTGCAAAGGAATAGATCATCATAAACACTTCATTGTTAAGCATTTATACACTGCAACTTCTAAGACTGAACAGCAACACAAGCCTTTGCCATCAAAGTGTTACTTTCAGAAAAAATGCAGAGAAAACAGGCCAAATATTTTTTAAGATAAAACAGACATACAAAGAAAGACTTGAAAGAACAGAACACAAACCATCCTTCCTTGTAGGGTCGATTCCTGGATTTTTCAGAAGACAAGATTTGAGAAATAAGGTTATTCTGTGACCTGAGCTTCCCTGTCAGGCAGATCTTCTTTCCCCACCTCAACAGATTCTTTGCTGATTGACAAAAGTTCGTGGAGCTCTTTGTTTTCAAGCTGCAAAAATCAATATTTTTACTGAAAAACAAATGAGCTAGTTCATACTTAAAGGAATGTATGTAATATTTAATAGCAATACTCACTGCCAATTAAATAAAACACTGATATTGTAAAATTAGGAATAATGCAGCACTAGCAAGAAGGGACTTCTTATTAGGCTAGGTTTTTTATTATTTCTTATTATTAACAAATATCAATTAAAAGAAATAGATCATTTTTCTTATTTCCACTCCTCATTTTTGGATGTTATAAATCCTTGGCATATACAACCATAAAAACCCAACCATCTCTTTCTGATTCTCTCTTTTCTATTAGTGGAAAGCAAAAAAAAAAACATTTTAGGATAAGTCTAGAAAATGCAAAAAACTGTATCTAACCTCAGCAATCATACCACTTCTTACCTCCAACTGAGCTAGTTTCTCTTGAACTTTAAAGAACTGATCATCATCAACTTGAACAGCTTTTCTCATCACCTCTCCCATCTCAAATATTCTGTCTATTTGACTTTCAATTTCCTGAAAGACATAAAAGCAATATATTCAATATATTCAAGCAAAAGCAGTAGTATATTATTCCTGTAAATCTTTTTTAAAAATACATAGTTTTCCTGACTTTGGACTAGCTTTCTATTTTTAATTGTAATCTTCTCCTTCAAAACACTTGCAATACTTTCCAAAACATACATTATTTAAAGATGACAACATGTACCTTTTCTTCAACTATCAACCTCAGAAACCCCCGAACCCCTGAAAAGTCCCAGCATCTAATGTAGCAATATTTCGTGTTTGAAAAGCATTCAAGTTCAAAATACAAATTCAGGGAGGAGCTTGTATATGCAAATACAAAATGTCAACAACTGGCAAGAAGGAAATGGTAAGAAGTGGATTTGGAAGACTTCTGAAACACCATTTTAGCATAACGTACAAATATAAAACTATCACAAGGCACTTTGGGGAAATATAAAGTAAATGTAATAGGGTAGATTCTCTTTTAAATGCATGTCACTAATTACTCTGTTCTGCCTTTGGAAAGTAAGTGCATTCATCTGAGCAGTGGACCCAGTTTTGAATCCTATTATTTGAAAAGATATAAACAAATTAAAGCATATAGGAGAGAGCAGGAAGAACAAGAAAGGCTTTAACAATTACTCTGGGAAGAAAGAAAGATGTTTTTTCTAAACAGAAAGACAGTTATAGTAAAAATGTAACTCTTCAAAAGATATTGAAGAGTGTTACTGTTCTCAATGTGGTAGCTACAACTGATTGAAGTACAAAAGATTTTTGCCAGATATTGAAATAATCTATATATATTCATTCCATCTTGGCGTTAGGGAATAGACTAGGTTCCTCCTGAGTCTTTTCAGCTGCAAGTTGCTGTGATATTACAATGAAGCAAAAGCAGTGCCAGAGAGCAATGTTAGAAATCTTGTTTAAATGACAAATCCTGATAAACAGAGCAATTCCTGTAGCTAAGCACTAGAAGGAAAACATTTTTACATTACTGGAAAAAACTGTAACTTCTGAAGACCTGAGCTACACAAAACAAAGAAGCAATGTATTGTCACAGTATCAGTGCAAACAAATACTTAGGATGGTTCAAGTTCCAATTAAGAAACACAGAATAAGAGATCTGATTAGGTTGAACAAGCTTGCTGTTCTCTAATCACATAAAAACATGTATTTTAGTACAGTCTTAACTTTAGATATAAGGGATAATCAGATTGCTAATGTTATTATATTTAGACACTTATATGTAAAACAGGCAGGAGTTACCAGGATGCACAGCTCAGAGAGCTGAAGTCACTGCACCTGATATGGACTAAGGCAGAGTTTTAGGCACATTTTTACACTGTTGCACCAAGTATCTGAATCATTTTAAAGTGATGATTTCTTAAGAATTTAACACATGGCAGCTTAGAGATATTTAGCAGATTCTTCTCTGTTATAAATGATTAACAGAATAGTGACAATAAGACCACTGATACACATGCTTCCTATAAGGTGAAAATAAAGACATTAAGCTCTTTCCAAGGAATTTAACACCGAGTGCACATACAACAAACCTTCACTTGGTCCTTGAAAGGTTTACACTCATCAGTGCCCCTGTAATAATTGTTGAAACCTGTACACTGTAATAGGAATGACGAGAAAAATACTACTAGAGAAAGAGGAGTTTCAGAAAATGTATTTTGGAGCAGCAGCATTCTGTGAAATGAGATGCAGGATATATAAAAATAAGCAAGAGGTAGAAAATACCTTCTTCTAGCCATTTTCCCACTCCATGCCCGCCTTACCAGACAATTAGCCTGATGAACTTTCAAGACTGGCTGTGCTTTTTCAGCTTTTCTCCCTTGCAATAGCTGCAGCATCTGCTTTCTGTATTTGCTCATGATGAGCTCTAAGGCATCCTGGTGTTCCTCCAGCGAGATCCACAACTCTGCAAGACGCAGTACGACACTGTCGCGAGCTACCGGCGATTCTCCCGGACCACAGGTGCCTGGAGGCCTTGCCCGCTCCCCCGCTCTCAGCGGCGCGGCCCGGGCCCGCGGCTGTCGGGCCCCCCGGCTGCCAAGCGCAGCTCCCCGCCGCCCCGCCTGGTGCCAGGCGCGGCGGCCAAGCGGCGGGCCGGCTCACCTCTGTTCTCCCGCTGCAGGTCGCGGATCTGCGTGTTCTCCTGGGGCAGCAACACGTGCGGCAGCAGACGGGGCGCG
>NW_028186359.1:0-62037 GCF_003343005.1 Rhea americana | reverse complement strand
ACGACGACTAGAAGTATTCCACGACACTGCTCTGAAAAAGGGGAGAATCCAGGTGGAAAGCCCCTGGTTCAGGCGCCGTGCAAAACAAATGCTGCTCTGGGCAGTCTGTACAGGAGGGCACACATCCTTGACCCGAGGGAGTTCTGGTTATCTATTTAAATACCCCATTAAACAGTGTGTGATAAATTCCCGGCTGAGATCTGTTGAGCTGTCATCTTATCTAATACTCTTGTTTGTCCCTTTTAACAGTAAACATCCTCTACTCAAGTTAAAATAACAGAAGCTCTGTAATGCTGACTCGGTTCTTTGTTATTTATTTGCTAACTAAAGCTACTGTTGGTGATCTGTGATGTCCTTGATGCTTAGCTCAACTTTGTGTCATAGTGCTTTTTTATTATTACCAACTCTATTAATATTTTCAAAAATAATTTTTTAACAGCAGGACTCCATTTGACTTGAGTGATCTTTCCAATTTAAATACCCTTTGAGACAAACACACAAGAAAATTTTAGGATGTTTTATCGGATAAAAGTTTCTTTGTGATTGGAAAGAAAAACCAGCCTACGCAGCCTATGCAGTGCAGAAGAGATGAATAATTAACAAAAATTTCAAGACATTCATACAATCCAAGAGGGAATACATTAAGTAAATACATTTGGTCTATGCAATCAGAAACAAATTAATTAGTAGAGTACAAGAGATACATTTTGCAAATATGGGAAATGCTACTTTGTAGTAACTTGTATGGAACTAAAAGACTAGTCCACATTTTATATCCTGTTTTTCTGTTACCATCTAGTCCTTCCTTATTTTTCTTCCCATGCAAGAATACTAAAAAGTTAAGACTATTTTCATTACCACAGTTCCTTTTTCATAATGGCTGACTTTCAAACATTTGGAAAACTGATAAATACTATTGCCTTTACAATTCTAGTTATGGAACAAATGGGCAAAAGATTCGTTGTCCTGTCCTGCATTAAACATGACATCCCTACGTAGTAGCCAAAGCTTGTTCCCCTTATTCCCCTTTCTGTCCCCACTGTTCCTCCTCCCCCCCGCCCAACCATCCCTACCTGTGAGGTTCAGCACCTATTGCCAGTGAGCTCTGGCTCTACTCTCTCTGCTCCATGCCTGCATTTAAAGTCCCTCTCTCTCCTCTGCCAAGTACATCACTTTCTGCAGAGCCTGGGAGCAGCTGTACAGGAGGAGGCCTAATATAGCTAGATAGAATGATGTATGTGTACCAGTTCAGTATCTTCCTGCCTTTCCACTTACTGAAGTTAAGGAGGTTCTGTGAACTCACATATGCAGTCCCGGAGGTTCAGAGCAGCTCATTTCTACAACAGGGAGGCATTCAATGAACCTTATCCTAAATACATTGCACGCAACTATTCAGAAGTGCAGCACCAGACATTCCAGTTCACATCCACTAGGAAATCAGCTACAGGAACAACCTATCTAGTTCAGCATGAAGGATCAATACAACTCTGCACTTGGAGTGCATATCTGAATGGGCAAATGTTCCTTACATTTATACTTTTCTTCAGATAGTTTTTGTTGGGATTTAATACTCACTTTTCCCTGGCTTTAGTGATGGATGATACCCAAAGCTTTCAACTGTTCTCCACTGCCAAGTGGAGACAAGAAAGGAGAGACAAAACAGTCATTACTGCTGTATCAGACTTCCGTGGCAGAGTCAGGTCAATCCCTCCGAGGATTCTGACTGCTTGAAATAAAATTGCAGAATGAGAAGAAGACAGAGCTTGCTATACTAACACCACACAGCAGTTAGTCTGTGTTGTCACTCAAGAACTGGGCTCATTCCCTCTCCAGCAGATCTTTTGACATAAAATCATTTGTTCAACTTCCAAAGGACAGTAGAATGAACTAGTGTGGCGCCAGGGCACAGATCAGATCCCAGTAGGACAAAGCTCCTTGATTTAAATGCTAGGAATGTTTTTCACCAAAACGTCTAGTACGTAGCAACAGAGCTTAAACAAATCAACAGATGAGCATTTTCTGTGCAGTGGTGTCTTTTAATTCCTTTGGCTTCTTATCACATCAGCTCTGTATAAACTGAACAGAATGTATAAATTTGGCCTCTCAAACTTTTTAGTGTTTAACTTCAATTCAATTAAACACTTATGTATGTGTACAAAGTGAAAAATGAGGTTATAAGAGGTTAATGCTTTAATGCTTTTAATAACTATTAACCACATGGCTGTATTTTGTCAGACAGAACATGGTTTTGTTCTATCAGGGAAAGCATATGCTAGATAGAAGCATATTGGTGCTCTCCAAAACAGCAAAGCTGGTACAGAACAAAAAACTTTGGAAAAGGCCACCTTGGAAAAATCATAAGCAGTATTTCTCTGATGGAATTTCTGAGCAGAATTTCTGAGTATAAGCTCAGAAATGAACTAAATGAACCTAGATCAGAGGAGGAAAATCAAAAAGGAAAGATTCGTGGCAGATCAAAAGTACAGAAGGATTGACAAAGAACTGGTAACAGTTTCTCAGTGTATGTGAAAAAGGAGGGAGTGGCAGTCATGCAGAATCCTAGGCACAAGCTATTATCTGTAGATTTAAGAGGAGTTCAGGGACTGTTGCTGTGGATGTTAAGACCATGTGTACCAGGTAATGCTCTGTACTTATCCAGAAACTGACAGTGGAGTAAATGATGGTTAAAAATGTACACAGGAAGTAACCTGTAGAAACATCTGTGACAAAGATTGAGGGGCACATAAATGTTCGAAGTAGATAAAGCAAAATAGGACTATTTTCTAAGATTATCTTGAGTTTGGGGTAAAACCACATAAATCATCGATGTGGTCACTGATGTGTCAGCACAGTTTGAAAAACTTTGGCTCAGAGTCTCTGATAGCACAAGTCTCTCACAATATTACTGCAGAGACTGGCTTTTGTAAAGCTGAAAGACATTCCTAATTTCCACTAGAAGTCCTTCCTTGACAAACTTGGTACCTAACAGCCAAATATTTCAGTACCTACAGTTTGTTTAAAAAACAAAGCAGATGTCTTTCTCTCACACCCTTCCCCAAACTGTTGGATTGTTTGCTTTTACAATTAAAGCGATGAGTTTTACACAATTATCAACTACTGTCACAATTTAACGAGTATTGCCTTCTACAAAACCTGGACTACAGAGCTTTGCAGACCACAAGGCCAAGTGAATCTTCTTGTACTTCCAAGCCTATACTTCAAGGCAGACTACTGCTGCATAAAAACCAGAAATTCTGTGATAAAAGTTCTTACTAAGAAATTCAGTCTCACTGTTCATCTTAATTATCCTGCTTTGACAAAACTGGAAGAGTTGCCCATTGCACCACAGCATTTACATTAATGAGTCTAATATTCTTTTTACTATAAAAACAAATGCCCATAAGATGGGATCTAGGCTAGAAGAAGTATTATAATTGCTAAATGGATATATCCAGCTATTTTAGTCTCTCAGCAGCAACACTCCACTGCTGACAAAATGCTGACCGAGAGATTCCATAATAATTATAATTATTAATATAGAATGTCAAGACATTCTGCTTTATGAAAATTAGGTCCATGATTTGGCTTTCCTTCCATGTACTTACAAAAAAGCATGGTGATTTAAGAATCTCTGTGCTTGAAGATACATTAAAAGTGTTCTCTATTAACCATCAATTCCAACATCATTGAAGTGGAGTTTAATCAAGCTTTGGTTACACCTTCTTCATTTTACTCCACACATCTTGCCAAATACTGATGCACTGCAGCATTTCATTGACAAATCTTGGTCTCTCTGCCAAGAGAAAACAAATGAATTTGGTGTGGGGTGCTGAAAGGTAGAGAAGGAAAGATAGCCTTTCATTCTATTGGTATTTAATTGAATAGGAACTAATAAACCCATCTATCTTAGGATGGTAGGCCTGCCCTGCATACCAAGCGTAAGAGGACGTACAGAAGGAAGGAGACCATTTTGCAGGCTGACTTTGATTCTCAAAGGAGTTAAAGACAGTTCAACTTCTGCATTAAAATTTCACAAGTGTTTAGCTCTCTTCAAGATTTGTGAAAAACCTGGAAGCAAATACATAGTGAAACTAAGCAGTAAGTTAAGATTAAGAAAACAGTCAGTGTTAAAAAGTTCAAAATTGCTTTTCTCTCAGGTCTGACATATTCTCCCACTTTTTCATCCCATGAAACTATTTAGGAACTTAATTTTTATCTTCTACCAAGTTATTTCTCTACTAGTTTTACTGTGAAGGTTTGTCTGATACATTTGATACAAAACAGAGGAGTCTTTGTATTATCTAATACTAAGCCACATGGATGAATACATGTTCTATAATGCTAAAAGAGGAGCTATTCACTGTATTTCATAGGGTTTTTTCACCCCTGCTTTGGGGGAAGAGTTGAATAACAGTGTATTTGAAATCTGGACAAGAAAGGTGTCGCCTGATGAAATTTCCCTGGCAAGGTTTAGTCTCATTCCTCTGCTGAAACACATAGCTTTGCTCTGTGAAGATTATTTCTTTTCAACTTTTGCAATTAACTGGACTGCTTTAAAAAATACATTTAGATAAGTTAAGAGCTTTTGCAAAGCAGTGCTCAAAGGAAATGACGCACAAACCTTGTTGCCTGAAGCTACAAAAACAAGCACATGCTTAAAACCTATAGAAGCAGGAAAGCACAGGGTGAACTTGTATTACAAATAAAATCTCATGTTTTACGTTTTGTTATATCATTATTATGTTGGATCCGAAGCACTTCAGTCAGGCTGAGGCTGACCTACTACACTGACATTCTTAAATTAGAAGCGAAACCAGAAGCGGTGATCAATGTATTGCAGGAAAAAGAGGCAAATACTGACAACTAAACAAGCGTGTGTTTATCAAACACCTAGGTTCATTACATTTTAGATTCATAATATCATTAAACAAGTCACCTTTGACAAACAATCCCATGTCTCTTCTGTACACTGCAACCCTCTTCATAACTGATGCCTGTACAGAGGTCCGAGTTATTCCAGCAAAAGCTTTCTTTGCCTGTCCTAAAGTTTTGCATGCACAATGCTTGTGAATGTCTGCAATACAACAAAGGACAATTTCCTACTACAGTAGCTCCTGGCTCCAATATTATCTCTGAACACTGCATACATGCTCCAACAATTAAAACACAAAACAAATTAACATCCTATGCAAATTAAATCTTTCTCTTTGTTGAGAGCCAGAAGTACAAGATAACACCAACATCCAAAAAATGTCAGTCATGAAGCTTTGTGCTGATTATCTCCTAGAGCTGACGTTCACCTTTGCCACACAGTGCCAGAACTACTGCACATTTTAAGATTAATAAATAAACCAGGAGAAAAATGATTAGAAAGCTTTCATGTTTTTCATGGGTCCCTCAAGAAACAGTAAACTTAAGCAGTTCTCAGAACACACAAATTTTGCTATGAATTAGTCCTTCACTGTATTTTATGTCTATTTCTCTAAAACTAAAAATATGTAAAGATGAAGTCTAAGCATTTTAGGACATAAGCTTTACTATTAATGCTCCATCTTCTCAATGCTGTTCAGAATAGTTTACTAACAGGAGAGCTGTAATCCTTTAATGGAGTAATCTATATTTGAACATAATCTTAAACTCATATATAACAACAATTACTGTAATTAGTAATTGTTTTCCATGGGCTCCCAACCGCTCAGTATTCGACTCTTGCTTTAATCATTTAATGATTTACAGTAACGAGCTGGAACATCAGTATTTTGCACTGAAATGGCCAAAATAGTTGGCCAAGCATCACTGCCCTTATGTGACAGACCTCAGATGCTTTTGCAGAAAGTTAGCCAAAAGCAATAGACAATGCCATCACTTGTCTTTTATTTTTACTGAAAAACAACAACAAAGTGACCATAATGACTTGTAGTCAGAGTCCCAGTAGCTTTTGAAGGACTGTTACTTTGCTGAGATTCTGCCCTTTGTTTAATTTGTGTTTGACAAGTGCTTTATAAATGAGCAGAAGAGGTGGTTTATGTTTCATTAATGAGGCTGATAGTGGTTAATTACTGAAGTTGTGTAAATAATCCAATACCAGATCAAGTAGAATGGGTCAGTTATGTAGAGAAGACCCAGCTGGAGTAGATAAGATTTCCTTTAACTATTCAAATACCAAACAAGTTACAGAGATCTAGAAACTGTAGTTCAGATGAAAAGAGAATTTTGCTGAGCTTGAAAATGAATTCTCTCAACACACATTGATCCAGAGAAGGTCTTTTTTTGATCTCCAGTTTATTAACTCCCTCGACAACTGCACAAAGGTAGACATTCAGTGTACATGAGACTGTAGAGAGGCCACAGTTTACATTAATGACAGAAATGAGGCTGCTAAAATAGTGTGACATAAGGCATTCAGGTAATACTCATGTCATCATCAGACGTGATTACTTGGTACGGAGAACATGCATCCCTTATTCTGCACCTCAGTGGCACTTCTAGATTTGGACTCATGACAGGCCCATGCTAATATTTTCAGCCCACCTCTGAATCACCTCCCCCCCCTTTTTTTTTTTTACTCATCTCTAGCAAAGCATGCTTCAAGTATCTGCTGATTTACTTTGACTATTACAAAGACATTAAACATGCTGCTGATCAGACAGCTTATCAGTGTGTTACAAAATTGACATACGCAAGGAAAAGTCACAGAAAACAGAGCTAAAAGACATCTCAAAAGTCCCTTCTCCTTACAGATCAACTCTGGAAGAACAGTTCCAAAGCTCTCTAAGTTAGGCCAACCTAACCTATAAAACATCCAATTATGAAGATTACATAGGCAACATATTCCAGAATAAATTCCAATTTATTTTCACCATTACAAATGCTTTCTCTATCATCTAAGTCCTCCTTACTCCTAAATAAACTTTTTATTGCTTGTATTCTTTATAAGCACAGAAAATGTTTTATTTTTCCTTCTCTTTTCAGCAGTTCTTTATGTGTTTGAAGAGTGCTCCCAGGTCTCCCATTTTTATTGTCAACCTCAGCTTCGATTAGGGGAATTGATCTGTTAAAATAATTTTAATGCATAAATTTAACATAGACCAATCCTCTGGTCTGAATCACTGACTGTGCAGAACAGTAATACCACGGCTATGAAGATAGCATATGAGTGGGAATAACAGGCCGTGGGCTTCTTAAAGTAGCACTGCACTTACATTCTACTGAAACTAAGATTTAGGCTCTTACATACTTAAGTAACTTTAGAAATTCAAATTACTCTGAATCCATTAGCTTCTGTAATGTTGAACAGAATCAGGATTAGATACCTTCTGAAAATGTAGGCTTCAAACTTAAGTCTCCCAAAGTCTATAATATTTAAACATCCAAGTCCTGTAAGTATACTTGGATAGTTTATCAGTAAGCTGTTTTCTATCAGAAAAAGAATAAAAAAGTCATTATTATTTAAAACTAGGGATAACATTTCACAAAATGCCCCCCCCCTTTTTTTTTAACATTCATGTGGAAGGTTTACTTAAAAGCTGGATGAAAAAGACCATGGTATTTGAGATAGACACGCTGCTAGGAAAAAAAGGCTTAATCCTATCAATTGTAAACTGTTCATTATTCTCATTAAAGGTTTTTAATTTGACATCTTAATAAGTTTAATTATGCATAATATTTGTCTTTCCAGTAAAAGCCACCTTATTAAGCAGTACAAGATCATTATCTTTGTTCCTACTACAAAAAACATATGTTCCAACCCTTTGCCACCACACGTGACCAATCCAAAGATTTGAAAGTCCCCCAAAACCTGCAAGATGCTCAAATGTTTGAGAAACCATTTTTTTCTTTTCTTGAAAGGCCAGACTCAATTTCACTTCCACAGACTCAGTCACAGATTCCTAAATGGTGCCAGACTATGTGGAAATAAGTAATGTGCTCTTATCTGGAGCCTAGGAAATAGTGATACATATTTCCTTTGAAGGACAAAGTCAGCTTGCCGTGTATTCTGCCACAGATCTGTGAAAACCTGTAGTTCCCAAAAGTCTATTTCAAGTGACTCTGCAGTAAGGTAACCAACAAGAACTGAGTTTTTCCCTTTGCCATGTAACTCCACTAAGTCTACAACAAAACAGTTTTACTGAGGTAATATCAAGAATTGCTCTTACACAGAAGAAAAGTGACTCTCATTCTGCAATTAAGACATCTGCCACCTTCTACACATCACGTTAGGCAGCAAGTATAATGACATGATGCTTAACTAAAAAATGCCTTCACCCAGAAGATCACATCTCATATCCAGGAAGCGATAAAAGCCTCAGGTTGCAATGATTAGTTTATAAGAAAATGTTCATAATGAAAGAACTTCTTAGTTTTCATAAAAATGAAATTTCACAAAATTAATGGCAACAAAAGTTGCTAACAAGTCACTCTCTATTCTGGCGGTACAGATTAATCCTGGGCATGCTGCATTAGCACAGGTATGTCAGAGTTAGAATACACTGAACAAGATAAATGTCTTGTGTTTGGAGATACTGGCCTAATCAAATGTTCCCAAATGCAGTTATGTACTGTAGATATATCAAACTAATACTACTGTGATATTTTCTCTGACCAGACAATGAACATTATCTGTTAACACTCGGATATGCCGATGTTAAGCAATCTAAATGGGAGAGATTCTACCAAGAAAGCAAAATATTTAGTAATCGGACTGAGAGAACTCTGGGAAACAGTGACGTGAGGGTCCCCATGGCCTCTGTCCCTGATGACCCAGTTATTATTTGATTTATGTGGACTTGCAGCTGCCCTCGCTTCGACCCCAGAAAAGGCTGTGTGGGAAGTTCGTGTCTCAGAGCCTGTAGCATTGCTCTGCAGAGTGTCTGGAGCCTAGTGTATGCAAAGAAACTGATAAATAGGGAAAAGGCCCAGTTTGCTCCAGCTGGAGTCAGAGCTGGAATCACTGCTACATCCCAAAAGACTTGCTCCGCGAAGAAGAGACTCTCTCTGGAACTAGCGTAAGTATTTCATTCACTGTTCTGAATGCTTTGGGATTGCAAAATGTTATTCTAGCCACAAACTGATTTACCATGTGAAAATATCTGAGGCATTTTTTTTCGGTTTGCTTTTAAAACTGTTGATTAAATTAAAATAGAAAACAGGCACTTCTAAATCAAGTATCCTAGCCGCCAGGAATTTGTTCCAATATTACTGTAACTACATAAGCTGTTTGTGGTGCACAATTATTTTGGAGGATGAAAGGATGTAACTCTCTTTTCAGAAAGTAAGGTGGAAACATCAAATTTCAGCACCAGATAGTCCCATTTCATTCATATTTTATGAAAGGTTTTGAGATTGAAGAGCCTTGGATCACATTAAGGATGGGATTTATTACTAAGACTTACCTGCATCTGACATACAGAATAAAGTAAATAAATTTTAATTCAGTTATTTGCTTCCTTCCTCAAAGTACTAGGAAAACCGTAAATTACAAAGAACATCTAACCTTTTATTTCACAATATATCTAAATTATACCTTTAAAAAAAGCATTAAAAATTAAAGTATGCTTTCCAGAAGAAAAAAAAGTACCATGTTTAACATTGTTAGAGAAACGTACAGCCTAGTGCCACTGCTTGTTCATTATGCTTGCTACAAGGCATGTTAAATAAATGTTGAAGACATTCAGGTTGAGTTCCTAATGTTCCCTTTAAACAAAAAAATCCCCAATAACACAACTGTCAAAGTATGTATGATAGCAGTTAAAGTACTGTCAATGAAGACATCTTAAGGGCCTCCCTGGAGAATCTTCAACAAGAAATATACTTTGCATTGTAATAAATTTGATAATACAAATTSATGATATTTTACTTAATGATACAGTATTTTATGGCAATAAAATTATAAAGATCAACTTATGCCCTAAATAACAATAAACAGATTCACCATATGTTTTCTAGTCTGAACATACACATTCTGTTAAATGATTAGCTGTTCTGTGGTCACATCTTACTTTCATCAATTACCTTCTTTTTATGGTTTTCACCTTTGATGAATTGAAAAGTCTTTCCATTAGGACTAATAACTGAATATTGCTGAATTTCTGTATTGGATGGATAACCAAATCCCTGAATAAACGCATATTTCACTTTATATTGAATGTTATTTTTTGAGTAGACTGATCATTGACAATACTAAACTTGTAAAAGAGCAACTTTGTCAAAAGTGCTTCAGCAACTTAGACTCTAAGTCACATCTTCCTCTGGAGGGAAAMAAAAATAAAAACAAGAAGATTCTCTCAGGTTGTAGAACCTTTTAAAATAAAAAGTTCTCCAAATGACTGAGATTTCACATGTGAACATATCCAGCAGGTATAGCTCCTCAGAAGTAACTGGGAAGAAGGGAAAGCAGGATACAGTATGTATGTTTATGTAGATGAAATTTACCCCCAAGTCAGTTTGCCTCACAAAGGACTAAGAGTTTCATCCTAACTGTGTTAATTCTTGTGATTCAACAAAACAGATTTCAGCCTCTTTTGTTTTCAATTATTCCCACTTTTTAGGCTAAAGATCTTTATGCATCATCTCTGGGAATACATTACTTTTTTTTTTTTTTTTTTTTCCCTAAAGCACATGCACACAGAAAAGTACAGCTATATTTTAAGAACTCAGAAAGGAGAAAAATGGATATAAAATATTATGGTTTCAGAATGGCATGGCTCTCATTGACCAAAACATCCAAACTTCTTCCCCCTGTGCGATTTAAAATTTGTCTAAGTTGTTGTTTTGAAAATTATATATTGGACATGTATGCTGCATTCTGTCAAGGATTCCACCAAGTTCAGAGTCTGCAGCTAAGCTTACGTGCATGTAGAATTTACTTCGCTGCATGGCAAAGGGTTAATGAATGTATGTGTGGCCTGAAGAAGTGTCYCTGAAGTCATGGTTCACTGCCAGTGAGGTGTGAGAGATTAGGGATGGCTAGTGAACTCTTGGGAGATCAGTGTATAGAGCATCACAAAAGTTCATCGACTCCTAAAATCTGGAGGAGGCTTCTGTCCTGCTGATTGACTCAAATACAAAGAACAGAATATTTCAAAGAGGCACAGATTGTAACACATGATTGCTACAGTCAATCTTACAAATCACAAAACTTTCCTGTCCTAGAGAATTAAGTTCTTTCCTTAGCTTATTACACCATTTTCCATAATTTTGTTTTAAAAAGCCCAATGCAAATTTATATCAGAACAATTCTCAAATGTTAGGAAATGCAACTATTAACATTTATGAACAGGTATGCTGATCATTAAATTTCATTTCAAGATAGTATAGCATTCCTCAGATAAACATGGGATTTGATATTAATACTGTCATGGTATTCTCTTAATTGAAGAGTTTCAATTTGCAAAGTCCCATTCTCAGCTGGAAATTCTGGAGTTAAATCGGTAACTTTTATTAGCATAAGAATCAGTAAGAAGGGCCAAATCCTCATATCCATTCTCATACAATCATATAAGTAGTAAAAAACTTTGCCTAATTAAAGTCTGACTCAGAGCTTCAYGATGTCTAACAAACTACAACACCTTCCATTTGGCAGCATACGCTTCATACTCCCAATTTACATGTGAGGTAGACTGGATCAGTGTAATTTTATTTTCTAATTTTTAACTTTATTTTATATTCTAATCTTTTTGATTATTATTATTTGAAGAAACCACTGGAATCCAGAAACACATTTCTTTAGCAAATACACATTTTTGATGGAAAAAAAAATGCACTTTGCCCAGACCAAATTGATCTGGCTGATAAGGACCTCATGATTCAGTGAGTCATTTATGTTTCAACCAAATATTTACTAGCAGAGCCCTTTTAACATAAAAGCAGCATACCAGTCTCACTGCATCTTTTCACCTTCTGCTGGCAACATGAAGAGAAAGTGTTCAGCTCCAAAGATATGTTCAGTCTGGGGGGAAGGACATGTATATCTCAAGATATGACTTCAATTCAAACTCCCTGAAATGACACATTCATTTTTTTGACTATAATAGTTAGGCACAGATATCACACAAAGCCTAATATGTGAGTCTTTCAAAGATATTTAAATYCTGTATGTTAATTCTGCAAGAGGCATATACATATAGCCCTGTGGTATACATAAGACATGGACTTGCTGTTTCTTCCAAATATTTATTTGCCTTCTTCATCTTTCTTGTCCTTCCTATCTGCTCAAGGAAAGCCCATGAATGGTCCACTGGCAAAGTGTCTTGGCAGAGTGTTTACCCTGCAGGCATCAGATACAACATAACCAGTGAGGCTCTCAGCCACATTCCACAAYGCAGAGGAAAAAGAAAGGCCAAGGAAAGCACTTCCTACTTAACACTCTAGTGGCTATTCCAACATCACTCAACTGCCGAAGTTATACTAGAGCTTGCCTGTACATACATATATATACACTCAAAACCAGCCCACATAAGTCTTCATATAGCTATTATTTTTTTCTTTTTTTAAACCCCTCTTTTCAGAATTTTTAGAATACCCTTTTTTAGAACCTGTCTACAAAGGAAAGTTACTGAACAATAAGATAGTCTTGAAATCAAAGCACAATAGCTATTCAGCTCCAACTGTGTCACTGAAAGCTCTTAGTACACTGTTATAGTGAATGTAGGGCTAACTATAGATAGTCAAAGCATCCAAACAGGAGCCTAGGTTCCTTCAAAAAAKCAAGGGACAGAGAAAAGCAACTCCAGAAGGTGATACATCCTACAAGAAACTTGATTTTTTGATCCTTCAGAAGAAACTCAAATCTTGAAGGAATATGGGCTTTTAAATGTGGAACCTAACCTAAATTAGACAGTGCTTAAGTGGGGCAAAGCCAGGTCTTAATGCATAAAAGAGCATTTACATGGGGGAGGAAGAGTCATGCTGGCTTTTCCAGGCCATTTCCCTATCAATCTTTGTGAAAAACAGCAAGTCCACAAATTTCACGTTTCCGCAGATGCCCTACCTCATTCTGCAACCAAGTTTTTTCTATCCAGGGAAGATTCTTTTAACTACTTCCTGGTGAGAGTTCATCAATGGTTAGGCTGATTCCCCCAAATTGTTCTGTGTAAAATCAGTAGCTGAAGAGTTCCAAATACAAAAAATGTATACATCTTGAAGATGTATACACTGACTCTATACCTAATCCTTAGTATAATCAACATTTTGCAAACTCATTTAAAKTATTGTGTCACTTAACACTCATCCCCGATTTTCTTACGATATGCAAATGGTTTAATATCTTGGAATTTCCTGTTTTCAGCTCCTTAGCTAATCATACCCAGTCATTCTTTCTCAAGTGATGTTTCTCTTACACTTCCTTTTCTCTAGGTTTCCTTCTCAAAAGTCTATCGTATACCAAAGTGAATGAAACAGTGCAACTTGGGGCACAACATGGCAAATACATTTGTCACAGTACCTGATGGGTACTGTCTTGCTGAGCCCATACAGTATTATGGTGAGTAAAGTAGAATTTTAATACTAAGAAAAATCAGTATAGTGAAATGAATGTAATCAGTATAGTAAAATGAATGTCTATGGAAATTATCACTCTTTTCTTCATTTTAATTTATCTTTGCAAAGCTCTTAGGAAGCCACACATTTGACTACCAAGCCTATATTGCAAATACGTTCAAATATATTGATTATGCTGACAGATGATTTCATATAAAGATTACAGTGGAGCTCCCTCCCTTTAACCTGCAGGAAGAAGCTACGGGTTTTATTATTGTATTCCAGATACATTATAAAGAGATAATGGTTATTATTCTATAGCTTACACAACTATAACTGCAATCAGTAATCTAATTTTGGATGAGTAAAAGCAAGACCTGATGTCCATTAGAAACAGAAGGACCTTCAGTCTACTTTTTTTAAAAAAACCCTCACATTTATTTTTACAGATTTAAACAAGCACAAAATTGAACACGATACATGCTGCATGAGCTTYCCTTGGTATAACAGTGTAAATTTGATGAGATACTTGAATCAAATGAAAATACTATAACCAGAAATGCAGGAAGAAACTGTCTTCAAAATTCCATACACACATGTTATCCTATATAGTTATGAAATGTGATTTTTAGCAACATGTGGAAAAATAGTAAACAAAACAGGCCTTGATACTCTACTGAATACTGACATTCAGACTCATGCCACAGTAAATGTTACCACTCTAGGATTTCTGAAATTTCAGATTTCTAATGTTTATTTTATAAYATTATGCCTGAAATATGTACCAGTAACAAACATTTCACTCTAAAAAATTCACTTACTTACAGGAAAAATATTCTCCTGTAATGAGGAAAACAAAATAAAAACAACATGAAACTATAAATTTAAAGGTAACTATATACTCAGTCGACACGATACTCAATTAATTACCAAAAAGAATCGAGTGGCATCCACGTGATATTGCCCAGACTGTTACCAAACCATTTTACTACACCTTTTACTTAAAAATATTACAAGTAGCACATTTAAAAAGAATAAGTCATTGAAAATGTGTTCCTCTAATATTTATGCTTAAATATCTAGTCTGTAAAAAGTAAAAAAAAAAAAAAAAAAAAAAAATCAAGTAGCTAACGTCAAGATATTCTCCAGGTTTTTTATTTAATCTGTTTCTTTTTTATCTAGATGTTTTACCCGAGCACATCAATTATCAGCTACAAGACACAGATTTTCAGACTACTCCTTACTGCCAGTATTCCACAGTTCAGTTTCCTCCTCCAGTATTACAGTCACAACCTTCACAGTCCCAATACAGTACATATAGTCTGGACTCTCAATATAGTGACGGGCAGTATATAATCAGCAACTGTGAATTAAACAAATCCCCTTTCACGGCTTTCCATGTTGATGACAATGAATATCAAGGACTAAAACGGCCAAAATTAAACCATTCTTCCTTGCGAATGAAGGGACAGGAAGAGCTCTGTGTTGTGTGTGGTGACAAGGCCTCAGGCTATCACTATAATGCACTTACCTGTGAAGGTTGCAAAGGTAAGAAGAGAATAAGTTTATCTGTATCTTACACATGAATCTTGCGCAACAGTGCTCAATTTAATGTGGTAAGATTTCACACCTGTGATTTTAAAGGAATAGATACCATTAATTTTGTAATTTATCTAAGGTTTGTAKCTTTGTAGGTTTACAATTAATCTAAGGAACTCTCTCCCTAAGAAGCCGACCCCAGATTCACATTTTTATAACATCTTTTGAAGAAATATTTTTACAGTATATATTTAACATAAACATTTTATGCAACTGATTTTGCATTACTGATTACTATTTATCAATTATTCACTAGAATTGTGTCTGTTTAAGTTCTGATCTTCTCAMAACAGTTATCATAGTTACTTCAGTGTTATTAATTTTGTTATTAAATTTAAATAAAAAATAAACATTTACTTATTACCTATACTTTTAGCTTTCTATATGGGAGTTATCTTGGTCAAGTAAGAAAACTGGCAATTAATATTAGTTAGAAAATACTAACAAGTCATTAATATTGTGCTGTTAAAGACCAAATTTAAAATCAAGGCGATGCTTTAATTGTAAAAAAAGAAATCCTAAACTTTAGTTCTTTAGATCATTATGAGATAAAGATCCTTAGATTTCTACAGTCGTAACCTGACTCTTGTCTGTAGGCTTCTTTCGACGTAGTATTACTAAAAATGCAGCGTATCGATGTAAGAATGGTGGTCACTGTGAAATGGACATGTACATGCGAAGAAAGTGTCAGGAATGTCGCTTGAAGAAGTGTAAGGCTGTGGGAATGCTAGCAGAATGTAAGTACTCCTCTGCTGGCTACTGGCTATCAATTCTGATAAATTCTCTCTCAAAAACTATCCCTTCTCCTCATTAGAACTAAAAGATATTGGTCTAAATTTCACTTTGCTGTAGGAAAAAATAACTTTGGAGTCTGTAGGACCTGCATCATCATCATCTACAAAAACCATCAGTATCTCAAAGTTATGAAGACTGCTGTTCAAAGAGCTTGCACACGCACACCATGAAAAAAAAATGCATAGTATTTTTTGATGAACAATTCTCATGTTTACATGTCACACAGCCACAAACAAAATAACATGGGAAGATTGCAAACACTCGGGCCTTTTATGGATATGGAACACAAACTCACCTAACAAATACCGTTTTGCAGTATTTTCTAGGAAACAGAGTTCCTTACAAGTTACGGCTCCTGCAATGCAAGAGTTATGTTATCTATAATAATACAAGTTATCGTTTCAAATGGTAATTAATTTGAAAATCTATGCATTGATACACACTTCTATGCCTCACAGGTTTGCTGACTGAAGTACAATGTAAGTCAAAGCGACTCAGGAAAAATTTCAAACAGAAGAGCAGTTTCCTTTSCAACATAAAACTAGAAGATGAGGGACTGAATAGTAAGCATGTATCATCTACAACAAGACCTGGAAAAGTAGGATATTTTTCTATTTGAAATATCTCTTTTTATCATTTATTTTTGCCTTCATCTACTGTCATTTATTTGATTTTTTTTTTTAAACAGATCCCAGAAAAAATGGAACTCACTCCAGGAGAACATCAACTCCTTGACCACATTGTAGCAGCACATCAAAAATACACAATTTCCCCTGAGGAAGCAAAAAAATTTGTATGTATATAGAACAATCAGCCTGCATTACTGAGTTATTAGTATCCCAAAACACTGTATTTGGTTCTATCAAAAGTCTAAACTGTCTTTCATGCAGCTACAAGAAACCGCAAGTCCAGAGGAAAGCTTTTTGCATCTCTCTGAGACAGCAGTTGTTCATGTACAAGTGTTAGTGGATTTTACAAAAAGACTCCCAGGTAAGTTCCTTCTTTTGGAAAAAGTTACAGTGTAAGTCTGACACATCATTTTAAGAGGCAGATACCATATTGATGGCATGCATCTGAGAAAAATATAAGCTTTAAGAAAATTTTTATTTAACTGATTATCTCATCTTCAAACACTAATRWTCAGGATTACTATTTACCAGTACTTGCTAGTAGTTCCCTACATTCTCTTTTATGAGGACAAATTTGGACTGCCTGCAAACTTTTTACTGTAATTAGATTTCTTTTCCATGTCTGACACAGAATAGAGATATTTTCTGAGAAGTGTATCTACTTTAAAATACTATCTTGAGCAAATTATTATCTTAACACATTCTGAAATCCAATTCAGTCTGCAATTTATTATACTCATCAAAGATAAAATAGATGTACCTTCAAAGAAAAGGCAGCACAGTAAAGATGTACCAGGATGTGCTCCTACTCCTAATTTCCTATAATACAAGAACAAGGGAGCATAGAATTAAATCCACTGCATTTCAATGTAACGTTGACAAAATAACGTTCAATGGGGAGGTTGATAATTTGTTCATTACTCTAAGTTGTAAAACTCACTGACAAAAGTCAATTGACATGTCTAAAGCAGACATTTGATGTAATTTATTCAGTATCAGTGGTAACACCACTGTGAAACAGGTCTGAGAGGATGGATGATTTTGTTTTCTAAAAGTTGTTTTTCATACTGTGCTTTGATCAGGATTAAGAACAGGATTAAGTTCCTTTGCTCTTAAATTATAAATGCAGATAACACATTAGTCAAAAGATGAACATAAAAAAAAAAGATCAGATATGAATGAATAAGGAGACTATTCATATTCATTAAGCAATATAGGCCATGTGACATATATCAGGTAAAAATAGCATGTTAGGGAGAAACTTTTGATAAAATCTTGCTTATTCCTAAATACATCTTTTTTAATCTTCCTCCGAATCTTGTAACACTGGACACTGCCAACAGCACAAAACCTTTATGTCTGGTCTGCAAAGTAGGAAGAAAGACCCCAAGAGTCTAGTCTTTGGTACATAGGTCTTTTAAATATAGCTCCTTCTTTCCATTAAAGATATTAAAATATCATTTTATCAACTCACATTAGGGGCTTACAGGCAGCCACAGCTTTAAGTCTTAACAGTATCTTTCTCTGTAGGATTTGGAAGTTTAGCTAGTGAAGATCAAATTGCGCTGCTAAAAGGGTCAACTGTTGAAGCAATGTTTTTACGTTCAGCACAGATATATAACCAAAGAATCAGTGAATGCCAATCATCAACAAGTGAAAGTAAGTTTGACTAATAAGCTTTCTATTAACACCAGCAGTTCATCCATTTTGAAACAAATTCCATTTGTTTTTATTCCCCGAATCTCAGGTAATCGCCTACTAAAACATAGCAATGTTTAATTAACAGTAATAGCAGTTACGTCTACATATCTTCCATACGATTTTTTTCATAGAGCAACCCGAAAAGTAAACATTAATTAGATCTCCATTTTCCTGATGTCAGTTGCAAACAAAGAGCAACAATTTTAAGTGTTTGCACAACAAATTATGGGGTGGGTGGATAATATTAACTACATTAATGACATATATCATGCTAAATTTGACACAAGAGATTATTTTGACTAACAATAATGCAACAAACAAACTCGTTGCTTGGTGTCAGAAAGAACTCTTTCCAATTTATCTTGTCCCTCTGCATGGAACTGAGAAAAAGACACACAATTTCAGGTACATACTTGCAAAGTAGATTCAAGCAAATGTTTAAAGCAGCATAATGTTTCGCTGTGAACTGTCATCCCTCTTGCTGCAGGTCATGGAAGATCTGATCATGTAACATGTTGCCATGTTCAAAACCTCGAAAAGAATGCCATTTATTCCATGGAAATGTCTCACAGTGAAGATAGCCCGACTTCCACTACTACCACAGGTAACAGAGGCCTCTGAAACAAAATATTTGGAAATCTGCGCCTTTTCTGACCATACTCTCCACCACACTGAGCGATGCTGTTGGTACGGCACATGCCCCCTCTCCTCCCCTCCACCTGAAGCTGGTCTGCCACCACTCAGGCACTGTTTGGAAGGAGAAGGCAGCTTATGCCTTTGCTTATATCCCAGGATAAAGAAGTCTAGAGCTGTATCAACAGCTGCACAACTGCAATAGGAATTAAAATTGTTTTCATTAAACTTATTAGCCATTTCATGAGATGTAACAGCCTAGAACTTTAAAAGATTAGGACAAAGCTGATTCATAATGACATTGTCCGTTTTTGTACTGAAATAACATTCCGATAATTTTATTTCATTTCCAAGGTATAACCGAGGAGTTTATTACCGCGCTGTTTTACTTCTACAGAAGCATGGGAGAACTTAAAGTGACAGAGACAGAATATGCCCTGCTTGTGGCAACAACTGTGTTTTTTTCAGGTAAAACCGTGAGATGAGTTGCTGTTACTAACACGCTTTTAACCCATTTTAACCCCCTGTGCCGCGGGCCGCCCGCCCCCGCTAACCGCCCGCCCCCGCAGATCGCCCGCTCCTGAGGAACAAGCGGCACGTGGAGGAGCTGCAGGAGCCGCTGCTGGGCATCCTCTACAAGTACTCGAAGATCCACCACCCCGAGGACCCGCAGCACTTCGCCCGCCTCATCGGTCGCCTCACGGAACTGCGCACTCTCAACCACACCCACGCGGAGGTGCTGCTAACGTGGCGCACCAAGGACCCGCGGCTGACCCCCCTGCTCTGCGAGATCTGGGACCTGCACTAGGCGGCGCCGCAGCCGAGCCCTGCCCTGCCCCGCAACGCCGCCAACGCGCAGCGCTGCGCGGCCGGGCGCCCCTGCTGCCGCGCCGCTGCCCCTCCCGGCCTGCCTCGCGCGCGCGCTGCCACTTCCCGCCTTCTCGCCCTCCTCGCCGGGCGGCGTGCTCGCCGTGAGGCACTGCCTCTGCCACCCGCCCTCTCCTCCGAGGCCATGGAGAAGGAAAAGCCATTTAAGTTGTTCGTGCCGCCGCGTCTGAGTGGTGGCCAGGTGTCTGCAGTCAAGCCGCAGGCCAGCGCTCGAGCCGCGGGTGTCGCTCAGGTAAAGGGCGCTGCCGCCCCCCGCGCTCCTGACGCGGCGGCGGCCCGGCGGCCCTCCGGCCCGCGAGGCGCGGCGAGGCGAGGCGGCGGCGGGGCGGGGGCGCCCAGGCGGAGCCTTGGGCTCCGTCTGGGGAGCGCGTGTGTGAGCGTTCTACTGCTAACGTTGGCTGGGAGAGAGCGTTTTCAATTTTGATTTCCAATATTTTTAGTTTATTCCTGTCACAACCAAAAAAGAGTAATCTTCCTGGCTGTTCGCTACATACTTTAGCTATTTACTGCCAACGACAAATAACTAGATGCTCGATGTGGGTAATTCAGAGCAGTGAGTTGTGAAGGACCCAACTTCTTGTTCTGGCTCACTTGGATTCATTGTTCCCACCCCAATCAAACGTTGTGTGAAAGCATGCTGTCACTAGGCACTAAATTCTCTGAATTCAGCAAGTTTTTGTTTGTTTTTTTATGTTGAGGTTCCCTTTTGAATATACTTAGATTCAGATTAAAGTGACTTTCTGGCAGGAGGTGATTATGCTGTGTACAAACAAATTTCTGTGACTCTTTAGAACACTTTGTAAATTGAAATTTTCATGCTAAAACTTCATCAAATCTGTTCTAGAAAGCACTGGGGAAAAAATAAACGTGAATACTGGACTAAAAAAAAAATCATTTGGCTTATTGAGTCCTTTACCACACACCTGTGAACAGGCATGTAATAGCTAATAAACTTATAGCTGTAATGAAAAACATCTGCTTCTTTGGTCAGAGTATTGTATAGAGCAAACCACAAAGGACAGACAATTCTAAAAGTCACTGTGAGGTTAAGAAGCAAACAGGAGAGTTCCAAAGCATTGCCAACATCTTGGGCCTTTAAAGCAGTATGTAGCTAATTTATCAGTGGAAAGTTATGTTTTTCACTTTAGCTGTATCTTTTTTTTTTTTTTTTTTTTTATGTAAATGCTTTTCTAATTTACCCATAAGAAACTAACTTTTAAATTTATTCAGGGTTTTAACAAATGCCCGGGTGATGATTTTAACTTGCCCTTTGTAATGAGAAGTACGCTGAACCATGGTGAAATCACTGATTCAGGTAAGCCTAGAATGAGCATTAATCTTCCGCTATGTGTCTGTGTGTGTATGTGTATATACACACACATTTATATAATTTTTTTTGACTGTTGTACATGTTTTCATGACTAACTTCACAATGTTATACCTGTTACTTTGTTAAATGCAGTTGCACTTGTTTTTTGGGGAAGGGTGAGGGGGAGAGTTTTTTTTCCAACAGATTCATTGAAATCTGTCCATATTCCAGATGTGACTTCACAGCAAGGAAAACTTTGGCCTGAAACAGATGAAGAGGTCAGCTAAGTATACACTTCATGTAGCTCATTTCTTAAGGCGTTCTAATGTTTAATCTGTTCCCAAAACATTTCCATAAGCACCATCCTAGACAGTTTTGGGAAGGGGAGGATATTTTCTGTGTCTCCCGTTTAAAGCTGTATCATTTAGAGAAGGTACTTAAGATTCAGTGATTGTGCCTAGGGGTAAACCTTTAGATAGTAAGACAATTTTCAAAAATTTTTTTTCTATTTTTATTTATTTTTATTTTTGTAATGCTTGGGAAGTCTAGGAGTTTTAAGATTGATTAGAATAAGATTTATATTTTTGTGAACATGAACATATKGCTTGTTTTTTCTCTTAATATTTTTAATTTCCATGAGGATTGAACTTCTTTTACCACAGTAGCTATTATAGTCAAGATTATAATATCATGATGCAGCCAGAAAAGATAGCATTAGGTGACATCATACCTAAAACCTGCGTCAGAACTACCTCATGGCCTATTGTTCTGCTTTTACCTTTTTAAAGCCACTGATCAAGGACTGCTTGTACAGTACTTTGAGGATGTTTCAAGAGCACAAGGTTGACTGCTTTTTCTTCTTTCTTTCTTTCTTTGTATGTGAGTTGACTGCAGAAATGCATCATATGACGTTTTGGATGTGATCCAAGGATCATTCAGCAGAAATAATCTTGGCCCCATTGATAATACTAGCAAAACTGGTGGATTGCAGGCTGTCCAGTGGGGTATTTTTCACTCATTTGTGTTGTATTTGTCCCTTACTCTGTAATATCTGTTGATCTATATACACAGTGGAGCATAAAGATTAAATCTGTTTCTTGGTCAGTAGAAGCTTGTGTCGCCGTCTATGACGGCGGGGAGAATATTAAGCTTCCTTTGTTTAAGATAAATGTATACGTAAAATGCTATTTAATTAACATTTGAGATTAAATTCTGAATTTTCAATAGAGTGTAGAAACAATGAATGAATTGTATTCCAAACTCTACAAAGAGGCTGAGAAGATCAAGCAATGGAAAGTAACARTAGAGTTGGAACTGAAGCAGAAAGAGAGAAAATTGCAAGAAAATAGAAAGATTATTGAAGCACAGCGTAAAGCCATTCAAGAATTGCAGGCCAGTATTTTACTATATGTGTTGAATACCTAAATTAAAGAGAATATCTTCCTGAATTACTTTGAACATATTATTCATACAATTAAATATTAAAGAATATTATAGATCTTGAAGAAGGCATTTTAAGCTGTTTATATGAGGACTTTAAAGAAACTAGTTTGCTAGATATCAATGACCTATAGTTCTACAGGTTTTAAAGGAAAATCTTTACCTTTTTTGTTCTTTAGAATCATTTTCCTCTTGTTAACAGTGTGCATTTCATCTTTGAATAGTTACTGTGTACATCATACTGTGAAGATGTATAGACTTACCCAAGACTGTATGAGCTTTTGTCCCCCTAGTATTTTAAAGTAAGCTCCTGCATATTTCCAAACCCAACATATATAGGAAGTAGTAGACAGTGCTTTAACCCAGTTTCTTATCTAGCTGTTAGTGGTGGGGATCTTTGTTAGTGGAACAGATATATTAAGCAATTCATCAACCCTTTTCCTTGTTTTCTGTTTGCATCAGTGTTGGTAACTTGAATCTTTGACTATTTGACTTTTGCCTTGAGAAAATGTTTGTTTTGAGAAGGGTATGCGCATGCACACATGCACAATCACAGTCATATGGATAACACACCTTAAATATTTCAGTTACTGGTAATCACTGTTTTTTTTCAAGCAATTATTTTCAAGCAAACTATAATAAAAGATTGCTCAGCATGTCATTTCAGGTAAAACGGATTTCTGTCTTCTGATACAGAAATACATAATGTAAAACTGGGAAAGTGAAAGTGTAGTACTGGTATATTTTTCAATAACTATCTTCTTGTGCTTGTCCCTTTCAAAATTAGTTTGAAAACGAAAGGCTAAGTTTAAAACTTGAAGATGAGATATGTGAAAATAAAGATCTTTTAAAAGAGTAAGTAATACAGTTAAATAGTTTGATATTTTTGTGAAAAGTTTTCTTGCTAAGAGCTATTAAAATGGGCAATTTAAAAAATGTGTTAAATTGTGAAGCTCATCAAGCTTTTTGCAATGTCACTCTTTTATGCAAAGTAATGTGCATCACTATGAGAGCATTTTAAGATWTTTTTTCCCTTCTTCCAGAAACAGTGCTTCAAGGCATATGTGTAATCTKATCAAGGAAACCTGTACTCATTTCACAGAGAAGTCCACCAAATGTAAATACTATTTAAATCTTGATTTTTTTTTCAAAGTATATCTAGCTTTCTATAAATGCAAAAAGAAAAAGCTGTCATTCTATTGACAGTGAATGCACTGACAGCAGTGAAACCAGAGGCCAAGTATCTGTGTGTTYTGTAGTGCTGAATTCAAAGGTTTGCTAAAAGGTTACATGACTGGGGAAGTTTAGTTACATAAACTTCAAAACAGATTTAGGTTCTGTGAGCAATACTGAATAACCACTAGCAACCACTCCAGAAGAGTGCAGATCTTTAAGTCCTGTCGCATTTGTCAGTCCCATCCAGGTACCTTGGATATCTTATGTCATATAAGATGGTACTTCATGCCTGTGTTTAGGCAGTTGAATCTAATCCAGTTACCTTTTTCAGCTCCTYCTTTCTCAGACTAGAGGGAACAGCATCATTGTGTCTGGAGCAATTAGGTTCCCTGGAGGAAAAAAATGCCCCTAGGCCCAAGATTCAATGAGCAGCTAGCATTCTTTGCACTAAATTGACCAACACTATAAAGCTGGAGTAAATGAAACTTAAATTTTGAAGTTTTAAAATATATTATTGCACTGAGATTTTAATCTATATCAAATTCAGAATTATTATTTTAAAATCTTTTACCAACTTTATCTTGGATACCTTTTCTTTTTTTCGTGTCTGCCTCTTTTTTTGCTTGTCTTCTGCAGACACCTGCATATAGATTTACTGTACTTCTCGGTAACTGTTTCTTACTGTTACATTCTGAATTAATTGGAATTATTTTCTTGAGGAGTAATAATAGTATCAATTATGAAAGTGAAATTGTGAAAAGAAAGAGTATCATCGTAATAGTTTTGTACTGATAGTTCTGTTGTCAYGAGTGTCTCTGCTGATGTGAAGAAGTTCCACACTGAACCTTACATTACAACTTTACAAATTTATATTTTTAGTAGAGTATTGTTCAACAGCAGTAATATTGTTAATAATTGATATAGAATTAAATTCCTCCTGGAAAAAATGAGATTTGGAAGAAAGTTATAAAAGCTGAGCTTGCTTAATGTTTCAATGCAAAATACATTTTCTTCGGACTGTATAACTTTTGGTGCACTGTATTTCGTAGTGACTTGCTAAAATAAGAGTATGTAATTTTTTGAAAATTCATTATGCCATGTAAGCAGAATGGCTTGGATGTCTGATTTTTTTTTTCAAAAGGAAAACTTTATAGTACATTCTTATTTTGACAGATGAACATGAAAGAGAAGAAACAAGACAGCTATATGTGGAACTTAATAACAACATTGAAGTAAGTGATGTAGCTTGTTAAAACTCAGCATGTTATCTGAGTTATATGTATATGCTGAGACATTATTCATACAAAGAAGGTGGTGATTAGACCCCTCATTTGGAGTGTTAGAACGCTGATTTTTTTCAGTCTCTATTTAAGTATTGGTTTTGTATTGTAAGCAACACATTTATTGGATAAAATGCATTTACAATCCTTAGGAATATGTAGATCTACTTAGTCTTAGGTGATTTCTGTAACTGCTGTCTTCTGTTTTGTACTCCTTTTCACTCATCCACTGATCTTACAGAATAGCTGAATTTGACAGGGACCTCTGCAGATTACATTGTCCAGCCCCCTGCAGGGTTGGGCGGAGCAGGTTGCTCAGGAGTGTGTCAGGTCAGGTTTTAATGGCAGCCTCTCTGGACAACCTGTTCCTGTGTTCAATCACCCTCACAGTAAAAAAAAATTTTTTTAATTACGTTTCAATGGGATTTCTTTTATTTCAGTTTGTACCCATTGCTCTTGTCCTTAAAGTCTTTTCTGCATATTGAGACAGCTTCAGCAARAGAGTTGAGGGGGGTTCTTTGGGCTATTTTCCTGGAAGGTGGGAACTGAGTATTGACACTCCTCAAGTGGAGGAGGAAACTGAATGTAGATCTCATATTGTAGTGGAGGAGGAAACTAATGTAGATCTCATGTTGTAGCAGAGTAATGTACTCAGTTACCATCTCTGAACCAGAATCAAGTCAGTTCCACTGTTTTTTTTCTGCAGACCCCTGTTTGTATAATTTGTAAATAAATACTGTGTGTAATATATACACATATGTAAATGTATATCCACATATAGATAAACACATGTATATATAATACAGATGATTCAGCCTTGGCAAGATTGAAACATTATCAGCATTTGCAGAAATAGAGCTTTAGAAGTCATGGGAAATGGGGCTTTTAGGTGTTAGACAGCATTTTGGAGAACTGTATCTTTGGACTTAGACTCCGTTCTGCAAATAGTCTTAGGTGAAATTCAGGCACACAGACTTTTTAAGATACGGGTCAGATATATTACAGTTACTCTATTGCATGTTTTTCTTTAATGAAAAGTGCATAAAGGTGAATAAAGCAAATTGCTTTTGCTGGATCATATGCAAAACTGAAATGTAAATAGATGATTGTGCATGGAATAAGAAGTATAAAGTGTGAATAGTGAATCTTTAATTTGCTTCCTTGACTTGAAGAGTTTTTTTCCTTCTTAATTCATAAAACAACTGCAGTCTTGCAAAATACATTCATCCATTACATTTTTGTTAATTAATTATTCCACTGTGGAAAATTAGACCATTGTATATTTATAATTGAGAAATATGAGGCATCTTTGTGTGTGTGATGAATTTGATAATATAACAGTTAAACTTAGTACTTAGAGTAAAGTTTAGTAAAGCCTGTTGTAGTAGCTGGGCAGCTAGGAGATGCACAACAGCTCTTCCATTGTGCTAAGGAATCTCTGAACATGGATTAGTAAAAATATCTGATCCCTGAAATTGTTTACATCTTGTGTACAGAACTTCTTACGCTTCCATCTTCTATAAATTACCATATTTTAATTCAAAATGTGTGTTTACACTCAGAATTTAGTTTTTAAAAAAATCTTAGATATGAATAGGAGCTTGTTGTAATATGGTTTGTTTTCGAACCATAAACATCATTTTTTGTTACAGAAAGTACTTAGTTTTATATGAATGTACGTATTGAATGTTACTTTTAGAGAATGATAATGGCATTTGAAGAACTTCGTGTGCAAGCGGAGAACACCAGACTGGAAATGTGTTTCAAATGTGAGAGTCTTGCTTACTCTATTTATGCTGTAGACATAACAGTTTTGTACTTAAATGTATTTTACTGCGTGCAGTTTCAAGCCAGAAGGATAGGGTATGCTAGAATGGTGCACTGTAATACTTGTTCTGTGGACTGTATCCTGGAACATTATTGCATGGTAATGAAGTGGCAAATGCCCTTTCTTGCTGTTTGTTTTAAAGAAATAGTTGCTGAATATGGTCAGCTGAATTCAATCACCTTGAAAAGCGAGGTACTTTAATAAGGGAGTCTGTCACATATCTTAGCCGAGTCTTAATCCTATTAAAATAAGTTACAAAATTTCTTCTGATGTTTGTCTTTTTTTGTGTGTGTCAGGCTTTATAATACCTCAGTTCCCCTTCATTTGGGGTGAGTGTCTCAAATTTCCTAGGAAAGGTAAATTCACTGCAATGACTCAGGTTTCCTCACAAAGTTTTGTATTTCTGATCTAAGTTTTATATCTGATGGTTGTGTTATTAGTATCATGCCAGGGATACACCCTCATTAAATTAGTCTTACCTCATGCTGCCTGCCATTAAAAGGACTGGGCCATTTTATTATTTTTCTGCCAGTGTTCCTGGGTCAGTTTTTGAACCTTATTTTTTTCTAATTGTCACCAAAACCTTTAGCTTTGTCCATGAAGGATAGTCTATAGATCTCTGCTTATTTTATGTAGTTGTCTTATTAAACTGATAATGCACTAGTGCATTTAACTGCAGAAGTTTTAATTTGGTATTTGTGCTATGAACTGTCTTGTTTTTGGACATGCATCTCTTAATAGATTATTTTAAGAAATTAATACATCCTGTAATGGACTAATTCTGTGGAAGGTTAGGGCAGAATATTTTGTCTGATGAGGTAACAATTTCAAACATGACCCCAACGTTTTTTTTTTTAGGAAATCAATTGCACAGTAATCTTAATATACTTCATGTTAAATGAAATTTTTATTTTACCATTAATAAATTAACTATTCATATTCTTGTGTCTCAAAAGTAAAAGAAGAAGCAGAAAAAGCGGACAAGTTTGAAAGAGAATACAAACTAGAAGTCAGTATGAAGGAAAAACAGGTTTGTTTTAATTCTTGAAACAAATCTTGCAGATTCTTAAACTAATACTTGAACTCTCTTGCTTTCATGACTTACTGACGCATCAAAARAAAATACTTAAGTGCTTGCTTGGTTGGTTGTAAAATATTTCTATTTTGGAAGGATAGAAGTTAACATTGCAGGTGGCTTTTTAATTGTGTGTTCCTTAYATGTTGTTTGGAGTGAAATATAAAATAGACTGCTGTATCCTAAAGAGGGGTATCTCAGTGAAAGGATTTAAAAGCACCATGTCAATACTAAWTGCTTATTCTTTGCTTTATATATAGCTTGCTTGTATAAAAATGGCTTGTGTGGAAGCATAAAATTAGCAAAACAATCATCAGCCCTTCTAGTTTTGCATTGTTTTTTAAAGGCTRATAAGGGAGGTTTTGAAGCTGGAAGAGGCTGGAATAGTTTTTTGGCAGTGGTGATGAGATAGCCATGATGGAAGCTTGAGTAAGAAGAAGAAATTAAATATGATATGAGCTGTTAATTTGTAAGCAGCAGACTGAGAAGCAGGGCTTCCATCTATGTCTGTACCTGAGAAGGTCAAGAGTTGTTGACTTGTCCAAAGATGGATATGACATTGCAAAGAGGCAAGGAGCGTTTCAGAGCATCAGTAAATACRGAAGAAATAACAGCTGGAACTGCATTTCAGAGTTTGATTCTGCTAACTTTAGTTATGTTTCCAGCATCTTCAATCTGTTGGAACTCATGTTCTCATTTTGAACTGAAGAACTTTTGTGTCTAAAGAGTAACATGACCAATATTTAGCTAAGACAACCTTATTTAAATTGAATGACACTAGCATGAATGCTAATCATGCATAATGAACAGTTGAAGATACAAGTCTGTCATCTTTTTTAGACTTATTTATAATACTACTTCTGTTAGATTACAGTTTTGACCATGCAGAATGGTGAAAAAGATGACATAATAAGAGATATCAAAACTCAGTTGCAGGAATCAAAAAGTAAGATGGCTGACTTAGAAGAAAAAACAAGTAAGAATTATCTCTACTATATCAAAATACTATTGCTAATAGAACTACAGGAAATGGGATGGTGATGTTAGCTTGTTACTAATCAGCAGCAGAACTTTGGGGTCTTGCAGGTCATTTTCTTGCTTAGGTCTGAAGTTGGGGTGTAAGATCTGGATTTTTAATGTAATCTGCTTATATAAAAATACAGACCCTTATTTCATATCAGTAGTTTTCTCTTAGAGCTTAGACTACAGTCTGTTTTCATATTGACATGACAGTTTCATGATGAGGATTTTTTTTTTCTTGTCTTGCTCATCAATAGACCTGGTGTGGAGATGGTCACTAATAAGCTGCATATCTCATCACTAATAAGCTGCATATACCCTGTCCTTCCTTTTCCATAACAGTAATAACTTTTACCTGAACACTGTATAACAATGCCCATATTATGGGAATTTTTCCRTTTCAGTTGGACTAGTATAATAAAAATGGTAAATTATTAAATAGAGTATTGTTTCTAGTTACTTCGTTGAATCATTTTACATCAAATTAATGAAGGGACTTCAACATCTAATAGCTGTTCAGTAGTCCGTAAATAGTAACTTTGTTCTGTATTCAGCAAGACATTTTGACATCTTCACTAAATAACTCCCAAAACATTGCAGCTTTTAAATAGAATCATATTAAAAATAAGCCAAGGGAGTGACTGAGACTGGAAGTGTAACTGTTTTTGAGGGGTTCTTGTATTCTCAGGCTGAAGCAAGTAATAAAAGCTTTTGAAGAGAAAGTAACATTCCTCCAGTTTTGCAAATATATAGTCAGGTGTCATTGAGGAAATATTTTTTAGCACTAGCTTTTCAGTGCTGTTTAAGTCATTTATATTAGCCACAAAATATTTGTAGTGTGTGGTTTAAGTATCTTTGTTCTTTAGAGTTGAAGCAAATTTCAGCATCAGTTCATCATACAGATGAATGACTAAAAATGACTGTGGAGTGGGAAGGAAGGTGTGGGTGTATTTTTTTTTTTTATGCCGCATACATATGAATGGCTGCTTATATTAAATTTCATAAACATTTCAGTTATTGTTATTTAATAAGTCGAATAAGCATTTGTAGTTTATAAGCACGTTATGTAGCTTGAATAAGTTGTAGGAATGTATGTATCTGTAAAACAGAAATGCAAGGACTTTCAGTAAACAAGTTATTTTTCTTTAATGTTAGCATATGTCTTTCTGCTTAGGACATGAAGGGGAAAAGTTAAAGGAATCCCAGATCAATCAGGATCATTTGAGGGCAGAACTTGAAGAAGCTAGAGTTTCATTGCAAAAAACAGAGGTAGTGCTTGTTTATAATTTTCTGGTATAAATAGATTATGTAAGTAATTGAATAAATAAATATTAATACTTCAGATATGAAACATTAATTGTAGGTGGTTGTTACAACATGTGTATAGAAATTATAAAATTATTTTTTAGACTATTCAGAAGAACTTAGAAACTGAATTGCAGACTGCAGTGAAAGCATTAATTCAGGTCACGGGGGAAAAAGAAGCCCAGATGGAAGAATGTCAAGAAACTAAGGCTTTGCATGCATCCATGGTAGATGAATTTGAAACTTCCATTTACAATTTCAAAAGTTTGCTGGAAAAAGAACAAAATAGGTAATTGAACAGTTAACGTTCATAGAGTGATCTTATGGATAAAATACTAGATTACTGTTCTCTGGGAATAAAACTTACATTTCCTGTGTGATCTGGTGTCACTTATATGTAAAAATAATAACTATAGTACCCAAGTTCTTTCTGTGTAAAAAATGTATAACCATTCTTCTATTTTAATCCCTCATCTGTCTTACTGACTGATTAGCA
Organism: Rhea americana; assembly: GCF_003343005.1. Lineage (NCBI taxonomy): Eukaryota > Metazoa > Chordata > Aves > Rheiformes > Rheidae > Rhea > Rhea americana. The sequence goes on along the minus strand of NW_028186359.1, from coordinate 31,387 downwards.
CTTGAAAATGGTTATGCTTTTTGACTATGTGTAGATGCAACTCTTAGCTAAATACTCTCATCTGGTACCTGAAAGTCTTTCTTAAATAATAAAATACTTAGTGAGGATGATATTCTTCCTTACCTAATGATAGTGCTGTTTAATACCAATGCCTCTTATTTCAGGTCTTCTAAAATAATAATAATAATAATAATAAACCCTGCGTATTTGTCAAAGAACCTGATAACAACTAAATTCAACCCTTCTAAGTACAGAAACAGAACACTGTATTTTTAATAGGCTATTGAACAGCGTTTTTCAAGAAAGTGTCTTTGCATTAAGACATCTTGCAAGTGGATGCATATTATGACAAATCCAAGAACAAAAGGATATTAAGTTGATTTTTTTTTTTTTTAGCAAACTGGTCTAAGTTCAAATAATTTAATTTTTTGTAGTTGTCCTGGTTGATACTGGTTCATGAGAAGGTAAATTTTTGGTCCTTGATTTTCATAATCCTATTTTTTGAGAACTGTGTAGTTATATGTGTATATATATATTTGCTGTTCAGGGATTATAATAGTGGATTTTGATAATTGTTGCAAKTAGTTACATTATCTGCTTTTAGAAAGGCAGATGTATTTAAAATGCTTGTGCTAGGACTTGGTCGTACTGTACTTAAACTTTCAAATGCAGTGCTGTGTACCATATAGAGARGGGGGCAAAAAAATTTACAATTTTCCTAGATTGAAGAAATATGAAGATGAATTGAAACTGCTCACCTTGGAGCTCAGAAAGAAGTCTGCTGAACTGGGTAAGACTAAGGAAAAAAACAAATGAATTTAGCAAAAACCACTTTCTTTAGCTTTTTCTGAAAATAGACCATCCCTATGTAGTACTCATTTTAGTATCTTGTGTTGTAGCTTATGGTCCGCTGATACTGAGTATGATATCAAAGTCCTGTATAAATATATAAATACATCTTTTTATATTTATAAAAATTTAAAAATAATTTAAATAATTTTATACAAATTTTTATTTTATTTAATATATATATATTTTATATATATATATATTTTAACAGAGCACCTCCAAATTATACTAGAACTATTTCCCAAATCAATTGAATAGAAAAAATGTGATCTTAGTCATGCTTCCTTTTTCTTTCTTTGTATTACATCAAAAAAGACATTATTCAGACTTGGACTTTTTTATTACTTTTAAGCTAACAAATTAACATGTTCAGAATTTGTCCAGCCTATGCTCAAGGAAAAATTGTTCATTCCAATATTTGTGTCAATTATTTCAGGAGATGCAGGACCTCTTTCAGAATCTGCCCTCAAGTCTTCTGTTGCTTTCAATATTGTTTTGCTATTTTATGATTTCTAGCTATTCATTCCTTAGTCCCAAAATCAAGAGATCTACCTTTAGCGCTGTTATCTCAGTGCAGCAGATGTCTCTAAATATTTCTAGTTCCTGGATGATAGATAAGAAATATGATTTGATGTCTTATAAGTATTGAGGGCATTTAAAGGTAAAACTGCTCAAAAGTTACTAGTGTTGCTTCTCTGGAACAAGATGAGATGAAACCTGTGATATTTCCAGAGCAAAAATGAATCTGATGTCCAGTACTTGTGAAAAACACTGGTGGTATGAATGTGCATGTAGAAAACACATTTCAAATTTACTTGCTTAATAAATAGTTTTATTTTTCAGCATATCTATATGAATATCTTCAGTAGTCAAACTTCTAGAAAAATCCATATCCATGAATACTGAGACTAGTCCTTTGTGCACGTTATTACAGTGCGTAATTTACTTGAAACCATGTTTGTGCAAAATATAATAGACTCTGAGTTTTATTTAAGATGAACGGTTAGCTGGCTTCTTTTCAGATAAGTGTTCATTAATGTCTTTCTGAATATTTTTTTCCAATTCTGCGTTTAAATCATGATTTAGGTCAAAATTTAGCTTTAAGATTTCTGAACTTAATCCAGCAAGTCCTGCAAGTTGGGTACTGCAAAGGGGCAATGCTTYATACTGTTTGCTAAATATGTAAAATTATTTCTACTTAAATTTTACATTGCATGTGCTGTAGAAGAGATGACTAAATTAAAGTGTGACAAAGAAATGCAACTTCAAGAGCTGTCAGAAACACTGGTAAATATTGTTCCCTTTACTAGTCTCATGGCATTTACTTTTCATGTGAAGTCTCATAGTAAGTAGCTTAAATGCCCTATAGAACACTTTCTAATCTGCTGTATTGTTGCTACTAACTTTCTCTTGTGTTTTAGACTTGTGTTCTTTTTGAAGAACCCGCTTCTTTCCACTGTTCTACTTGTTTTGTTTTTCTGTGTGTTGACATTTCTGGTCATTTGGTGCTTCTGTCACACCTGTTTAAATACTGCTCACTCTAGATATAAATACTCCCTATTTTTAGTTATGCCTAGTTACTCTTTCTTTCTTCATGTTAAACCTTTCTGAAATTTATTTATTTGTTTTGTGACGAACGTAAGCTCAAACTCTGTGAATACCAAGCATATGACATTTAAGGCTAAAATATCACTTATTTTTTCGACAGTAATTTCATGACTCGATAGCTTTCTTTGTACCCTAAAGATCAAGCCTTATAAAGACTTTCGTTGTAAGGACTTCATTTTGATGTTTAAAGAATAACCAAGCTTAGGACATCCTGCTGGAAAGGCAGTGGAAGAAGGTTACAGAAGGCTATGTATGACAAAATGAGTGATCTAATAACTAATGCCTCATAGGTTTCTTATTTCATAGTTTTGTTATTATTTTGCTGTTTGTGAGGTGTTAGTTACGGTGAGGTCCTTCCTGCTGCAGYGTGCACCATCTGAAGAGCAGTGCCTACTCAGTTGATATGCATCCCTTTATAGAAGGTATGCAAGTCTAAGCCTCCAGAAAGGTGTCATGGGTTATAACATAATGTTCCATGTACTATCAGCACATGAGGTGTTCTCTCCTTGTTGTAGAAGTTTGCTGAGGTAAGCAGCATTGACCTCTGTGAACCCTACTAAACCTTGACACAGACCCTTCTTCTGTTACAGCTGTCTGAATTATATGAAGTATACAGGATGATGATAGGATCTTAAATTTGCTAGTCTAACAAGAAAGTGTATCAGCTAGAGTAAGGTGGTGTGAAACCACATTTGCATTTTATAAATTATTACATATATGCTGAACATGGAACTTTCTGAACTGAGTGTTTTTTTTTTTTTTAATGTCCATAAATAGGAAAAAGTTCAAGGACTTCTAGTGAAGAAGAAATATCTTGAGACTACTGTTGAAAAATTGCAGGAGAGAGAAAAAGAAATGGAAAATACTCTCCAAGCTAGAGAGGTCTGAATAAAGGATTGTAACACGTTTTTATAAATTAAGTTACACGTTATTGCTTGAATATAAGAACATAGAAAATGTCTGAGCCTGGCCAGTGGTCCATCCAGTGCAGTACTCCACTCCTGACAATGCAGTAGATGATGCTATATAGTATAAGAGCCTACAAGCCTGGCTATTGTCTGTGGTCTGTTCCCCTGACATCCCTACAGTCAATGYATTAAGAATGTTAGAGGATACATCCCTTTCTCTTCCCTTTGTTACCTGTTTATGGACTTTTATGTTCATGTATCATCAGTTTTTGAACTGCCTGATAGCCTGATACTATTTGCTTTTATACCTTCCATGGTAAGAAATTCTAGAAGTTTATTATCCACTGTGTTTAAAAACTAAACACACATGTATGCACCCACATTTTGTTTTAAATCAACTGGCTGCGAGTACGTGTAGTATCACCAATGATTCRGAGAAAATAGTATTCAAAGCATAATTACATATTATACATTACATTGCAAGGCTTAACTTATCTTTTAATGACAGCAGGTTTCTAAGGGAAGAGTTTTGCATTATGTTTCAACATGMATCCAAAATGTGTGCTTATACTATCACATAGTACTGAAATGCTGCAATTCGTTATTTTATTTATTTATTTTACATTTTAAATAATACAAAAGCTTATGTCCAAGGCAACAATAGCTTTATTTAAATGCTCAGAGAAATTTAACTTTGTCAGTGCTTTCGCAGACTAGTTGGACTATACAAAAGGGGACACATTTAGTATTATATCAGAGTTAAGTGTCTCACACCTCTATGTTACACTAGAGATGTAAAGATACAGACTGGCTAATTTATGGCATATCTCCAGTTTTATTTTTAACTTGAAGCTTTGTGTTGTCTGTTCATTTCTGGCAGCTTTCATGAACGGTGATTTACATATGTACACTCAACACTTTCTTTTGCAGAAGGAAATACATGATTTGAAAGTACAGCTGAGTGATACAATTGAAAACAAAGAAATTTGTTTAAAACAGCTTATGACACTGAACGCAGATCTTGAACAAGAGATGTATGATCTTTTCTGAAATTTTTGGATTTGTTTATATTTTTGTGTTACATGGAAATCAACATACAATGAAATGATCTATAATTTTCTAAAGTTTTAACTTAAGCACATAGTATGACAGATTTTATATATTCACATTTGTAAAATACATTTTYTTATATGTGTATAATTGTTCCCTATCTCTGACTTGGATGTATTAACACAAAATATTTTTGAATGCTGACCCTGCATTGAGGTGGATGTTGGACTGAGTTCCTTCCAGCAGCTGTTATATGGAAGTTGCTTCTCCTTTTCTTTCCTCTTCCTCTTAGAGCCTCTTCACATCACTATTACTCTGTACTAAGTTTTCTGCAAAGCTCGAATTTGCAGATACGGGCCTGGATTTATTTCAGTGTGAAGAAAACTTTTAATAACAGTTGAATTTAAGTTAAAGTAATTTTTAAAATAKGTATTCTTTTGTCTCTGACCACGTATTTTACATTAGGCGCAAGAATGAGCAACTAACAGTGGATTTCAATAAACTGTTATTAGAAAAAGAACAAATTGTGCAGGAGAAAAGTTATATGGCTGCAGAACTCAACAAACTGCAAGAAGGTCACAAGGCAAGTTGTAAACTTCTATACTTTTATCTGTTTTTGAAGGACAACATTAAAATATAAATTATATGGTATATTAGAAAATGCTTTTTGTACTTAAAAAAAAAAAAAAATGGAAGAGCAGTTACCCTTGTCATAAGGCAGGTTGAGGTACTGTTTAAGCTGTTGCTTTGAGTTTTACTTTACTTACATATGCATTTATTTAGGATAATAGAAAAAAAGAAGAAAATATACAGAAGTTACTAGAAAACCTGGAAGAAGAAAACAGCCAGTTAAGGCGAGTAAAAACAAATATTAAAGGACAATATTATTTAAAGAAAGCCTTGATTCCTTTGCTGTTGCTGTTAATGCTGTACTCATGCTGTTTTCTGTGATTTTTAGTAATGCTTTTTTAGATCATCTTATTTGTGATGAAAATAAAAAGCAAAGAGAAGTTGTGTTAAATGTGAAAAAGATTAAATACTACCCTTTGAAGTCTGTGTTGCCCAACCCACATTGATGAGCACCCTTCCGTATTTTGTAGGTGCTTTACAGTCTTAGATTAGAATATATTTTACTCAAGCCGTAAGAATTAACTTTCCATGTAACTTTTTCAATTGTAATTTTTTTTAACTTACTACTCAGTTTTGCATCTTTTCAGTGAACAGCTTGTGAAGCTCTCATGAATGAGTTGCATTAACAAAGCCGCTTTTTTAGAAATATATTTTTGGTTTTTGTTTTTTTAGCAGTAGTGAGAAGTCTAAAGGTTTTAAATATTTACTAATACTTGCTAATTTGGCATTTAGAAATGAACTGGAGTCTTTGAAGGAGAAGATGGCAAAGAAGGGTGACGAGATTAAAAGTAAACTGGATGAAAATGAAAAAAATGTATGACACGTAATGCGCTTTATCATATAAAAGTACAGCATTACCTATAGGGCACAATATAAATGTAAAACTCCTTTTTTTTTCCCCCTGCAGATTCCTACCTAGAGATGCAATCTTTTAGAGAGATTTTTCTCCTCTTAATGGTGTTAAAAATTAAATCAGCATAAATACACATGCTGACCCCTTTGATTTTAAGTCAGGAACTTCCACTAATTCCACTAGGATATTTACTCTTTACATACAGGCTTTTGAGTCCAGGTTAGTTATAGTTTAGAAAAAGTGTCCCGTTTCCGTTCCACCCTCCCCTCCCCCCGCATCATTTAGTGATGAGTGGGATGGGGATTAACTTTCAATATGTAGTATGACTTACAGTATAACTGTGTTCAATTATTTTTATTTTCTTACTGTATTTTCATGCATATATTTAACATTACACTGGATTTCCACATTTTACTGTAAAATCTGAAGATAATCAGGGCATGGAGTAGTTGCGTTTATATACATAAAATATATAAATATTTATATTAAAAAATCATATTTTATAAATAACTATAAAACAGATAAGAAATTTAATGATCRTTTTTGAGGGAACTGTGCTTTGAAATTGTAAGATAATAATTAGTAGCAGTCTCACCATGTTTTTTTCGTCTCTAAGTACCAAAATTCTGATAATATTTTGGCTATTTAAAAACAATTATGATTTCAGACTAGAAGTATCGAAAATGAAATTTCAAGAAAGGAAAAGCAGTTGAAGATTCTAGAAAATAAGGTAGAAGCTGGATAGTGGAGAACTTCAGTATTTCAAATAAGACTTTTTTCATCTTGTCTTTTTTCATCAGGAATATTATTTTATTTTGGCCAAGCTCTAAAACTGCTGACAAACTGTTTCATTACTATTAGTCTTAATGTTGGGCTACCAAAATTCTCAGTATTTCATGTTTAAAACTCTAATTGTAAAATCTTAATTGTAAAATCTGTTTCAGTCCCATTGGAATTAATGGAACTTGTGCAAATTTACAACGTAATGGAATTTCCAAACTTCAAGTTCAGTTTTAAGTTTACAAACTTAATTAATTGCACAAGTTAAATTAACTTGTAAATGTGCGTGTTTAAGCACTTTGACAAAAATGTCTAATACATTGAGTCAGTTTTTAGCAGCTTGTTAATTAATGTTTGAAATATCTCTTTTAGTTGAGTAATCTAAAGAAACAAGTGGAAAATAAAACCAAATATATTGAAGAGCTGCAACAGGAGGTAGGCACAGTTTTTAAAGTCACAAATCTGTAAAACATACAGGTATTTTGTGGTTACTGTTACTATTCAACAATTGTAGTCTCATGAGTTTAGACATAGCTATGTAATTTATAGCATTTTCTTCTTGTCATCTTCTGAACAAACTAAAGAACAGCCTTTGGAATTATTGTATTTGTAAAAATTATCCGTTCTTTTTTTAAAGTGCAGTTATAGAAATATCTCTGATGAGCTTTTGTTATTTTCATTTAGCRCATGGTATCATCAGTATATTTGAAATAATGACCCGTCTCTGTTACCAATAGTAGAAAAGAACTGTATGATAGGACAAACTGTAAATAACTAATGTAGAAATATATGTTTGGATTTTTTGTGATGACATCTGGGTATTTCCCATCAGCAACATTTGCTTCACTGCAGAAAATCCCTGAGCAATCTGCTTAGAATCAGTATATCATTACATCAGTTCTTCCTTTGCAGTACAGCACAGGAGTAAATCTATGTTTGGTATAAGCTACATAATATAAGAGCCAGAGGTACTATGCATCTTGGATTTTTCTTCCTTTCCTCCCCTTATGAAAGGGGAGCCTTTCGTAGGTCACAAAGTGTGAAGGACAGTATTATCAAAGTAACTGAGTACTCTTTTACTTGGAGAATCGATCTGAAACCTGAACTGCACAAGTAAACAACAGTTATTTGCTTGCTGAAAACTGAAATTTGAGGATTCCAACCTACTTTATGCARTTAACAGAATTATGTAATGATTTATAAAAGTTTAGTGTTTATCTTATTTTAATAGAATAAGATGCTGAAAAAGAAAATTACTGCAGAAAGCAAGAAAGTAAGTATTTATGGAGGGAAGGTAGGTTCAAATCATTTCATATAGAAGATAAAGACTGAATATACTTCTTAAATCTCATTAATTAGTGATATTAGGCACATACTTAATTTTTTGTGGAGCTGGGGCACAGCATTCAACATTTTACAAGAATGTGCTTGTAATTTCTGGAGGATGCTTACATTCTTAATCATTGCAAATTGGATCATCAGACACTTGCAAGAGATGGACATCATATTTCAAGGAATTCTGTTCCTCATGAGTACCTTTCTTTTTCAGTTGGTAGACATACTGAAAATTAGTCACTAATACCTTCCTGGTGGGGGAAAAAGGGCAATTAAATATATTTATTTTCATTTTAGACAGTTTTTGTTTTGCACTGATAAGACTGATTAGAATACTGTGCCCAATTTTGGRTACCACACTTCAAGAAAGATGTGGACTTTTTTGAGTGCATTTGAATGAGATGCTTAAAGGAAAAATTATAATCAAAGTACATTCTTGGTAGGAAAACATGATCATAAAAGACTTTAAATATTAAATAGATTGCTAAGAGAGGAAATAATCTTTTTTTTTTTTTTTTTTAATATACAGCGCTTGGGATGACTTGGTCAGGAATAGAGAGTGGGTAAGAGACCTTTTGAGGTCTCTTTCGGGTGCATTTGCTTAACTTTCTACACAAGTTTGTGTTTGGGAACATTTCCCATGCAAAAATATTAGAAGGTGATGACATCAAAGGTCTTAATCTGGCTCAACACGGAAATACAGCTTAGGGGCAACATGTAAATCCCAAGCAGGATTTACTCCTATAAAGCTCTCCTCTGAAGATTCCAAGCCTGTTTGCGTGTTTAATTCCCTCAATTTCCTAGTAAAAGAAAAAGCAGGCAAGGACAGGCTTGCAATTAAGCAAAATATAGTGTAGAGCACACAGATATTAAGCAGTGCGTGTATTCCCCAAGCTCTTCSTATTTATTTCATATCAAATTCTTGTTAATATTAGCAGCTGAAAGGATTCCCTCTTTTTTTAGAATTAAATAAAAATTATGAAATTAAACTATTGCAGCTAAACTATTTCTCCATTTCTTAATTTAAACAAAAGTTTTAATTATAARCATACTACAGTCATACTGCTGCTAAGGCTTAGGGGGCTGTGCAKTATGCCTCATTTTCTGACTTTGCGTTCCATGACAGTCATACTAAAGGGCCTTTTCTACAAAAGGTAGGATACTAGCAGATTGCTAATAGATGATTCCTTTATATTGGAATGATTCTTTTGTGCTTAACTAGCTCTAGGGCTGCTTTATTGACTGGGATGCACAGAACTAGTATGGGCTATTTTTCCTACTATACTGCTTCTGTAGTTGTCATGAGTGTTTTCTAACTCACTTCAGGCAAAAGTGCTCTCATGCTGCTCATGAGAGAACCTGAATGTTAAATAAGAAACAGTGCAGTCACATACCTGGAAAGCACAGTGCAATTCTGCTCTGAAGTAAGACCTTTTTTAAAAAAAGGAAAAAAAAAAAATCCTGAACAACTAACAGCAATAATTCTGCATTCTGAAAAGGTGAATAAATTACAGTTAGAGGTGGAGAATATGAATAAACAACATAAGGAAGCAATTGACATGTATCAAAAAGAAATTGAAGACAAAAAACTAACTGAAAATAAACTTCTTGAAGAGGTGAGTTGTTAAAATTTACTGCAGCTTTTAATTAGTTTTTGATGTAGGATATCTTATCAAATGCTTGCTATATTTTTATGAGGCTAATTATAGACCAGACTCGTGGCATGTGTGTAGCAGTCTTATAGACATGGATGGAACTTACTGTGCATGTTTGTGAGCAAAGTTCTACAGCACTGCCTTAAATTGAAAGACTTTTTTGTCCTTAAAGATAAGGACCTAACTAAAAAATCTTTCTATCAGGATATTGTCCACAGAAATTCTATTCTTGGTACAAATAAACTGTAAGCAAATAGCCTTATAACTTTCCTAATATTCATGTTTTCATGCCTACAACTTTTGATGATGATGTCAAAAAATGCTAGGTAGGTCAGAGCCCTTGAATTGCCACTCAGTCACTCCTTACTGCTCGTGGTTCAACTTTGCACTTGTCTGCCACAGAGGAATGGATATACTTTTAATCTAGATTTTACTTGCGCATCTTAACATGGTGTATAAAAGATGGAGAATGTTAAAAGGATCTTTTAAAGTAAATAAACACTGTGTAAGCAGACTGTATAGTATCCACCACTAAAGGAAGAAATGAAATTAAGATTTTGTTAGCATATTATTCTTAATTGCTCATGAATTAGAAGAAACTTGTTACTGACAGGTAGAAAAAATGAGGTTACTGGCTGAGGGAGCAACAGTAACACAAAAAGAAACTGATATCCGATGTCAACACAAGATTGCTGAAATGGTAGCRCTTATGGAAAAGCACAAGGTAGGAGATTTTACCAATTTTTGTGATCAGTAGTGTGTAATATCATGTTAAGTAAAAACTTCTCAAAACCAGAGTATTGCAAATTAGTCTTGGAGAGTGCATTTTTCAAATGTTATATTTGGGCTGAATAAAGGAATATATAAGTTTGTGTTTGGCAGGATTTGTGTATATTCAGGCTTCCTTTGATACTGTCCTCATGCAGTATTCTTCAGTGTTGGCTTGGGCCTGTTTTTATGAGGACTTTTGGCAGTTTGATGCAACTTATTTTAATTGACTCATTTTACTAGTCTATTGCAGTAGATTCAGCAGATACCATTAGGAAAAATAACATGGCTGACGTGTGGATGTTTTTGTTTGTTTGTTTTGCTTGAACACTTAGCACTGGAGATAAGCATTCTCTATCACACCACAAAATAACACTAGTTTTACGTTCTATTGCGCRTTTTGTGCAGAGATCTAAATATTTGCTCATAGTGCTTTCTGAAGCTCCAAAGTAGTTTTATCTGAAAAAGAGTGGAATTTTAAGATCAGATGTATCTGTAATTATAACATTAAGTCAAATAACTTTTTTTTTTTTTAAAAAACACAGCACCAGTATGATAAAGTGGTTGAAGAAAAAGATACAGARTTAAAACTCCTTAAGATAAAGGAGCATGAGCAGTCATCAGAAAAAAGATTCTTGGTAAGATAKGCACTTCAGCAGTGAGTAGCTTCATTAAGGGGCTGCTGTCGTGCTCTATTGTGACAGAGTAATATATTATAAATATTATATTAGAATTCTTCCTGTTTAATGCTTGCTTTTCTTTTTATTTTATTGTTTAAGCATTTACTTAGTGGGACTGAATAGTAGTGAAGATCAGCTGATCAACTTCCAAGTACTGTATTTACTTTAATGTGTGCGCCAAAATATCAGATGTTTCCAAAAATAAATGGAAGTTGCTGAACTTCTCTATCTTCCTTTCCTGATAGTGCATATGTTCTAACCATACCACCTGGTTAAGTAATCTTTGTATTAGTTTCCTTTCTTTCACCTTCTCACAAGTATTAAAAGTTCTTTCATYGAATAGTTCTGATTAAGTAACTGTTTCTTAATAGTATGTGAGCTCTTTTTGAAAAACAAACCTAAACAAAAACTCCAAGCCTAGAGCTGTGTTCTCTTCTTTCCATTTTTCCTTTCTGGGAGGCTTAGCTTTTGAGAAGTTCTAAGAGCCAACATCCCCTCAAGACTCTAAAAATGTAGTTCTACAATGTCTACCTAAAAGTTGGTATCTTTCTGACATTTCTCTTCACAGAAGTTGAATTATTCTGAAAATGAATTGTAAGTACCTCTAAGCTTTAAGCCCTAACTTTATGGGTAAGTTAGCTGTATTGAGCAGATGGAATTTTGTTTGTTTTTCATGAATATTCTTATGAATTAATGGTTTATTAGGTCTGCTTTCTATTTTGCAGGTTAATAATAGTTAACCTTTCCATTATCTGATTGTTTTTAGGAAAATGAGTTGTCATGTTTGAAAAGTGAACTGTCATCCCTTAAGGAACAGCTTAAAGCAGAAATTGAAGAGAAGGTATTTTTTGTTAATATAGCACTGTGTAACATGCTTTGCTGGGTCTTCTGCACTATAAAAATGACAGCTGTGAAATGCATCTTTGTACAGTGTTCTGTAATTATGCTGAGCTCATGTTCAACAGCTAAATTCAAGTAAAATAATTACTCTGTGTGACATAACTCTTTTTTTTTTTTTAGGAGAATCTTGCAAAAGAACTCCCCAAAAATACAGTTTCTGAAAAAGAAAAGAAACATAAGGTAGTTTAATTTAATCAGATGATTGCATACATACAGATGTCAAATTCTATCTGATTAGTGTTTCATGTTAAATAATATTCAGTGGACRAAAGACATCATTTGCTCTTAACTAAACCTTTTTGAATTTTAGAAAATACAGACTCACTTTTCTGGGACTCCTAAACCTCATTTAGATCCGGACTCTGCATCTATAAATCCAAAAAACCCACTGTCTCCAAATTTTATTCCTATAAAAGTCAATGTAATGGAAAATAAAGAAAGGTCTCCTTCAGCATCTGCAAGTACCTTGTGCAGTCCATCATTAAAGGTTTGTAACTTGTAGTATGGTAATGAATTGTTCTTGCTTCATTTTTTTGGCTGTATTTTTTTAAAAAATTCTCTAGGGGTGCTTTATTTTCCTTTGTGATAAATAGGGATTCAAAAGGTAGATAGCCACAAGAAGACATGCGTTCTTCAGTGATACTAGAAAACAACTTATGAAAGGCTCCAATGGTGTTCCATTTTTCTTTCTCAGTTGCTTCATTTGTCTTCCCTGATCAGTAAAATGGGACTAACAATACCTGTTTTAGATGTACTGTTAATTTAATAACATCTGTAGTGTTTTTTCTTAATCTTAGAAGAAAGTGTTGTCTGTTTGTAAAAGGCATGTTTTTCCCTTATGAAACAAAATAGTTTGTGTAGCTGTAAAAATTATCGATGTATTTCTGACTGCTTTGTCATAACTATAAAGCCTTATGCTTCTACCTTGTCAGAAGCTCACATGCGGTGTTTAATCAAAACAAAAGAATAGGTCATTTCTTTTTTCTTTTTTTGCTAGAAGTTATATTTTTATCAGTTTGTTTGCAACATTAAATTTTTAGAAAGGATAAAACAAAAATCTTGTTCTGCATTGCTGTCAGTGGCTTCCTGAAAGCTGCTTCCTGCAGGTTTGGTTACATTCTGGTTTTAATGACTACAGTTCAGAATAAGAACTGAATATATGCACGTGAGATAAGAGGATGGATACAGTGTGCCATAAAACTCAGTTCTTCTGAGACTTCCTGTTCATTCTTGTTTGGCAATAAAAGTGTGTGTGTGTGTATACACGCATATAGATAGTATTTCTTAATTTTGTTTGGATCTTTGCTTCATGTTTTGAAGGGGAAGATCATAGTTTCAGTGCATCTCTTCAGTGTCTACTTGGATAATCGGTCTGTAAACTGAGTTACAGGTTTAGGTTTACATTCTAGAAGTGCCACTGGAAATGGAATTTTAAATACCGTATTTTTTTCCTAGACATACATTGTAAAGACTCCCCCAGTACATAAGCTGCAAAGTGAAAGTACAAATCTGCCTTCAGAAGAGTGCATGAGGAAAAAGCAAAAAGTGCTTCTACGGCTGGATGCTCAGTCAGATAGCTCTGAACACAGTGACCTCCTGGTAAAAATCTGAAACAAATAGTGTGCTTAATGACTTGTTATATACATTGCTATATCTAATAACATAAGAAAGATGTGGGGTTCTATGTACAAGACAAAATGTACATATATCTTTTTACTTCATTGACTCTTTCTGGAGTAACTTTTGTGTACTAAATTAGTAACTATCACAAATGAAGTACTGCTCTGTAAAAACATAAATTCATTTTCATAATGAATTTCTGCACTGTTTTTGTTGAACTGTTGAGGTTTCATAATAATATTTTAACATTTTTAATGCTCTATTTCTAAGGGGAATGAAAAGAGATTTCTGAATATTGTATGATTAAGTAATTTTCTTTTTAATTTAAGAGCATAGTCTCAGAGGAAGAAATCTTTACAAAATTATACAAAGATTATCCTCAAACTTCACAGTTGCGTGCTATGACACCAAAAAAGGTATCTTAGCTTTTTCTTAAGATCAAACTGAACATTTAATCAAATTTACTGTAGAAATTAATTGATGATGTTGTTTGTCGTCTTAGAATCCAGAAACAACAAGCCTAAAAACTCCRGGCTCTGCACTGAAAATTACAACTATGAGAAAAATGCGAGAGGCTGGGTGGACTGCAGTTTCTAAAATGGACAGGAAAAGAAAAATGAAAGAAGCTGAAAAACTCTTTGCTTGAAATGAACATTACTTGATTAGTAAAACACAATTATTATTTCAGAGTTGGTACACTGTTGCATTTTTTTGTCTTTCTTAGTATATATTCAGTATTCAGGACTTTCATTTCCTTCATATGAATAATCTTGATGCATAACTACATCAACCTGCACAGTATTTTCTGCATTTCATTCTCTACACTATAAGAAGCCTGGAGACAAAAATTAGCTCACTTAATTTTGAAATGAGTATAACTACAAAGAAAATTACTTTAAAAAGGAAACATATTTTGTCTGGTTTTGAAGAAAGTCAGTTTGTTCTTCTAAATAATTCGCAAAAGGATATCATTTAATGAGTTAAATGCTGAATCTTTTAAAATGAACTTTTATTTGAAGTTGTCTTGCTTTCGGTTCATTTTGCATGTTCTTGTCTTTTTTGGACTGCTTTATTTCCAGTAGCCACTACTTCAGTATGTTAAAACAGTTCTGAAACATTTAAAATTGTATTTTCAATAAAAATTACTGATTTCAGAACCAGTTCAGCTTCATAAGGAATAAGATATGTATACTTACATTTTCAGATTGTAAATGCAATTTTRAGATTTCATTAAATGACTTATCTGAAATGTGAAGTGTTGGAATAAATATTGTTGCTTTATGTATTAGATCTAAACACAGGCCTRACTGGCTAGACAGCCTTCCTAAGGACTGGCAGCTTCTGCTGTACAAACATAAAAATCAGTTAGAGCAAAGTAGATACCAGTGTTAATTCTTGCTTAATCTTGGTTTTGCAACAGCAACAAAAACTTGCTTCAGGCCCTAAAGATAACAGATGACTTACAGGTACATCTATCTAAAAATATTAATAAAAATCAAAATCCTGTCTCCATCTGAAGTGGATAACAAAACCTACTTTTCATTGTTTGGATTAGCAATTCTCTGCACAGGCTAATGATTTAGGTTCCTTMCGTCTTATCTGTTGAGCAGTGATATTAATGGTGGTGGTGTTGCTGTATGTGACTGATAAATATTTTCTGGAGGTCTYAAAGAGTGTACTGTTTTTTTCTTCTCCATATTTTGTAAATGGAATATGCTGTGTAAGTTAACCTTGAGACATTAGAATGGCATTTTTTAATGGAGAGATGTTTAATACATACATGAAATACTAAGTTTTTAAAATACATCTACTTAATATTGTAAATCAGACCAAAGGAAGGAGCAAAGGAGCTGCTTATAACACACAAGTTCCAGATGTCTGTTTTTTTTCGAGAAAGATTATTTTACCATAAGTACTATAAAATGATCTCTGTAAACCTCTCCTGATTACCTTAATTATTGTTCACAAAAACATGCACGGAACATCATTCAGAATCCCTTATTCTTTGTTTTAGTTTGGGATGTTGCTTACTAATACCTCTTTTTACTTCCATCAAAAATACAATGCATACCTATGAAACAACATATGTGCAGTCTGTCATTTATTTTAATAGAGACTAATATTTTAAATAAGATCTAAACACTTGCCTGTGATCATTATTTCATTTCAAGATACCCTATGCCTAGTTTTGACAGTTGCTATTGTTGACATCTTCAACATGTATGCAGACTTGGCTCCTAGGCTAGTGACTGAGTAATATAAAAATAAAATTTCAGGCTGTTTGAGTATAATAAAACTTCTACTACTTTGTCTTCTCAGCTATGGTTCACATATTAATCCATAAACTATAATTCCATTGTTCAAGTTAAGATTCAGAACTCATATCAAGCCTACCCTACAATTTAATTTTGCTGATTCTAGAATATGCGATATTTAAATGACTTAATGCAAAAATATAGTTTAAACCACTGCTGACTGAGACTTACATGAAAAACAAATGTTTTCTTTGATATTAACCAAGCATCATTTTCAGGATAGCGTCTATGTACAGTATCTGACATTTCATTAGAAGAAATGGCAAGAAACTTAAGCAGGGATAATTAGAAATGCTACTTTAGCATTAAAACTGCATGTCATAGTTACTGTGAGTGTTGTGGTAATTAAAATGTCTTGAAGGTGGAGAAAAGTCAATTTTCTATCTAAACAGGTAAATATTCAAGTCTGTGCTGTACACATCTGGATTCAAATTGTAAATAATCAATTTGAACTTCATTATTTTTCAGTGCTGTCATGTCAGGGTTGTAAATCTGTGGTGCATCATATAGTCCTCTGGATAGCACCTGTGTGTCATGTGGTATATTACATAAATCATTTGCAAAATTACAAAGGTACCATTGTTACTATTATAAGAAAAATTACAGAAAATACAATAATCTAGAAAGGATGCAAAATCATATTTCCCTCATACTATCCATATTTCTGCAAGTGGACTATATAGACTAAATAAAAACGAAAAAACTATTTTAGGCATTCATCCACTTTACATAGGAAAAGCAAATGAAAATTARTGAATGCGTGTTCTTTGGCTTCTGGATCCTTCAGGTAGCATACACATAAACAAACCCTTTAAATTGAAATCTACTAGTTATCAGCTATTCATAGTGAATATTAATATTTTTACATGTGGAACTTTGTTAAAGTTTTTAAAGCTGAATTCTGATGGTATTCATAGTATTTGTAACTGGATAGTTCAATTTGCTGCAATTTTTAAAATATATATATTTTCATATTTATACACACACTTTCATTAAAAGTATTAGCAAGGTAAGCTTACTTCTAGCTGACTTTTTCTCAAGATTTGAAAATAYATTTTAATCTGTGGCAGTAAATGTAGTTATCAATGAAACTTGAGTATTTTTTTTTGTTAATGCTATTTTGAAAAATACTTGTGTTTTCACTATTTCCAGTGAAATACATGTTTGTTTCATTTATTTTTCCCCTGGGTTCTTATTTTCCTCATCTATTTTAAAGAGGATATTGCCTTCAGTGTCTAAAGTATTAAATGTCTCGTTAGTAAGGATATAATTGGTAATGATTGTGCAGCTACCAATTTAACTTCTTTCCATGTATTTCCCCGCCACCCCACCCCACCCCAGCCCTACAAGCACGATCTACAGCAGCTTTGCTAGATGGTGTCTCTATTTCCACAGTTTATACAAAGTCTGCATAGCATTCCGTTTACATTCTTTTGAGCAACAGCACCCTTTCAGARGCATCCAGGAATTTTGCTGCATTTAACAGAGCGGACCTACTGTCAGTCTTAGTGTAAACTACTCCRAGACTTAACCTCCAGGTACCCTCTGAACACGTGCAAGGGCTCTGACAGCGCTGCAGATTCCAGCTGAGATGTTAGAGCATCTCTGTGCTCTGCTAAGTAGAATCAGAAAGTGGTTCTGTCTCACGCTTTTCATGTTACACATATGGAAATGTAGGTTTGTCTTCACAGAATATGTCATTTAAAAAAATTGAGCCAACCTGTCAGGAGAGTTTTCATTCAGTTGATGGTGTGAATAGTGGGCAATTCTTTTTCTGTACTTGTTATGAGTGTATATAATAATCATTAGAACAGTAAACACAGTGGTGCTGCTGAAAGTAGTAGCCAGAATGGAAGTCTGTAGATGAGCTTCTCCTGCTAAAATAATGTTATTTTTGAAAAAAAAAARGCATAAAGCTAAGAAGACAGCAAACCGCACCCTTTAGATTCTAATAAAACAGCACAGAAAGCTTTTGTCAGCACAAATTTAAAAGGACAGTTTGAAAATCCAGTGTTCAACCTTCTCAATACCCTACCTACAATATTTTGCCTCAGCAGCAATACAGAATGATACTTCTGATACAGTTTCTTCTTATAGAAGTGAATTTTTGARGATTTGATTTGAGTTTGAATGTTCATTAAGATAAGCGTACAGGTCAAACGCACACGGTCAACACTGAACTGGGTTTCCACTTTTTGTTAATGACTATTTAGAATGCTGAAGTAGTTGAGGAACTGTAGCTTGCACGTGTAGCTAAAAGGAAGTTTTTTAATACTTGGTTACTTTAAATTAAAGATAACATCTGGAAATGGTGGTGTATATTATTGTTTTCCTTTATTATATTGTGAACAGTTCTCCATTTTCTTTTTTGTCAAAATTTTCAAGAAGGGTTGGCAATACTGTGGCCTACTATTTCTGCTTCCTTTCTTCCTCTCATCTTTATTTACCCTTCATTTAATTCTATATTTCTCTAGTACTTTAAACCCCCCCTCCCCGCCCYGGGGAAGCTGATGCCAATTTCCTGCTCTCACCTCTTAAGCTCTCCAGCAGAATGGTATGTACTGCTCATGATATTCAATAGTATCTGTTATACTTGAGCCTAGTATTGGAAAAAATTAAAAATGTAGTTAGGCTTTGTGAACTGCTTTGAGGATCTGTAGCTCTGAAAATGCAAACTATGAGCAAAAGCAAACTTGATTTTTTATTGCCATCAAGTTCTTAACACAGTTGGACCTCTATATCCCATCTTCACCTAAAATAAGCAAGTCAGGCCTCAGCAGTTTAAGGGAATGTGGCTGCAATACTTAATGACACACACCTGCAGCCTGCGTTATATGATTTGAAGTCAGACCTCTACTGGTGATGGTTGGTAGGGTTGTGAAAAGATGATCAGTTGGTTCCAGCATTTCTAATGTTTGATTTATAGTTCTATTAGATGATAAAAATTTATGTGGTGGAGTCGCAGCAGGTTTGAATCTTGTGATATATGAAGACTTGTCAGTGTTTGAACTTGGGTGGTGAATGCTGTTTGATGCAAGGTGTGCCAAATGTGATGTGGTTATTGAAGGAGAGAAATCTCATATTTTATATTTTACTTAAAAAAAAAAAAAGTAAGCACTGCTAGAACTTAATGCTGCAGTACAGGCTTGTCATATCCAAGTGCTTCTGGAGCTAATTACTTCCAAATGGCATTAAAAAAATTCTTCTGTTTAGAAACAGCAATATCAGAGAGTTCAAGGTAGAATGAAGAAAGCAAGAACAAATCAAGATAATGACACTATAGAACTTGCCTCGGCTGACAAACGTGGTAGTTTGCTGACGGCAGGTAGTACAGAGAAACAGATCTGGTGTCTTAACGCATACCTGTTTATTTGGACCCTGGAATATGCTCCTGGAGGGCTGAGAGAAATGCAGGAGTATCATTGGCTGGTGGCCAATGAAGCTGCACTGGAGTTTGAGACTAGTCAGGATAACTGTGCTAAGTTGAGCTTACCTGTTTGAATCTGGCTGTACAGTATTACCAAAGGTGAGTGTTACATATCGGTAGCTGCTGATCTTATTTTACAGTGGCTTTTACAAGTATTTTTTTCAGAATCAGATGCTGCTTGGGAAGAATCCCTATATACAGTTTTCTTCAAATGTGCGGAGGGAAGCTACTACAGGCTTCTTGGTTAAAAATATATATTAAAAAAAATCCTCTTATATGTACAATATACAAAAATAAATGTACAAAATTATTATAATGACAACTATTCCTAAAACAAATAACATTTYCATTACATTTCTAAGCCCAAAGGATTAACAAAAATGCTACAGTATTTCAATTACCATAATAATAAAAAGACATCCCACAGTATAAATAACAGCATTACTGTCATTCTTGACTTCCTAGAGGCTTTTCTTTCCTGTGATACCCAAGTTTTTAATGTAGTTTGCCTTGCTTCTGTCAGGAGCATCCTGTGGGGTCGGGTTAAGGAGGAAAAACAGTCTCCCTTTCTACTTTCTTTGAGCCATTTTAATTTTTTGTTGGAATCCAGAAATGGCTTCCTTGTTGGAAAGCATTTACTTTTGCAGGCTTCCCAGTTGTAACTGTGGTGGACGCTTTTCAGGTGAGCATGTGAGATTGCCTAAGAGAGGAATGCGTTTTGTGCTAAGAGCAGCATCTGACAGGGCTTCCTGCCCAAAGCCCGAAAGGAGAAACAGAAGCATATCCCAGGGTTTGTACTGAGCAGATCAACAGCTTAAATGCTGATCCAAGAAGTCTCTATTGTACATGCTTTGCGTCAAGCCTCCATACAGATCTTCACTGGTAAAGATTGTGTCTGACTACCTATTGCCTGCCTATGTTCATGGGAGATTGCTAGTCAAATCAGGAGAATACTACTGTTCACTTAGAAACTGAAATTGGTGACTTTTTAGCGAAATGGGTCTCCCTTTCTACAGCAGCTACTCCTTTTTCCCCTGACCACAGTAGATAAGGGCATTTGAAGGAGGGTTAAGGACAGGCAGGAGGACTGTGGTTCTCCTCCCCTGAGATACACCTTTTGCTGAGATTGTGGAATCATTTATTTCTGAGCAGGTCTTAAGGATTAGATGCCTTCCAGGCATTTCTGGAAGATCCAAGGGTGTYGTCTTGTCTTTGGTGCCTGTTAGTGCCCTGGGATCCTTGTCCCTAGTCTTGGTACTGCTATCTGATGCTACAGAGTTTCATGCGGCAGAGTCTGATTACCATTAGGAGTTAAATTTGGTAGTGTGATAGCTCAGACAAGCTAGTGCTGCAATGGATGGATACAGCCCCTTTAGGGAGGATGGGCTGGGAAGGTGAGGAGGCGAAGTTGCCCTTTATGCGGGAGAGCAGGTGGAATGCAGTGGAGCTCTGTCTAGGGTCAGAGGATGAACAACTTGAGAGCTTTGGATGACTAGAAGAAGCCTTGGGTTTACAGGCTCTCGTCCTGGATGTTGCTTAGGTATATATATCTTAGTAATGCTTTCAATGTTATCTCCCATAACATCCTTTGAGACAGGCTGATGGAGTACTGGCTGGATATGGGGATGATGAAGTAGATTGAAAACTGGTTGAACTACCAGGCTTAAAGGGTTGTGATCAGCAGCATGAGGCCTCACTGGAGGCCAGTCCCTAGTGGTGTACCCCAGGCGTCAATACTGGGTCCAGTGCTAATTGACATCTTTATTAATGACCTAAATTGGTGGAACAGGGTGCACTCTCAGCTAGTTTGCAGATGATACAGAACTGTGAGGAGTGATTGAGGGCCAGAGGTTGTGCTGCTGTTCAGAGGGACCATGACAGGCTGGAGACATGGGAAAAAGGACTCTCATGAAGTTCACCAAAGGGAAATGCATCTGAGTAGGAATAATCCTGTACACCAGGCCAAACGGCTGGAAAGCAGCTCTGCAGGAAAGGCGTTGGGGTCCTGGTGGGCAAGAGAATGAACACGAGGCAGGAATGTGTCACTGTGGCAAGAAAGGCCAGCAGGTTGAGAGAGTTGATCCTTTCCCTTTACCTAGTTTCGGTGAGGCCACACCTGATACACTATTTCCTTTCTGGGCAGCC
This sequence comes from Rhea americana, assembly GCF_003343005.1. Classification (NCBI taxonomy): domain Eukaryota; kingdom Metazoa; phylum Chordata; class Aves; order Rheiformes; family Rheidae; genus Rhea; species Rhea americana. The sequence continues at coordinate 9,864 of NW_028186359.1, read as the reverse complement.
CAGTACAAGAAAGACATGGACGTACTGGAGCAAGTCTAGTGAAGAGCCACAAAGATGATTAAGGCATTGGAGCATATGATAAATGAGGAGAGAGAGTGCCTGTATTGTTTAGGGCACAGAGGAGGAGGTCCAGGGGTATTAATATGTATAAGCACCTGATAGGGGAGAGTAAAGAAAATGGAATCGGGCTCTTCTCAGTGGTCTCCAGCAAAAGGAAAAGAGGCAATAGGAATGAACTGAAATAAAAGAAATTTTGCTTAAAYACAGGAAACTATTTTATGGGTGACTGAACACAGGAACAGGTTGCCCAGAGAGGCTGTGGAGTCTCAGTCCTTGGAGATGACAAAAACCTGATCAGATGCAGTCCCGAGCAAGCTGCTTTGAGTAGGGGGATTGGACTAGATGATCTTCAAAGGTCCCTCCAACCTTAGTCTTTTTTAAGGTTCTTACAACCTTCTTTAAGAATGTCACCTAACACATTTGGAATACTGTGTTGTCCACAATCACATTCATCTACCAGTTACTTTCCTCTTTTCTTCAGAGTCCCAGCAGTGTTTGCAGTTCTGTGCCTGAGAAGAAACCAAGGAATGCTCCTATGTAAGCCATGAACAGAGAAGGAGAAAAGAATGTGCTTGTCCTACAAATACTGCTTAAGCAAAAAGGTCTGGAGGCCAAAAGCTATATATATCTGCAATGTAACTATACGCAGTGAATAACTAATCTTGAACAACACAAATGACCTACTTTTTTCCTAACCTTTCCTTTTTGGTTCATGTCACTCCAACTTTTCTTCATTTGTGGCCTAACCAGTGCCAAATGGAGTAGGATTATCTTTTATGCGCTACAGACAACTTTTGTGTTTATACATTTGGGTATGATGTTTACATTCTTTCTAACAACATGACTCACATTCATCTTATGATTCACTGTAATCTCTAAATGCTTTTCTGCACAACTACTATCCACTGAGTTGCAGCCCTATGTTTGTGCACATGATTATACATACCTGTCAGCCTTGGTAGGATATCGTCTGAATTTAATCCTTCATTCTTTATAGTACTTTTATTGTACTGCAGAATGCTTCTGGCTTGCATTTGTGGGGGGGKTTTGTTTTATTTTGTTCTAATTTGTAAATATTATCTTCATTATAGAGATTGTATATCTTACAACAACAGGAGCTGAAATATCTTGCACTTTCAAAAGAAATGTAATCAAATACAAAGTGGTCTATCATGTGAGCCACAATAACAAGTAAGATTGTGAAGTATTTTCRGACTATAAACGGAGATTGTTGGCATATGATACTCAACAAGGAGAATCGCTCTTTAAATCTGTGCTTGATAAGGAAATGCTGCAGCTAATCCTAGGGAAGAAAGGAGAGCAGTCATCTGTGAATCTACAAATTTGAGACATGAAAGCTATGTTTCAATCAGTTACAGAGAGACCTGAAAAAGACAGATTAGTTTTGAAGATTCAGCAGATACAATCTGTTTAAATGCAAAACCTGATGACAAAAACCTTGTTCCTATGGCAACATGTTTGCTTTCATCTCTAGAGTTCTGCAACTGGATGGAATTGGAAATAATTCCTCTACTAGAATCCTAATCTTGTAGGAATCTGATAGTTTTTGTCTGCTTTTATTAGTATATCTTCCAATTGCAGCATTGTTTGCAAGCATGGAGTGGTTCTCATTTTAATACCCAGAATGCTGTGTGCAGTGGAAACAAGACCTTCCCACACTACTCTATGGGTTAACCTGTTGATAAGCTCTACAAAGTTGTCATTCTGTTATCATACTAACARAACAAGTGAGCAGGAATATCTTAAGCAATGATCAGGGAAAGAGAATTGTATTAAGTTATTTTTTACATAATACTTCAGGCATGTACTGAATCTCTCTGACCCTTTGTAATTTCAGAGATTCCTGGGTAATGAACTCAAGAATTTTGATTGCTGTATTCTGATTACAGATATCAGTTAAAAAACTTCTTGTAGAACATCAGCTTACTGCTTTTCACTTAATGAAAGTGTAAATAACTGATGTCAGTGAATGGATTAGCTTAGTTAACAGAAAGGTTAAAGATAAATAATTAACAGTGTAACTGGCTGTTCCAGAACACAGCTACAAAGCTGGTGGCTGTAAAAGCACATTAAAAATGTGTATTACTGAATAGCCTGCAGGTCAGCAGGAGGGTAACTAAAGAAATGGGTTGATAAGCATCAGATATTTAACTATGAATTTAGGAAACTGTATGAATGAAGCCTTGTGCATTAACAGGGAGCCACACTGGACTTTGCTGTCAGTCTTTGTCTTGCTGCTCCTGGTATGTATGGGGATCTTGCTGTCATCAGGTGTATAGAGAGTGATGACTCTCCTGCAGTCATATCCAGAAGAACAGCCAGGGAAAAGCTTTTCTACCAAACTGATTACTGGAGAAATCTGAATATGTATAGCACTTAATGAAATTTAGTGCATTTCTGACATGGGCAGGCTGAGCTGATGGCAGCAAAGAAGAGGCAGTAGCAAAGAGGTTTCCAGGTCCATGTTAGCATGGAGCTAGCCTGAGTGGTAGGAACAATATACAAATTAGTCTACAGGTTCACTCAGGCTAATTTATCACACTTCCAGTTAAATGAATTTTCATTCTTTATACTTGATCAGATATCTTTGTAATGCACTGTAGTGCGTTCAGAGGCTGAGTAAAAAGCCAGCAGCAGTAAACTGAGTTGCAATGAATAAATGCAATTCTGAAATTATATTGCCAGTATTCAGCATACACCACACTGGMCTCTGCTCTAATTCTGCATGACAGTAGGGCTCTGGACAGACAGAACTAAGGACAGTGCATCTATGTAGTTGTCTTAACAACCAAATTTGCAATCACCTCAAAGAATGAAATCAGGTTTGTGTGACATGACCTATTTTATGTAACACCATCTTGACTGGCATTAATTATGTTCTCATCCTTTAATTTTTTATTGCTCAAATCCTGTATCAACTTTCTGTTATTTTACCTGATTTAGCAGGCATAGATGTCAGGCTAGCTGGCTGAGAGTTACATGGGTCAACTTTCTCTTTAAATATTGGTATAATATTAGCACTCTTAGTAATGTTTTGAAATTTCCTCAGTATTCCAAGACTCATTAAAATTAGCATTAGTTAGCAAATCATTAGCTTAGGAGTGTTGACTTTAAAATATTTATTCCTTAGGTATTTATTTATATTTATGTTAATATTTATATATAGAATCAGTATATTTATAAGGAATATTTATTCCTTATGTATTACCCATAAAAATATTTAATAAATTGTATATGCCAATCAGATGCCAGCTCTTCAAATGCAGCAAGATTTACTAAAGACTGCACTWCTTCTGCCTCAGTAACTTTGTCATCTAGTAATGTCCCTTGACATTACTGTTGGCCTTTCCTGTGACAGAAATATCTCTCTCCCTAGTTTCTAGCTTCTCATAMAAATTTTCTACATTTTCCCACTTCTAATAGTGATTGTTTTCCYGTTATTTCATTGCTACATATAGCTTTTGGTGTTATGTTCTCCTTTCCATCTTTGCTATGATAGTTTCATTTAGCCTGGGACACAAACCTGTGTGCAGCAGTCTGGAAAAACAGAAAAACGGGGCCTAATACCCAAGAACTAGCTAAACACCAATCAGGAGTGACTGGATCACTCTTCAGCAGTCCAAAATGGCCATGTTTATCAGCTACAGCTCAATTTTATCATATTTCTCATGGCCACGTGAATCAGGAATACGGTTGTCCTCCATAAGACATGTATCGGATCGAAGTTCAAATGGCAGTTCAGTGACCAGGGAGTTGTCTGAGATGGTGTTAGCAGAGCTGTAAGGAAGAAGCATAGCGAGAAGCTGACTGSATGCTGATGAAGCAGCAGAGGACAGTGGCCTTGTGCTGAACAAATACAAGATACGCATGCCAGCTCAACTGTTTTTTTCTCACTTTTGCTCTTCCTCAGGTGTCCATCCAAGCCTTCAGCACAAAAGTTTTTTTCCCCATCTCTGGATGTTCTGGTTTCACCAGTTGTCTGTGCAATATTCTGCTTCTCATTGTGGTATAAGAAGTGGTTTCTTAAAGTTTTACCCCTACCAGTTAATGTTTCAGTTATTTCTTACTTCAATATTTGGATAGTAGGTTCAAGACCAAATAATTTCTCTGAATGTTTTGTTTGAGTAGATAAGTCAGGCTGTTCCTAGGTCAACTGTGGAGTAATTGGTTTGACTTGAGATTTGTTATTTTATATGTATACTACTACATTTCTCAGTTGTGTCTGCCTCATAACAGGCAAACTGAGTGAGCTAGACTTTATTAATTTTCCCCAAACAAGAAGGTAGAATTAGTTATTTGTGATTCATGATGACTCTGTTTCTGTGCTAGCCTCCCTGTCATGACACTACTGTTCTATGTAGCAATTAAACTCATGAATGGTACCTTTTAAAAAGCAGTGGTTAATTTAAAAGCCTGGGGAGAGAATGACTTAAAATAATTAGATTTCCAGATCCAATTTCCAGGTTAGGATATTATGGACACATTTGTTCCTATCACATTTGCTTTATGGTTCAGTATGAATTTTCAATAGATGACTTTGCGATAAGAAAGCAGCAATTCAGATGCAATTATATAAACAGTAAGATCAACCTGGAATTAGCCAGGAGAGTATAAAGCACAGACAGAGCTTGTGCTGGGTCACTGCCTCTCTCAGCTCAAGGCAGAATCAAGTTCCTGTAATAGGGAAGAATTCAGCTGACAAGAGGTTGGTCTTTCCAGACTTGCACTGTTGCAGCTACAGGGTAAACTGGACTGTGTAATGGCTTTTGCTATGGGAAACTAGCAGCTGGAAGAGACTAGAGGGTGATGTCCAGGTGTTTCTAGACACTGTCATTTACAGTTTGTAGTTTAGAGGCTGTAGAGTAGACCCTGGAATTACCTTGGAGCTAATCAAAGCTTTGTTCTTGGGATGCCCCAGCAGGTCTGGGAAAGGAAGTCGGCATATCAGAGAGAAAAAGTGGGGATTCGTTGATTTGAACTCTTTGCTAGTGTTCTTTATTGTCACTTGCTTGAATCTATTATTTAATTTTTGGCAATGTTCCCATCTCTTCATGCTGCTAAGCCAGCTGGGAAATAAAATATACAGTGATGTATCTGATATGTACAGCTGTTTCTTTTTCTCTCTCAAACATTTTATAAGATGTTTGAAAATACTTCTCTGCAGAAAACCATTGAGTTTTTTTAGCTTCTCTGGTTAATTCTGGAGCTCATGTGCTCTGATCTGTCACATTTTCAGATCCTTTTTCAGAGAAAGATAGGAAAACCTCATGTTATTTTTCTGTGTCAATATTTTATCACTCATTAGTGAAAAGTTCTACATAATATGATTTAGTGGGAACAGGTGAACATGTGATATTGACCTAATGTTGTTGGCCTGTTCGTCCTTTTTTTTTGTTTGTTTTGTTTTGTTTGGTTTTTTTTTGTTTTTTTTTGTTTCCCTGTTCAGTACTTGGTACTGTTTCAATTCAAGGTCTGAGATTAGAAAAAATGTATCAGGCTCCAGCTAGAAAAAATGCTAAGCTTATTTCTGCTCTGATAACTGTTCTTGTCAAATTCTGAGAAAAAGGTTGGAAGAAACATTTAGATTTACTTAGTTTTTTTTTTTTTTTTTTTTTTTTTTTTACGGCCTCCATCTAGCTTGAATCCCTTCTTTTTGCTGTCGCTCTTCTTTGGCCTGACTTTTGGTCAAACAGCATCACTTTGTGCTCCTTCTGAGTACATAATCCATGTGGAGAAAAAAGAATGCACCTACTGCCTGGCCATCAACACCACCATCTGCGCTGGATTTTGCATGACACGGGTACAAGGTGTTACTCTGTTTTAGGCAGGTGTTTCTGTAACGGCCATCACTGCAAAACAAATGCCTATCCTCACTTGTTTGCACTAGAAAATTGTGTAGAAATTGTCCTAATCTATGGAATTTGTCATAGATAGAAAAATCACATTCCCATGTTTTCAACTTAGCTTATTATGAAGGTAAGGATRAGAAATGCCAAGCTTTCTTAACCAAGAGGTTTCAATGTCAATGGAGGGTCTCTGTGGGGTCAGGATGGAGTAAGTGAGAAGCAGATATTTAAAATTATTCTCGTATTTAATGTAAATTACTTGCATAACTTCTCCTCCCACAGATTTGCCATGTGGTAAAAGCAATGAACCACTGTGGTGACAGCTAGCTATGAAGAATGGAGAATATCTCGCATACAGGCATGCCAAAGACTGTGTCTGAATTTCACTGTTGAACATAGCATTTTAAATATCATCTTGGTCAGTAGGTAGCCAATACAGATTACAAAGCAGTGTTTGCTCTCTGAGCCAAGCAGTTGACTAGTTACAACCACAAAAGCAAGGTGAACATCTCTGCAAGAGTAATGAACTCCAATCACATGCAGATTCAAAATGACAGGTCTGAACAGAAGTACGCTGGAAATTCCAGAAATAGTCTGAGAGGGAAGAGGCTTGCTTTCCATATACTAGAGAAAATGCTGAAGGGAGTTTTTTGTTATTCATGTGTGCTTAGGTGAAACAATGCATTTCTCTTTCCTTTGTAGGACAGCAATGGCAAGAAACTGCTCCTCAAAAGTTCTCTGTCCCAGAATGTGTGCACATATAAAGAGATGTTATATCAAACAGCACTGATTCCGGGCTGTCCGCTTCACACCATCTCTTATTATTCTTATCCTGTGGCTGTGAGCTGCAAGTGTGGAAAATGTAACACTGATTACAGTGACTGTGTTCATGAAAAGGTTAGGACAAACTATTGCACTAAACCACAAAAGTTCTGTAACATGTGAGCTTCCAACAGAATATGGTAGAAATGTACTGCTGTCTGCTCACAACTAAACATAAATAAAAGTATTTCACAACAGGTTTGCAACTAGGTGTGCACAAAGTTTAATTCTAAAGGTGGATCACTAGAGTTACTTTAATGAACTGGATAACCAGTGGCATGCGAAAAAAGCAGAATCACAGGATCCCATGTTTGTATATAGAATCCACTTGTAATTTACTTGGGAGAGGGGAAATAATTACATGTATGTGTCAGCCTTTGCTCATAAATGCTAGGTTTTATGTGAAGAGATGCTCAGAGATAAAACACTTGGTATATTTAAGAATTAAAGGCAACACACAGTCTTATTGTTGAACATTTTAATTAGATTTTTGCATACTCTTACAGCCTTCACATTAGCAACTGCATTTTATCAGATGTGTAATACTGGCTTTTTCTGAAGACTCTATCTTAAGCGTAGTCAAATTGGGCTAACACATTTAGTCAAATATGTACCCTACACTTCTGCATCATCACTAGTGTTGTGCAGACTTGTGATGATCAGTATTGCTAGGAGCACTTCCAATGTTTCTCTGCATTAGTGGAGTATGCCTTTTTTCTGTTGTAGTACTTTGTTTAAATTTTTTTTTTCTCTGAGCATTGAAGAGGATCAGTGAAATTTCAGATCTTGACACACCCCTCTGAGAGGTGGGTGTAATACCATCAAAGTCCAAGTGAAACTCAAAACTCTTTCCCCGCCCCTGAGAGGTCAGCTGGCCCATGCTAGGGGTGAAAGTGAACTGAGCCCCATCCTATCTGCTGAACGTGTACCAGTGAGAAGTACTTACCCAAGAATAAGAAAATAAATGTAAGCTAATCAAATGTTTGGGTTTTTTCCCCCCTAAGTCTGTTATTGCTGCTGTGAGTGCTACAGTTGCTTTAGAGCTGATGGCTCAGCAGCAAGCTCTGATGATAACAAACTAACCACTGGGAGTGGGAGCCGGTTTCCAACTAGTTCAACTGATTTCAACACAAGGTGGAAGAGTGTATAGCATCCAGTGACAGAGTTGCAACAGGAACGGTGAAAAGGCACTTTGGTTAAAGTGTCTCTGCCCAAGTAAATGTGACCTCTGCTAAACCAAAAGCACCGTAGGCAAGCTGGCAGGACTACAGAGAGACATAAATGGGGCTAACCAAAAATAAATAGAATTCTCCATACTTTCTTAACTGAGGATTAAGATTATCATTCTGCATGTCTTAACAAATACAGCCAGAAAAATCTGGTGTGTAAATGAATGAAATGCTAGCAAAAGGATTTTAATAATCTAAAATTAAACTATTTCATAATGAAGAATTTGAAGCTCTGTACAGATGCACTAAGAGGTTCCAATATCTATAAAGTAAAATGTTTAGGTCATGCATGCCACTAATGTGTTTAATTACTACTGAGAGCTTTGTCTTTTATCACCCCCCCCCCCGCAGCCATGTGTTTAGCCTTCTACGGTCGGTTACATCATTATAGCTCTCCTCAGTTGTTCCATGACTGCAAATGTGTCTTCATGAAAAATAATTTTTCACTGCTAAAGAGGAGTATTAAGTGGAACATATTTATCAATGGAGATCCACATCTACAAAGCAGTCTGCATCTTCTCTCAGTTATCCAGAACAAGATTGGCTTTGTTTTGGCATGTAACATCCTGAGAGACAGGAAGATGAAGACATGCTGTGCCCAGCTTGAATCCCTGTCTATTCTCAAAGATGGACACTGTGCCTGCCTAGAATTAACCTGCTGAGAACCCTCGGAGCCACTGCTCATTTAGCTGTTGGTACTAGGTCTGATACTAGACTCTTTTGATGTTTATTTTTCTGTACAGCAACAGTGATACCCAAAGAAGGCAAAAATTTATCACATAGCCACTAACATACTCCTACTTTACTCGGAATTAATGGGAAATTTCAGTTTTGTTTGTGTGGGATTGCAGTCTGCTGTATATTTTTTGACCTTTTAAAATTCTCTGGTATGTTAACTGCAAGCATCAATATTCCTTATTGGGAAAAGCCTTGCTGTGCTGGTGAATGCCAGTTAGACCTTAGAACAGTCTATCAAGAGTTACTCGATTAGTTTCTATGGAGCAGCATGAAATGCTATTCCATAGTTAAGCACAGAGACAAGTAGAGAACTATTGTAAAAAGTCTTTTACCATTTCAGGGGTTGACAGAGCAGCCAGAGCCAGCTATATAACCAACTAGGAAAAAATAAACAAGACAGGACTTTTTTTTCTGTAAGTTTCTATACCATTTTGTGTGCAAACAATGGGAAATGGATGACAGAAAAATGAATGTTCTGAGAAAAGCATATGTTATGCTTACATGGCATTCTGTAGCCAACAGATGAAAAATATTAAAGTGGAAATAAGAAGAACTCTGTTACTATCTTGGCAAGACATCCGTAAGACTCTTGTAAAGTCCTTTAAGGCCCTGTGGGTGCAGGAACTTAGTTGCTATGAGTGCATCATTCTCCCTGGCTTGACAGTATGCACTTCAGTTTGCAGTGGGGTGATAGCTACGAACTTTCAACCAGGTGTTGAATGGTAGAGATACTGCGAGCAATCACAAGGATGCAGAAATGAAACCAAGTAATCCATTTCCTGACACTGTCTCCTGGAATTCCAGTTGTTCTTCATCACTCTGAGTAAGGATGAAGCTGGACATATTTGATGTTCTTGCCACAACCACAGCAGTACTGCCTTTCACTCAAGCAATCTTATATTAAAAGCAGCAAGTTACTAGCACTTGGCCCTCTCTCACCCCTTCCTCATCTGAAGGTTTCTCTCCATTCTTCCCCCTCCATGGCCTGCATGCTGCATTAAGTGAGCTACATCAAATATAGCTCTCAAGCAATCAAAACTACAACTTGAAACAAAGCTGTCTCAATACTGCTTTAAGATTTTACATAAAAGTATAAAAATTACTTTCTAGCACAGACCCAAAATGCATTAATATTTAGAAAAAAAAAA
>NW_028186358.1:1243819-1290611 GCF_003343005.1 Rhea americana | reverse complement strand
CTTTTGGGTGAGCGTGAGCAACGCGCCCCAGGCCCCTCGCGAGCCGCTCTCCTGCCCTACGTGGCTCAGCCGTGGGCCTGGGACTCTGCCCCCGCCGGCGAGAGCGCTTTGGGGCTGCGGCTGTCCCAGGGAGGAGGAGCAGCGTGGGCTGAGGCTGGTTCTCCTTTGCGCTGCAGGTCGCAGGAGGTGAAGCGGCTCTGGCTGGACACGGTGCTCCGGTAAGCTCTGCCGGGGAACTCGAGCTGCAGCCGCAAGGCTGAGGGCAGGCGAGTGCTCCAGGCGGAGCTGCCTGCGGAAGGACCGAAAGACGGGCGGGGAAAGGAGCCCCCGCCGCGCCGGGCAGCTCCTGGGCAGAGCGGCGTGAGCTGCTCAGCCTCGTGGTCGCGACCAGCACGAAGTGGTGGGGACGCCGAGCTGCTGCTGTCTGTCCCCGCGAGGAGGCAGCTCGCAGGCAGCAGCGCCCAGGGCGCTGCAGCGCGGTGCTCCCGGCCAGCGCTGCCGGAGGCTCCCGGAGGTCGGGGTCCCTCGGCAGCGCGGCGCTGGCTGGCAGCAGAGCGAGCAGCGAGGGCTGGCGGTGGCGCAGCTCTGCCCACAGCCTTCCCCGTGCACAGGCAGAGCCCGGCAGCCCGGGGAGCCAGGCTCACCCGACTGCCCTCCCTGCGGCTCCTCGTCAAGGTCGTCGGCTTCTACGGACCCGTAAGCGTCCCCGCGCCGCCCTCTCGGCCCCGCAGCGCCTCGGCTTCCCCAAACCCCCCCCCGGACGAGTTTCTCACGGCGCCTCTTTGCTCTCTCGCCCAGGAGGTGTCCCTGACGGCCGCCACCGTGGAGACGCTCCTTGCGGTAGAGGTGAGCAGGGGCTCCCTGTCCCTGGCGCGGCTGGAGGGAAAAAAGGAGGGAAAAGGAGGGAAAAAAAACGAAGGAGGGAAAAAAGCTGTGTGTGCTGAAAGGTACTGAAGGCCCTCAGAAGGCCACCACAGAAGAAGTGTTGTTCCAGTTGCTAGGGCCCAGGCACGTCCGGGACGCTCGTACAAAAGGAAGGACTTGTGGCCGATGTGCTGTCACTCCTGGTGTCTTCAGGGGGAATATGTGGGTACCTACATTGCAGAAGATGATTTGCATTGCAGTGCTCCTGGCGCTTAAGAGGCTAGTCAGCGCTGCAGCTCCTGGCTATGCAGGCCAGGATAGACCTGTCCTACCACGCCCAGAGCTCTGGAATTATGCCGGAGGAAACACTCAGGTGGTACCTGCGCCTGGCACCTTGCCTCTGCTCCTGAGGCATGGCGAGCAGGGGACAACTCTTTGAGAGGCATCCGTGAAGGCACCTTCAACGCTAGTCACTGCAAAGGTGATGAAAATTGTGAAGCTGCCAACGTTAGCCTTTGGCACGTGACATATGCTTCTGATGACATCCCCCCAGAGAATTTCTGCTTCCCTTCTCCCGTGACTGCACAAAAGATGTCTTCTCTGGCACCGTTTTGTACATCAGTAACACTTGGGGTGACCTCCCATCAGCTAGGCACCTTTCTCAAGCAAGCCCACCAAGGTTACTAAATGCCACCCCAGAACTGGAAAACACTGAGAAGAAAGGGGAGGAAACACAAGGCATGATCAAGCTACTGATTCCAGGAGCACAAGTGGAAACCAGCCTGACTGAACATCACCGGGATGATATCTTGAAAGGCTGCTCCCCAAAAGCTGTCAGTGCCTTGCGAATGGTGTTACATCCTATGCCCCATGCTGTTAATAAACACCGTATTGTTAYTTGTTGTCAGCTTGGCCTTGACCTCTCAGTTGAAAGCTTGAGTAGTTTGGCTCCCAGGCGTGGAACYTCTAGGGGGATCTGGTCAGAGAGRACGGGCCCCTGGCACACCTCCCTTTGGAGAAGGTCCGCTTCCCCTCTGCTCTGCAGACCCACAGAGAGCTGTGCAAAGCAAGCACAGAATGCTGCTTTATTGGTCCACATTCCCTCTGCATGGCTGAATGGCCCTGTCTCGTATGGGCAGCACTGAAACTTGGCCATGCCCTTCCCTTGGAACTGCAGCCATGAAGATAAGCCAGGTAACTCTTATGGCAACTAGCTTAGTTCTCCGACAAACAAGTGTTTCAATGTCCATAACGGACCRTGTCCAGTTGCAAAACTCCAAGAAAGATAATTTACTGCTGCTCTGCTGGCGTTAGGCAGGGAGCAGTACCTGCAGCTATCATGTGCCTCTCCCCCAAGACAAGCTCTGCCTCTGGTTCTGTTGCACAAAACCCTGACTTCACACAACACCTGCAGCTGACCAGCTTTTTCTGGCATTCCCCAGGATGCTCTGTCTAGCACAACTGCTTAGGAGGTAAGCAAGGGACCGCAGGGTCATTCAAGAGCCTAAATGGTACATCTGATTCGTGTCAATGGAGTGAGGATAATAATGAGGCTGCATGGCGCAGCCTACCAGTTTTTGAGGTAGACTAGATCCAGGAGGCAAAACAATCATATGTTTAAATAGCCTGTTTCTCCTTTGGGCACTCTACAAAGTAAAGACTGTAAAAACAATGTCTTGTTTATCCTTTGAAATATTTTACTTTGAATGGACAAAGAATAAGCCAGCTCTGCGTGAACATTTTTTTCTTTAATGACTTTGCTGAAGTCGTCATCAGCTTGAGATGTCACGTTCTTCCACCAGAAGAGGTGAGGTAGACAGACTTTTGTATGATTCTGTAAAAATAGATGTGAACATGTTGTCTATAATTTATTGTGTGGGAAAACTAGGCAGTGGTTGATCAACACTGTTCCACTATTCCAAAAAGGATAATTTCCAAGCTGGTAGCTCCAAAACTTGTCCCTCCTTCCCTATGCGCTTTTCTAGCATTTACCAGAATTGAATAATATCATTCCTGGTGTGAAATTGCAAGGACCAAGTCAAGATATGAAATTCCTATGGCAGCTGATGGATAAGATGACAGAAAACTATGCCAGAATCTATATGAGCAGTGATACCATATTCAATACGGACCTCAGAACAAAAACTTCRTGCAGCTATAAATGTTTTAAAAAAATAAAATGTTTGCTTTCACATCTGTGGAACCAACATTCATGCCCATTCGCACTACATACAGGCATTGGGGATGAGGGACGTCAGTAGCAATCATGGAAATAAGATCCACAGGATACAAAGGATTAAACYATGTTGCCTTTTCCCAAAATCCTAGTAAGACTCTGTAGTGAGAACACTTGCGAAAGATCTGGTGAGGAGTCAGTGACTGCAGAGTACATGGTAGTAGCCCAGCATGCGAAACTGCATATTGACCRAATTCCCATCACRGCCAGGCATGCATATTCCATTTTTATCAACAATGTCTGACTGCTTCCCATACAGCAGTTTCTCAAGGTTAGCACAGCTGAGATAAGGAAATAGTTCTAGTGGATTTAAAGGGCCCTTCAGATACAATGAGTCGAGTCTCACCTGAGCGTCCAGCCGTGCGTCTGACCCATGTGTCCAGCCCCAGCTCCTGGGCCTCCCCACACAGCTTAGACTGTAAATCTTTTATTAAATCTATCCGACTTAACTCCTTATGAACATCGAGTGTCTCTCTACACAGATATCTAACCCTCTTTTGCCTGCCTGGTGGTCACAGGCTCTCAGTARAACTCCACTCCCTTACAGAAAGTACTATTAGGTGCACAAGAAGGGCTGCTAACTACCAAGCCATTAACTCAAGAAAGGAAATCAAGTTGCATGTGTCAATTCTCATTTAAAAACTGACTGTAACTGGTAAGCCCTTAGCCCTTAAGGGTAGCACAAAAGACTACTGTGTGATGATGGGCTTTGTACATATATTACTAGGTAATGAGTAATGTGTTAGTGGTCCCCGTGGACAGCACATCCCCACAACCCAGGGCACGGTCTGTGCCTGGATGCTGCATCCCTTCAACCTTGTGGTTCAAAGGCACTGTGTCTGACTCTAGATCAGAAACTGCTTGGTCAACTCACAYCAGTGTCAAGCTCAGTTAAACATCTAGCACCAATCATATTACCTCTGCTTCTCTGCGGGGCTAGTCTGTGTTAGGTGCAGCACTTTCCAAGGTATTGACAAGCTGAAGCAAACACAGTGCAAAGTCAAAAGGATCATTGGGGCCTGGAGCACATTATGTGTGAAGACAGCCTGTGGTAGCAGGGCTTTGCTGAAAAGGGCCTGGGGGTCCTGGAGAACGTGTTCAAGATGATTCAGCAGTGTACCTTGTGACAAAGAAGGCCAACTGCATCATGGGTTGCATTAGGAAGGATATTGCCAGGAGATCCAGGGGAGTGATCTTTCCCCTTTAATCAGCACTGGTGAGGCCACATCTGCAGTGCTGGGTTCAGCTTTGCACTCCCCAGTATAAGGAAGACACAGACCTACTGGAGCGAGTCCAGCAAAGGGCCACACAGATGATGAAGGGACTGGAGCATCTCTCATACCAGGAGGGGCTAAGAGAACTGARCCTCTTCTGCCTGGAGAAGAGAAAGCACAGGGTGGATCCTATCAGTGTGTATAAATATCTGAAGAGAGCGTGTAAGGAAGACAAACGTTCCTTTTGGTGGTACCTAGTGACAAGACGAGGCAACAGGCACAAACTGCAATACAATAAATTCTGTTTAAATATAAGAAAAAAACTTCTTTTATTGTAAGGGTTATAGAACACTGGGACAGGTTGCCCAGAGAGATTTTGCAGTCTCTGTCCTTGGACCTATCTRCTGGAGATGACCCTAAGAGGGTTGGACTAGACAGTCTCCAGAGATGACTAGACAATCTCCAACCTCAGTGACTCTGTGTTCAGGCTTCTGTCTACAGCTAGTAATGACTAGCTGTAGAGTAGCTGGAGAGAGATTCTTCTCATAGGTGCACAACAAAGTGATGAGTGGAAAAAATGACATTCTATGGAAGAAAATTCCAACTAAATATAAGAAAATTTCACTGTGAAGGTGACTTAGGGTGGGAGTTGAGAGGGACTCTTCATGATTGGAGAAATTCAAAACTCCTTAAACAGGCCTTGAGCAATCTGATCCTTATCTGACATTGAAAATAATTGCACTTTGAGCTGGAGGTTGGACCAGAGATCTCTTACATTTTTTTTTCTTAATGCATTGACCAACTCAGATTCTAACCCCACATTGCTCCTGTGTCAGCATCACCGTGCCTCAGCATGCCACATGTAGACCATCAGGATGCCAGGCTGGCCAGGACCAGTGGCGCAATGGACAACGCRCCTGACTACGGATCAGGAGATTGCAGGTTCGACTCCTGCCTGGTTCGACCTTTTCCTTTGTACAGCTTGGCCACAGTGGAGATGACAGGGAGATGGCCCTGGATTCTCCTTGGTGGCCACCATTGCCTGATGTTCCTCCCAGTCAGCTGGCAGACAATTATGGCATCAAGCAGCAGACTCTGGAGGAGTGGAGTCTTACCCACAGTAGAGGACAGTCGGGGACCACTGCATTTGAGACCATTACATCTGCTCTCATTCTGGACACACAGAAGGACTGCTGCTTTGGTAGGCTGTGTGTCCCATGTGCAAATACTGGTAGGAAGGGTGAGGCACTAAAGGAGGAGCACAGGAGGGAGAGAGGAATGAAGGAGAGAAGGAGGCTGTAGGCATGAGTTGCAAAGAGAAGCCTGACAAATAACACAGTCTTTAGCACATAGCAGAGTTTTAGAAGACCGTGAGAAACCATAGGGGGCTATGAGAACTGATGTAGAAATAGTGTGGATGTTCTAAACATAACAAATCCTGTCATCTGTTGGAACAACCCCTCCCAGCTTCTCAATAGTCTTGACCTAGCTGGATCCCCTGAGGAGAGATGCAGCCATTCAGGTGTGAGGTATGGGAGTACCTGGTGCCTCTCTTCCACATCAGATGAAGGAAAGGAGTAAAGGTGTCTGCTGTAAAAGGTGTATCTGCTCAAGCTGCTGAAGATGTAGGACAAAGTGAGCAGTTTGGTGCTATCAGATAGGACAAACAGGAGAGCAGCAAGATTTTTGCAGGAACCCTGCAGAACCAGGGCATAAGCATAGGACAGAGAAAGAGTGAGGCTGTGGGGAAGCAAGAGACTCCCTTAGTGATGGAGGCAGGAAGCCTGTGACATGCCCCAAGAGGCAGAAGGCTCTTTCTGGACCTATATAGAGGTGACTTACAGGGAGGGGATTTGGTCTGGGTGAGATTAGGAGGAGGATGGTTCACCAGGGAAGTACCTGGGCACAGCCAGGTGTGCCTGACTTGTTGTACAGCAAGATAAGACAGTGGGTGGCAATTGTTGGAGACTCCTTTTGGCATGGAACAGAGGCYCTGTACCCTGACCTGTAATGCTGGGTAGAGACTACTGGGGCTCATTGGCTTCCAGACTATTCCCAGTTGGTTCACGTTCACATGGGCACCAGGGATGCTGTACTGTACCTAACACAGGCTAGCTCAAAGGAAAAGCACAGGCAATACAGAGGAAACTCAGTGCAGCCATAAGTCTGACCCCGGTGTGATTCGAACACACAACCTTCTGATCTGGAGTCAGACGCGCTGCCCTTGCGCCACGAGGTCAGGGGTGGAGGGATGCAGTACCCAGGCATGGACCACAATGTGGGTGATGGGGAAGTGCTTACCATGGGCACCACCCCAGAGGTGTCTGGATGCCCCCCAACAGAGTTGCAGTGACATGCTGGAGGAAGCTTACTGTGGTGCAGGACTGGGAGGGAGAAGGGACATGCTGGGAGTCCAGTTGGGGCAACAGACTCTGTGGTGGCCAGGGCCAGTGGCGCAATGGACAACGCGCCTGACTACGGATCAGGAGACTGCAGGTTCGACTCCTGCCTGGCTCGCTCTGTTCCTGCCCGCAGCCTGGATGTGGTGGAGGCTGATGGGAATGGGGCTGTGCTGATGAGSTTTTGGAAGTGGTGGGGCTCCAGCACTAATCCTTCCTCTGGCTATTGCCTCTCTTTCTCATATGTTCTGCCAACAAGACCTTTACCTGTTGGAAATCCATCAATTGTTTTCTCAAAAGTAGCTATTGCTACGTTTTTCATTAATGTGGTATTTCATCTGAGTTTCTTTTAGGACCAGGTACAGGCAGGGTAGCAGGGCCTCCACCGTTCTGACTCCCATTTCCTTTCCCTTTCAATCTGGTGTTTTCTACTCAACCTATCTCTGGTTTTGCTCCAYCTCCATTTCATCTTTCATCATTCCTTTCTGCTCTATTTTCCATCTAGTGTTACAAATTCTGACATGTTTGCACRTAATTCCTGCTTGTCCCAGAGAGCATGTTAAAGACCTTAGAATGAGAGCTCTGACACCATCACCTAGTATGGCTCTTTTCTTCTTAAGAAAATAAACAGTTTAATATAAATATGCAACACTTGCAATACAGAATTTATTGTTCTTACTATCTTTACTGAAAGAAGATAAAAATATGAAATAATCATTAATAAATGTAAATAAAAATATAGTGTGCAAATAAGGAATGTTATTAGTGCTAGTTCAATAAATGTAAATATTTTCTKCAGTGGATATACTTATAGTTATGCTTAAGATGGTTGACCTTGACTGCATAGACAATGAGCAAGTCTGAAGGTGTAGAAAAGAGCCAGGCACCTATCTTTTCTTCCCTCTGAGCAACCACTGTCCACAAGAATGACCTTACAGCCTCTTCCTCTGCCAATATTTCCCATTTCAAGCCTCCCACAAGAGGGAGCCATGAACTAGCTCATGGACTGCAGAGGCTGCAAAGCCAGTGACATGCTGGAGGAAGCTTACTATGGTGCAGGACTGGGAGGGAGAAGGGACATAATGGGGGTCAGGAGATGCATTTAGCATTGTGAGAGACCATCCATCCCTAGGCCGGGCTGGAAATACAGATTATTTCCTTCCTGGAAGGGGCAGCGTCATCGTGAGATGGTTGGCAGCTCTTCCACTGCAGCGGAGGAGGCAGCCTGGGGAAGGGTCTGCTAGGTGATGCTGGGCAATTGGTATTTCCAGCCCTAGGGCAAAATCAGCTGAACCCTGCAAGCTGTTTGCTCCACAGCCTGTTTTTAAGGCCTCCAGTGATAAAGATGTCTCTCTGCTCCCCACAACAACAAAAAATATCTCTACATTTCATAGTCTTCACTTCATGTGCATTGCTTTTGTGTATTTTAAGCTTTTTTCACCCCACCCAGCTCGCAGCGGACATACAGAAGCCATTTTTCAGCTTTTATGTGCTTGAAAAGTGTTACTATATCTCCCTTCAATCTTCACAACAGAAAAGCAATTCTATCTTTTCTTTTTTGTTTGGGGTGGGGGAGACTATTCAATTTCAAGTTTCTCCAACAGTTTTCTGGAAATACAGCCTCAGATCTGATCACATACAGCTTCTCCTTCTGAATATCTGTACTCTATGCTGAGTACTTAGCCAAGTGCACCTCTCGCCATCACTTCTGATCTGGTACTTGCCCTGTTTCYAATCACATGACATTATGGGAGAGATCCAGCTGTCTAAACACAGGCATTCAGTGATATTTTCTGGGATATTCTGCCTGGTCTCTATTTGCTCCTCCAGAAGGGTCTGAGTATCCCATAGATCTGTGTCCCGTGCAGATATCTTGGATGCCCTAGGGCATGTTCAGGCAATTGAATCCTTCCTAAGGGTGAGACCCAGCTCAAAGATTTAATATAGATGTCTCCATACATGGATATATCTGTGTATCATTTGACACAACAGGAAGGTAATGGGGTGTCTTGAAAAGATGCACATAGAAAAATAACATAACCATGTAGTTTAGTAGTGTTACAACATATATGTAAAGCAAYATATATGTAGCTATCTTACATTATTCTGGACCTGGCCTTATCATTTTCATTATCAATTTCAAGCAGAATGTGTCCGTATCTGTATGATATCATAGTTTGATAGATACTGAAAATTTCAAATCTCTCAGTGAAACATGTCATTTCCTTCCCAACATCCCTTTCCAAACTCTCATAATGTTATAAATAGAGCCAGATTTTCAGTTAGTTTGGAAGACACTGCACCCCAATCGTAATCAAATTCTATTAATGTACATTACCATAACACAAATCTGGATCAGTGCTTGGGGAAAGCAACCAATTTCCATTTCACGCAATGGTAGAAGGAAGGTTCTCCCTCATCGCTGTCTGCTGCTCAGACAGCTCTAGCTCTTCTGTAGCATGTCCTTGCTCCAGGACATGTAGCCACAGTGATTTCATAGGACAAACATTTCTCAGGAGGACACATGCCAGAACCTCTCCTAAAGGTGAAGTACAGGATTCCTTGGCTGTTTTTTCTCTCTGTTGGAAAGAAAACAGGTGCTGAAATGATTTGTTTGTATCCCACACCTTCCCTCAGCAAATTCACTTCTGCAGCTGAACAACATTGCTTTTGCACACAGTGATATCTGCCATCACTGTGATTTCAAGGTGAGAACTGGCTAGTAGAGACCTCTAAGGTTGCCAGGCCCAAGGCTGAGGAGGTGACTGTGACACTTCAGGGCTCTCCTACCACCAGACCCTCCACAACTTGAGGAGAAATCAGTCTGTTTGAGAAATAAGTTTCCACCTCCATAACTGATGTTTTCTGCATGGTTATTCCTGAGAAACTGCAGCACGGATGCAGGCAGCTCCTGGGAATACTTGGAAATACCCAGTGCTTTCAATGCTTCCTTCAGAAGAGATGGCCCAGCTTACAAGCTGGTAAGGTTGATATCCATATAGTACATTTTTAAAGTTATGGCTTTTGTTAATTTAGGTCATAAGTAAAGCAAGTGGGTAAGGACACTAGTGTATGGGAAATCTCTATTAGCACAGGGAAAAAAATCACTGAAGGGTTTGTCTATATTCTTTAGAGTAAGAAAGAGATACAACCATCTTCCAAAGACTGACTATCCCACCTACCTCAGACACATACCTCGGGACAAGATTGAATTCTCCTCTAGAAGCCCCCGTGTTTCCACTGACTCTAAAGGGAAACTAGATGATGTTAGATTAGACAACTGAGAATGGTTTCATCCTACCTCTCTTAGAGGTCAACAGTACAAATCTCTTCATCTGAACTAGTTCTCTGTATTCTCTGCCAGAACATCTTTCTCTGGAGCTAACACTGACTACATAGCTGGCTCAGATACAGGCTCTAAACTGTATATATCTCAGGTGGGGTGAGTGGAATCTTGCATGTCATTTTCATGCATCTAAAGTGAGATGTACTCCATTAGAAGTCACAAAAGAAGATCCTGATCATGAGCATTTTATCTTAACAAGGCTAATGACTAAAACAGGGATTAAAATGACCCTGCTCAAAATCACAGAATCATAGAATTGGTAAGGTTGGAAGGGATCTCTGGAGATCATCTAGTCCAACCCTCAAGCGAGTGGCCCATATGAGGATCTAAGCCATGACCTTGGCATTACTAGCACCATGCTCTAACCAACTGAGCTAAATTCATCAAAGAATCTCCATCACTCCTGTCTACTGGTAAACTGGATGAACTGGAAACAGTCTTTCCCCTTGACTGCTGCAATACTGAGTATGAAGAGTTACTGAACATACAGAGGGTAACTGACTTTCTTCAGTCTCAGTCACAGATTAGCTGCAGAACTGGTTGTTGGACAGGGGGCGTAGCTTCCCACACATTTGTAAATATTTTTTCTCTGATACGTATAAAACATCTTTCTTACCTAGAACAGTCTGAGAGAGGAGGGGAAGAACAAAGAAGAGTAAATGAAGGCTCCTCATGGCAAAAAGCAAGGGAACAGCCTTACTGCAGAGGCACCAAGGTAGAATGAGATGGCAACTCGTTGCCAGATGGTTCAGTATTGGTAGGGCTTCAAGGACCAAGAAGAACTGGAAGCAGGTTTTTTGCTTTAATGTATACAGTGTAACCTCTGGCCAAAATTGTCAACAAATGCTTCTGTGCACCACTTCCCCTGAACAATCACAGGGCTGTTTACGAGTCAGGAGAGGTGGTTAGACCTCTCTGGAAAATTACAGAGCCTCCACTGAAGCTGCTGTATAAGCGACCAAGATCTCTGTCGTTAAGGTTTGGTACTCTGGAGARAAGACCTTTTCCGAAGTGAGTATATCCACAAATGCAAAGATTATTTTCTGGTCTAGGATAAAATTTCTGATAATAATTTGAAGGGGATTATGATCCTAGAAACACTAATGGCCTGACAGTGAAGGCATTCATGTGCAATGGAATGATAGAGAATGATTTTGAATATAAGGTTCTTGGGAAAGCGTGCTTGCCCCATCAGGTTGTCAACACATTTGAAGTGCTAGTTTTCTCCTTCATTTCCCATGAAAAAAAGGAAAACACTTCCAGTTCATCATTAAACACAACAGGGCCGTATTTTGCTATCTTAAATTTAAGTTTGCAGAATTAGAAAGCTGTTTCCTGCTCCAGTCTAACAGTATACAGTTGGATCCTGTCTAAGAGCTGAAACATTCCCCTTGGCTTCAGTGGGAATTTGAGTCAGCTTAAGTTTTGTTGTCAACATCTTTATTACATCCATTTCCCTGGAATGCCTGAAAGTGGACATAAACAGTGTTCCTGCCACATAGCTGCCCAGGAGACTCAATGGCGCCTACAAATTTGAAATGAAAAGCTAACAAAGAAACCAGATAGGCAGAGAACAATGCACACGGACTGAAGGGAAGGTTTGTATTGTTGATATCAAGGCCACTGGGTCAGAACAACATCAATAAATATCATGTATGGAGACAGGAGCATAAATAAATGACACTGGTTTCTTCTGCTCCAAAGGAGAAACTATGTTGCTAGCTGCCATTTCTGTATGACTGCTGGTCAATTCAAACTCTATGTAGACAAATCTTTTTGAAAACTAGCTGTGTCRTCAATCTCCCTTGTCCTCAGCTCTATATACAGCTGCAAAACTGGGGGTGCTGGTCACTAATCTATAAGCTTTGACTATCTGTACCTAACGTGTCTCCCTGATCCTATCATATACTCTATGGTGAAACACAGGTTCTCCAAAAAAGCAGAAGCAGGAGATAGAGGGTATCCCATCCACAARGGCAGTAAACAACAGATATATTTTGTACTGTGGATGAGGTGCTTTGAATAAACATGTTTGTCAGTCCATCACAGAAAAGCCAAAGAAGAGAAAAAAGTCTTCGCTAGAGTTATGTCTAGTTTAAGGCAACAATATTAGTTGAAAATAAAGGCAGCAATGTTTTGAAGTTATTTAAAACTATGGGGCAGGGAGGAGCATCTGAAACGCATTTCTAGGCAGATAAGCAGTGTAAAGGGATTAGAAAAATGAGCAGAGATTATTATAATGTAACTAATCTTAGAAGAACGCCCATAATTGTACTGAAAAGAACGATCAGAAATGGATAGTCAGGCTTCTATCTCCATCGCAGTCACCTCAGATGTGTTAGTGTTTAGACACAAGAGGATATCCTTCTTTCTTCCCTGTGTCTTACACTCACACTCAGGAAAACAAATACACAACCATGAGACAAATGCAGTTATATACACTTCACTAAGGAATGTTATGCATTAGAAAGAGTAGAGCAAATGTTACTTTTAACCTACGCAAGGCAAAGTAGACTCTGTGGCTTTCGTAGCCTGTCAAACAGCACAATATTTTAGCAATTTCTGGTGGGACATACCTTTCCTGAGGATCTAAGTAGTGACTTCTGAACCCAGTGTGAGGAATGCCTGCCTCTAGACCAAACACACGTATTAAAAAAAGTTCTTAAAAATATGTTTGCAGCTATGCAGAGAGCTGAGCAGTAGCTCTAGTTCAGCTGGAGATCTCCCAACATCAGTAAAGGCACAGCAAAGAGTTCAGCTAAAGTATTCGAAGACAAATCTTTCACTGTCATCTATCAGCAAATTGTCCTTTCATAACTGCATTTTGRTCTCTACCACAGTTTTACTAACTACCTGAAGCAGAGGCATTTGTGCTGGTGTGCCTGAAACAGATATTTTTGTGTTGTGATGCCCAGAAATACTGCACCCAGAGCAGTCTCTGTTAAAATTGGGAGCAGACACCAATTGTAACATCTATAAAAAGGGATGAGAATTTTCTACTGGCTACTTCCAAATAAAATGCTCTAGGTACACAACCTAGAATGAAAGTCTTTGRAGTTCATCTTCCATAGCTGTCACTGAGGGGAGTGACAGCTTCCACTGCTGCGCTCTTTTGACCAGTCCCACACTGCTGGGACTCAGGGGATCCTCAGCTCAGATCTCAAACAAGAGGAAGATAAAGAGACTCGTAAAACACAATGCTGTAAAACCAACAGTTGAACACAGTCACTGCTGTGAAGATTTCACTGTCCAGACTGGCAGGCCTGGTGAGCTGAGATGCCACAATCAAGAGATGCCAGCACCTGAGCTACAGAACATAACATTCTTGACTGTCATCTACTCTTTTAAAAACAGTGAGTGTTGTGAGGTTCCCTGAAAAAACAGGCTTGGAATTGGTCTCTCAGCATATATTTAAGAACATAAATTGGGTCACCCACATGGGAAAAGGTTGCCCTTTCCTGCTTAGCTTTCAGTGGTGGGATTTGGAACTGCAGCTTCAGAGCATAGACTCACAAACTGCTTGTAAATTAGAAAGTCCTCTCCTGGACAGTGGACACTCAACCCTGTTCTCTAATCATCTTTCCAAGCAAKAACATCTTTTTGGTGGTTATTGAGGCCTGACTGTTATAAGTTCTTTTTGCCAGATAAAATATGAGCTGTCATTTAAGTCTTGATGGTCTGGGAGAGCAAGCCAAYCCATGGGATCTGCTCGCTAACTTCCTTATATATACCTCCCACCAGCTCAGATCCAATTCAAAGTTGACTGATGCTTAGATTTATCCACAGTAGAAGACTCTTTCCCTGCTTGCTCCACATCCTTTACCAACAGCTATTTCAGGACAAGAACATGAGAATGGCTGCACTCGCTCACATGAAAGGTTTATTTAGCTCGATAGCCAGTCTCCAAGAGTGATCAGTCACAGTTACGCAGGGAAGAGTTTAGGAACATGGAAACTTGTAGCAATGTTTCTTCTGTATATTCTCCCACCCTCCAGTGATTTGGAGGAAATCCTTAGCTGGAGGAAGATATTAAAGTATAGTAGCTCTAGACTACACAGAAACAAAGGAGTCTAGGACTCCTTGGAGGAGAGACTGGACAAATACTCATTTCTATTTTATGGGCATCCCTCAAGCATTTGACCTGTTGAAAAAAAAACAGAATGAGCATTCTGAATTTGAACAATGGATTCAAGCAAAGGTATAAGAACTCATAGTGCTGGCCTTTGCTAAGACAGCAAGGTCTTACTTTTTTAGTAGCAAAATGGWATTTTTAATAATTCAGTAAGTTCCAAGAATATGAAGTCCTGGCGCCTATAACACAAAATAAGTCAATCAGTTCCAGATTGCTGTAACAYATTGTTCTTCAGAGAAGTTTATAACATTGAAGAGTTGAGGCGTGGGAGAACAGTGGGACTAGCTCAGCCCTGGAAAGACCTTCTGGAAATTTTCACATACATTTGTTTAAATGCTTCATAAAGCCAAATGACCTTTCTTTAAAGAATTTCAGGTTCATGAGTTCTGATTGATGCATATGTTTTTCATTAGATGCATGACACATTCAAAATAGAACCATGTGAGAAGAATTAATGAGCATAATTTTCCTTAATAATCTGCTACTTTTCCTCTGAGGCATGAGTTCTTCATAGCAGTATCATTTGTTTTCTGCTGACAGGCAGATGCTTGCTCTCAGGGACATAAGAGTAGGGATGGAAAATGACCTGTGATCTGTACTGGCTTGACTTGAATGGGTTCACTAACCACCTGGATATTTTCCAGGGTGTCTGAAAATAAAATGAGCAAGTTCAGGGTCTGGGAGACACACTTACCTAGCCACTGCCAAGACCTGTACTTTCAGCTGCAGACTGAAGATCAGATCCAAGGCAGATTTGGCTTGMGAGGTAGGAAGGTGGGGAGAGCAAGGTGGGACAGGTACAGGGTGTGAGTTTGGGCCATATTTCTGTTGATGCAGGGGATGAATTAGGAAGATCGTAAATTTGGATTCAGAGGTGGAAAGGCGTGCATAAGAAAAGAGAAGATCTGAAGGAAAACAGAGATAAGGCCCCAGGAGAAGAGTGGGGAAAGGAAAACCCCTTTCCCTCACTCTCAGGCATCCAAGTGGGTGGCTGAGGCTCCCTTCAATACCCCCCTACCTCTCTCTATAAGATGATGCTCTGTGACACCCCTGCCAGCCCTTCGGGTACATGACTCCATGTACCTCCCTTATCATCTGCCGTTCAGACAGGATGGTGGATTCGCAGAGTCCCTAATCAGACAGAGGTGTTATTAGTAGTGCCCTTAACAGCCCGTGACTGGGCATCCTAAAACAAGAGTTCAGCAAGGTAGGCTTCTCCTCTCCTACTGGATGGGTCTTACAGGGTCAACCCACTGCATAGCCCTCTCCTCCTGAGACAGAGGGTTGTTTTCCTTTCCCTTCTTCCAACATCATCTCAGAGCACCAGCAATGCTTCAAGGCTGCCCTGACCCTCGAGAGATGGAGCACTCCCAAAGAGAAGGTTTTCGCTCCCAATACTGGTAGCTTCCCACCTTTCACCTGAATAAGAGAAAAGAGATTTTCATACATACATACATTTCATACATACAAATCATTAGCATAAAAAGGGGTTTCTAGAGATATTTCTATCTCACCCTAATTTAGAACCACTCCTTCCTCTTCCACTACCCACATCACACGTTACAGACAGGATTTTTAAGGATTCATGGAGAATCCTTTGCTATCATGTCCCACAAAAGTACAGTGTGAGCTAATGAGTTAGGGCAACTTTATGGAACTATTGATTTTACAGAGACATTCTGTCATTTTTATTTGCCTGCTTACATAAACACAGGGAATCCTGACTGCTCAGTAAAGACGTTTTTTCTGTGTATCTTCCCTGAGACTGAGACCAGACTTCAGCTGTGAGGATGTCCTCATACCTTCTGATTGCTCTTCTCTTCCTGATTTTCCAGCATTTTCCAGGTAAACAAGGGAGGGTATAAGGAACCAATCCTGACATTTCAGGAAAACTGTCCAAAAATGCCTGAACTTAGGAGCTTGTGAAAATATAGGTACAAGCCTTCAGTGTGCAAACTATAAAAACTCCTCTGACTCCTTCGAAAATGAAGAGCAACCTATATAATGGAATGATAAAGACTGGGAGCCAGGGAGTTTGAAGGTCACCATAAGCAGGCAGCATAYTGGTTTAGGAAGCACACTCTTATCCTGTAAACTTTCTCTTTGACAATAGACTGTTCTGTTTACCCCTTAAAATAAGTCAGTCTGTAGCATGGCCTGACTATTTTTTTCTAAACTCACCTTTGCACTTCTGCAAACAGGACCAGTTTTCCAGGATCCAGGTATAAGAGTCTTTCACCTTCTCCCTGAAGGCTAACCCTTTACTATGGTACAATGTTGCATCTAATCCCCAGTAACGTGCTCCTCTTTACACAGATTCTCAGTTTGGGATGTAAATTCCATCAGGAATATCTTCTAGGTTCCAGGAGAACTTCCTATTCAAAGTYAGGCAGGAGAGGAAAGTGCTCTGGAATAAACAGTACCTCCATACTTGGGGAACCCACATGTTAAGTGAAAGACTGAGGACAGGATTACAGTCTCTGGAGTTTCACAGYCTAATATAGGCACCTACAACCTTTGAGATGTGCTGGCATGCCTGAGATAACCTCACCAGGTGGCAGATGCAAAACAGACCCAGCAGGAGACCTGTGTCCTTCTGGATGAGCAGCTGGAGGCTCAGAAGCATACCATACCCCATCCCGCATGGCTCTATGATCCTATATGCAGATATCTCAGTGGAGACCAGAGGTAATGCAGTCTGTGGAGTCTGACAACCTATTCAGCTGCTTACAAGGACATGTCTAATTAGAGGCGAGTTGAATTGCAGTCCAGGCTCCACTGACTGCCCTGACTAGCCGTGGCAAGGTTAGTCTGCCTAGCAACAGGCACTTATCTATTAGCAAACTCTGAGCTATCTGGAGTAATCAAGATGTCTGCAGGGCAAGTAGGTGTGAGACTGGCCAAACTTCATACCCAACAGGGCCTGATCAGGCACTAGATGACTGCGTTGTGGCTGCAGAAACCCTACACCCACTAATAAAATCAGGAGCTCAGCCATCCACCTCACATGGAGACACCTACCATCACATGGCTGAAACCCACTCCTGCTTTCACAGCCTTGCCCTGCAATTTAATTGTTTAATCCAAAAGGAACAATAGGGAAGATCATGAGAGACTTTCTCTGAAGACCCTGCTGTTGGCTACRGCAGTGTCAAAGACCAGCAGAAGAGAGTTTTAGACCTACTTTTGTAGGCCATTAGCCACCCCAGAGTAGACCTAGAATCTTATAGTTAAAAAAATAATAATTTGATGATTGTATGACGTCTGTAGCAACTTGGCCCTGAAGTTGTATCTTCCAAYATCCTGAAATCGTTTGCAGATATTGGTTACATTTGTTGAATAATTCTGGATGGAAAACAATGTGGGCAATATTTCTGTTGGAGATGCTGATTGTTCCTCAGTTGTTTTCTAGACACAAARCATAGGCTGAAATTTGACCTTTTCCGCTACTTGAAAGTTGTGATAAAACTAAGGCAGCACAACTTCTCGAAGGGTTTCTAAAGACTCAACTTTTATTTTCTCTGTGTCTTGCACCTGCAGAGTACAGGAAGTTCCATTTCAACATGTGAGTAGAAATTTTCATATTGAGTCAAATAAATTTATTTTGTTTTTTTCAACTCACGGCAAACTCTTGGAAAAGTCCCAGATCACTTCMGTCTAAATCAAAGCTGTCTCTGTTTTCCAGTTTGAGGAGTCATCCAGAAACTCAATTATGTGTGCAGCACGGGTTTTAGATTACTTGCTGGCAACCTAGCCGGTAACTCATTGATCCGATAATATTTTACGCCTATCCTTTCTCATCTGCATTTATTTATTTATTTATTTATTTATTTTATGTGCAGACAGCAGGACGTTCCATGTAATGGACACTATCCAGTGTGGTTTGAGAAGAGGCAGCTGCAGACATTACTGCCATGTAAATGAGTATCTGACTGGAAGCTGCTTCTATAAAAAATACAAGTGCTGTAAGAGATACTCAGAAATATTCTATATTCCTAAAAGCTAAAGAAATGGAAAAGAAGGAGTGTTCTTAGCAACAAAGAATTCTCTGCTCTTTAACTTAGGGTCATTTATGATGCCTCAGTAATATATATCTTTTTTTTTTTTTTTTTTGCTTTGAATTTCTGATGATGAATGTATATTTTTCTTGTTATTCTTCTAAAATAATTTCTCTTGCTGTTAGATGGAGCAACTTGTTTTGGGAAAAAAATACTTTTTTAACCACTACAAGTACTAATAGCTAATTAAATCATGTTGCTCTGAGAATGTGCAAGATTTCTGTTTCTCACACAAAAGAGGATTCATATTTTATAAAGATTGTATTTTATTTTAATTAATATTTTATTAAACTTCTGCTGTAATTTATCAGTTGTCATGATGACTCAATAAAAGTATAGAAAAATCATTTATAAAATATTCCTAGCTTGTCCAAAGTCACAGATGTGGATGATTTAATTATTTTGATTTACAGAAAATATGAAGAATTAGAAAAAAAGTAGCTTCTACTCTTTGCTTTACTGTATTTCAATGGTATGTTAGCTTAGTCTCAAAAAAGAAAAAAAATCAAGATACCCCAAGCTAGATTTTTAAGTCCATATGTATCTGGCCATCTGAAAAGAAATAACTGAGCATGAAAATTAGGGTTAGGTTTGTTCTTCACCAAAAATAAGATTTTTGTTACAACAAGGCAAATTGTAAATGCAACTTTCATTCACTAAAAGAACAGCAACATGGCAATTCATATGTAAGAAACAATTTTCAGGGAGGTATTACTTTTTCTCTCTGATAGCTCTGTAGCCAGGATGTGAAAGACCTAGCTTCAGTTCTCCGGGGTGTTTAAATCTATCATTACTCCTTTTCAGACTATCAGCTACTGAAGAAAAACGCTTGTTTACCTTCTTGACCCAGTTGTATTTGATATGAAAAATCACGCACCCAGTAAAATAAGAACAGCAATCCAGGTCTCCTGACTTCCAGAAGGAGCAACCTAGCTGACAAGGAAGAATTTTTGGTCAGGATTCCTTGCTAGCAGAAGTACTTTATTTTGCATCATCATCATTGCAACACAAGGCAGGAGCTTATGGATCATTCTATTTTTTTTCCTTGTTTTCCTACAAAATGATCACAATTAGAAGYTCAGGGTTGAGCAGGACATTTGGGAATTTATCCAGTTGCCCCCACACAGTCATTTGAGAGGCCCTGTAATATCAAAGGTGTTGACATCCACTTTGGGCTGACAGATACCACACAGAGCTATGGGAGATTTGCACCTTTATGGAGCAGGAACTAGAAGTAAATGGGATCCTTGGAGCATCACTAATGATAGTAGATGCCTTTAGCTTTGGACTTGGCCAGCTAAATATATCTACAGTGTAGTTTTCTACATATATGCACGGCCATTCATATGGTCCCAGCATAGTCAATCAAGTGATCTGAGTCCTGGAACCATTCATTAAATATCTTACATCCRGGCAGACACATCCATTGCGTAGGCCTACATCTTGATATCCAAGTCTGGAGCTGAATATCACAGCTGGTCTTGAGTCGGTGCCCACACATAGGTGTCTACTATCATTTTAAATATGCTGGGCCATGTGCATGGCATCCAGCTGACCCTCTAGACAYATATAGCCTGTCCCAGATGTCCTATGTCATATCTGCTTGTCCCACGAGATGTTTTGGGTGCCCCAGGGCAGCTCAAAGGAGTTTGGCATATATATTTGGGTAACTGAATTGAGTTCCTCATATCAAATCAACTAATATTTTCAGAAAGAAAAACAGTTGTTTACTTAGATTGAAGTTTTAACCTAGGGTCTGGCAAAAAAAACAGTTATTTGCACTAATGAATAAAGTATATCCAAACATACTTTAAATCAATGGTGGGGCAAAGTAATTAACATAGCTGAGGAACTGTCCTTTTGATTTTAACATCTCTCTACCCYTCCCTCTTCCTTCCTCTCTACTCTCACTTCCCTCCTCTAGAATTCGTCTATTCCCCCCTTGCTGGCATAGTGATGATGTGCTGAAGCTGAAAACTGCAGCCAGGAAAGAATTCAAGCACAACTTTGAATGGAGTTTAGGAGTCCAAGCAATAATTGCCTTGAAGAGTCTTCCAGCTTCCCAAGATCCATCTCCAAGGGATTTCCTAGGTCAAAGACAGTGTCTTTGCAAATCATAACTCTCAAATGATTTTCTTCTTCCTTGAATTCATCAAATCAGTTTTGGCTAACACACAAAGATAGCTGCAAGAACTGAGAGGAGAACCAGATTTCCCATCCAATATGAGGCCTCTAACAACTCCACTCTAGAGATGTTCTCTTCCCTGGCTTCTRAAAGATACAGCTTCAGCAGGAGGGTGGTGTACAGTCCCCTGCTCTTTTCCACTAGGCTGAAGTAACCTATTGTGGTGGCTGGAAGGAAGTTATTCTCTTTTGAGGTGAGGAGCACTGAGTATGCAGTCAGTAACGATGTAACAATTTGGTGAGGCTGATGCAATGAACAAGCTCACAAAGACATCTCAGGCTACTAAATGTAATTAATGCACCAGTTAACAAAACCCTTGYCTCCCACCCCAGAAACCACAAATGTCTAGGTTTTCATTGCAGCTGTTTCTTGAACCYCAAACTTCTGCTGCTGCTGTGCCCTGACAATACATCACGCTGGCTGAACTGAGCAGCAGGACTCTCCCACTGAAGCCCCATCAGGCATCCCACAATGAGATATTCTGACTCCATCCACTGATTCCCTCTAAGCATGCTCCACAGACACAAGCAGGACTGAATTTACCACAAAAATCATAGCTATGTCAATTTAATGATGTTCAAAAGAGGTGGCAGTCTTGACAGTGGCCACTCTATGATACAATAGTCTGTAAGTCATAGTGATGCAGAGGAAAATTTTAGCTTCCTTTATTATTTGAAAGGTTTCCATCCAACATGTGTTCTAGCAGGAGAATGACCCAGCCGGTCCAGCAGCCCAGCTGAGATAGGTCCACTCTTGACACTCTGTAGAAAAGTGAACATGGACTGTCCTGGAAGTCCTGGTAAAAGAATTTACGCTCTATTGTACTATGTCAAATTCCTTCATGGAGCAGCACAAGTCCCTTTTTGAAGGGGAGTCCAGCTGCCTTTTCTGCTGGGGCATGATGATAGCTTTATTAATGTCTCCTAAACCAGCAGATTCAATGCTTTATTGTGGTTTACCACAAGATATACATCAGAGACAATCACACCTGAACTCCATACAGCAAGGGATATACAAAGACTGYAAACATTTCAACAGTAACTTAGACCCTCTGCTAACTCAACCTCACCAAGAATCTTCGGTTATTACTAGATGACARATCTTTGCCTTCTCTCCCATCAAAACCATGGCTGATTTTCCCCAAGTTGTCCATTACCAACCATCTTGAGTAATCTGATTTTGAAGTTTACAAGTAATGAAGGTCTCCAGATGGGTCAGTATTGAGAAGTAAAGCCTTCCCAGTGACTGGGCAGGGAGGTAAAGTTACCTCTTTGCTTGCTTCTGTGACCTTCTGCCATTGTTCAGGCTTAACCGTGTGCAGCAGTCAAAATGTACTCATTGCTCCATGGCCTGCTTTCCACACTCACCACTGCCAAGGTCCCCCATATCGCCCGGTCAGTTCCCACAGACCTATAAATGCAAGAGTGCGCCCTTCTTCACTGATCAAAGCTTCTGGCATTGTGGCTTGTCTCCACACTGCAGCTGAGACCTTCCACCATGAAGCTCTCTTCCCACCTCATGACTGTTCTCCTCTTCCTCCTTCAGGCTGTTCCAGGTAAGAGACAAGACCCACATCAATGTCTGTCCATGTGAGGCAGTGAATCTTGTTGCATAGGAAGCACAACTAATTTGTGCAATGGTGCAGTCTACACTTCTCCATGCTCCTTACATGAAAGCTGTTTCCTATTTCTCAGTGCAAAACCAGAAATGAGCAGTCAACCTGCAGTGGCTAGAGGTTAAACCAGAACTGTCTCACAGAAAGCAGTACAGGGTGCTGGCTCTTATGACTCTGAAGTCTCTTTATGCCACTTTATGGCACTGATGAAAGAAGGCACCACAGAAATGATCTGCTTCTTCTTATCCTAAGGTCACAAGTCCTTTCCTTTGTGTATGGTAGGAGAGGGGTAGAAGTGTTTTCCTGTATTGCTGAAGTTAAACAACGCCAGTGAAGCTGTCTTTAGTTTGCTGAGTAYGCTGGTTCCACTTTACCAGCCCTCCTGTTGATGCTGATTCATTTACTAACTGTGCTTTTAGCCTAGCTTTTCTTCATACCCAATGAAACACTCTGTCTTGGAGAAAGGCTTTTGGGAAGGAAGGAACTAGACAAATCTGTTGTCCCTGCTAACTTGGTCAAATACCATCATTTGATCTTAAGTCATAGGTAGATCTCTGGGTGTAGGAGAACCTTACTGTTCACTTGCATGACCTGCCCGCTGCATTGCAGCCCTGTTCCTACCCATCACAACATGAATATAATCAGAAACTCTCCATCAATAGCTACCTTCTTCTCTAGTTGTACAAAGAACTTCCTTGGAGTCCTATGACATTCCATGAGGCTTCTGAAAATCATTGGAAAGGCTGCCTTTGGCTTTGGGAGCATTTGTAACAGAGCTCTGACTGGAGTCCATGGGGTTTCAGCAGGGAGAAAAACATGAGAAATGGACTGAATCTCATTCTTTCTATAGGTCTTGGCTTGCCTAAAGACACCTTACATTGTGCTGCCTACCATGGTTTCTGTTTCCATTCAAAAGCCTGCCCAGAGCCTTTTATTGCATTTGGAACTTGCTCTCGGCATCAGAAAACCTGCTGCATAGGTATGTATGTGTGGAAACCCTGTCTGAGCAGGCAATGTTTGGAAAGACAATTAGAAAAGTTAGGGAAAACATTCTTACTCTATTTGTCTGCAAATACTCTAAGCAATCTCCTTCCACCTACACAGATGGATCAGACTGTTTCTGCACTAATGGTAGCAYGGAGCACAAGAACATAATTATCATTCTGTGCTGAACAAATGCCACGTAGCCCWACATCCTGTCTCCAATAAAACAGATATGCAGGGAAAAAATAAAAAAAATCAGGGCCCCACAGACTGATCCCTCCTTGATACATCTTTCCAGTTTTCTATAATCATCTCTTGGGAGACTTCTAATTGCATCCACACTGATGTGTTTACAAAGCTCCAACTGACCTATACCCCGTGAATCCGTCTAATCCTATTTTGGATTATTTTTGGAGCTCCTCAATAGTCAACAAATTCTACAGTTTCATTATATGTTTTATGCAAACTGTGTTAATCAGACCTAAAGTTCATCTAATACAGCATCCTACATCTGACCATGGCCAGAACTGGATGTTCCTGTATGATTACTGGCATGTTTGTGTGAGTGTGTGTGAGTGCGCGTGTAAAATGAATATAATAAACATCACAGCTATATAATCATGCAACCTGATATAGTCTCCTTGCTTTCAAGAATTTAAAGGTCAGGACTTCTAGACTCTGGTATCTTTGTGTTTAAAAGTTCTCACTGGCTTTTTCCTTCTTAAATTAGGTATTGTTTGTTTTAAAACCTTTTGTCTCATAACTTCATTCATTTCTATCTACTTAGATATTACCAATATAATGAGTAATCATGCCCCATCTAGCTTTTTCAGATTTTTATAATATTCCTCCTTCAGTTGTTTCTTTTCTAAACTATTAAGTCACAAATTCCTTTTCTTAAAGGAGATTTGGTTATCCATATGATCCTTCCTTGTGTCCTTTTGGAGATAGAGTAACCAGAACTTCATGAAACTTTCCACGTATGAGTGTACGACTGCTTCAAATGTTGATGTAATGATGTTTTCTGTTTAGACTTCAATCTTTTTCATTCCAGACACTACATCAAACTTCCATATTTGTAAAGATGAAGGGGGTCATTGCATACCTCCAGAAATCAAAYGTCTGCAAGAACAGCTGGGACTTTGTCCTCACAAAGAATGGAAATGCTGCAAAGAAATGCAATAAAAACTTCAGTGAGTTGCAGAAACCCACAGAAATTCATGCATGAGAAGACAAGCAAGTTTTCTTCCTGGTGTTGTAAAGAAGCTGTCCACCTTTCCCAACATATAGTGTAATTTACTTGAGACAGCATGYTTCTTCCTCTACATAACCAAAACAATAAATACTAAATAAACAAGTATAGCAAAAAATATATATGGAAAGAGGCAGAATGTCTTTCTCTTGCAACTCCCTTCAGAAATCCACAGAAACATAGCTATAATATTCCTGGAAACCACATCCTCTTGTAATCTATACTTTACCTCCCTTCCTTTTTTGTCCTGCTATGTGGTTTATACTGTGCTACTTTGGCTTCATGCCTATTTAAACTTTACAGTGTTCTGGGAGGTGGTTGTCATCACTCTGCCCTTGGCATTTGAGGCCCCTGAGGCTGCTGGTGCACACTGCAATGCTCAGCACTAGAACCGTGCTCCTTCAACAACCCCAGCGATGGAAGTGGGCTATGGTGGGAAAGCCCTGGTGCCTTCCAACTGGAAATCTTTAGCTGACTTCTTCCTTCAGATCACAGTCTTTGTTCACCTTCCTCAGACACAGTAAGACAAATCCCAGGAAATTCTGAATGTGCTCGACTCTTCCTTACCTGTTTATCAGCAAAAAGAGTCTCCTGGGGAGCTGAGCACCTCTCAAGATGTGTTTCCTCTGTCTGCAGTACAAAGATCTCATGCATTTTTGGTTATTACAGTTATTTGTGCAAAGCTAGACCAGCAGACACAAGCCTTATTTATTTGCTTGTTTATTTATTTATTTGTGGAGAAAGCTATTCTTGAGAAAAACTTCTATGAGATCATCCAACACTTACTCCAAAATAGGCTTAAATCAAACCACCCTGGATAATTCTGGATGAGGAAAAACAAGACCRTTTTGTAAAATGATGTCTTTTTCTTCTATCAAAGTGATAGAAACAGTGTGTTTTTTATAACTACCCCTCCCTGATGTTACTGTTGAATAGCTGTACTTGTTACTGGCCTTGCAGCTGGATTTAGAGGCCTAAACATCTCTGTGCTGAACTTAACAAAAATGCATAATCTGTGTAACAAAGTGTTTGTGTAAGTGTATCTAAAAAGGCACACAACTACTACAGTTTTGGAAATGGTAGAAGAGCATGATGATTTCTTTGAATGCTGTCCACTTAATACAGGTGTAGATTACGAGCTGCTTCAGCTGTAGGGAATATTCCAGCTCTATCAAATACCTATCATATTGCACATCTTTTCTGACTGGCTGAGAGCTCAAGCATTTCCAGGCTACTGTTGATTGTTAACAAGTTTATGTTTGCGTAAATGTTTGAACATATGTTCTTGTTGTGTGAATACTTTCATGAGTAAAGCTCAGTCACAGTAACGTTTCAGGCAAAAGAAATGCTGAAAAGGCTCATATATGGCTACCTCAAACATGTGATGTGTTGTAATTCCATAAACTTTTTTTTTTCAGTAAACATGTTTCATCCCTATAAGTGAATGAACTATTGCTTCTCTGCTATAAAACCACTTGATTATGACTAGCAATATGCCAGTCCTGAATGTTTATTTGATTGGCATTTCTTTCCTGTCAAATTTGTCTGAGTTGAGGTAAATGAAGGAGATTTGAATCAAGATATATTTTGGAATTATATGWTTATATATAGTAAGCATTTGACAAGACGATGCATAACACCTACTTCTGCTGCACACACTCCCCAGGTAGTTATGGAAGGGAAGGCATATCCTTTTGAGGGGCTAAGCTGTCTTCTTCTCTCCTTCACTGGACAGCATCAGCTTGCATCAGCTATCCTTGTGTCAGTGCCCAAAAAAAACTTGTAGCTGTTGCCAGAGTCTAAATGTACTGGCAAGGAAAGGCTTGAGGAGGGAGGAGGATCTCTTTAATTAGGCCAACGGATAGAGGTGAGAAAAACCAACACATTTTCAGGCACACAAAAGCCTTTCTGGAGGTCAGAATGCTTGGATAGACCCTCCTTGGACTAATGTCACTATTCATATCTTCTGACCCCAACAAACGTGGATTTATGAGACATATGCAGTAGTCTAAGGGTCTGCTTCAACAAAGGAGACATGCAAACATGTTGCTCTGGCATGTGGAAATGCTTAAAAAAAACAAAAATAAAAAACAAAAACAAAAAAAACAAGGAGAACATTCATGATCTATGAGCTCAAATGGGAAGTAAAAGCCTGGAAGCAAAAAAGTTTACATCTGAAGGATGAAGAAGTCTTCTTCTTGTTCTATATTAARTACAGCCATATAACTCGATCTCCTTTGACCAAAAATGCCTATGATAGAGCTGAGTGTCTTGGTCTGTTCTGGTAACAGTTTGGTGGATGAGTCCCAAATCTGGAAGTTGAAGCAAAAGAAGAACCTTTTAAAGGTCAGTGCAAGCTGAGAAAAATACCTTGTCAACATGTACTTCATAATCTGGAAGACAAAGGTATCAAAGGGAGAGAAAAAGGAAAGACAATGTAATGTGCSAGGAACCACATTTCCACTGAGCCATGGATTCTGATAATCACCAGTTATGAATTTTAGTTCCCTGTCCCACCACCCCATAGTCAGCAAAAACACAACCAAGGCATCAGATGTGGTCCACAAAAGTACTGAAGGTTGACAGTATCCAGCTCCTCTCCTCCAGCAGACTCAACAGAGTCCTACAAGGACTCTGACTTCCCTCCTTGGGGCAAGGGGAAAGATAGGGTCTGCATCAGCATGAGTGCTCAGCAGAGGGAAATCCTTCTTGGGAGAATGCTGTGGGACGAGGGGTTCTTCTCTCCAGACATGTTATGGGCACTGTCTAGTGTTGAGGAGACATGCTGCAGCTAGCTTGGGATTCAGAGCATTAGCACATTAGCACAGAAAGAGCAACCTTGAAATGCAAGGAATTAGTCCAGAAAGATTTATTATACTAACGAGGCAGAAACACTACCAGTACCCAAAACCAATTGTGCAGCAAGAGTATTTGTAAAGTTTCCTTGCCATACATCTGTTGTAGCCAATAAAATGAGAAGCCATATGCACCTGCTCTTCTTGCTGTGTCTAGTTCACAAAATTAGCTGAAACTTTAGAGGTCTTTGAGATCACTCTCAATCCATCACATGCAATCATACTCATTCAAAAGCTGCCAGAGMTGTCATCTAGGGACAGATACACCTTCATGCTCATTCATCTGCAAGTGGCACACATGTATGTGCGCGCACACACACACACACACACGTGCAGAATTTTCTTGGAAAATCGGCATGAAAATCCATATTCTGTGTCTAAGAGTCCAGATAAACAAATGTTTAATCCTACTAAATAGAACAAAGATGAGAAATGGAGGCTCCTTCTCTGCTAATGAACAAAGATGTCTATGGACACAGACTGCCCATGTCCATCCCTTTCAGCACTTTTGGCCTCCTGAACATGGTAACTAGGTAATTGTGGTAAACAAAAGGCTTGACACATGCCTCACAGGTTGTCCAGAAAGGTCATGTAGTCTCCATCCTTGGAGATACTCAAAAGTCATTTGGACAGGATCCTGGGCAACCTGTTCTAGGTGACCCTGCCTGAGTGGATGGTCTCCAGAGGTCTCTTCCAACCTTGACCATTCTGTGATTCTATGGCTCTTCCCAGCCAATAGCGAGAGGAAGAAGTATTCTCTGCAATAATTGAGTTCTGGGGGAGGATGGACATACGGGGTGGCATTGCAGGCAGCACTACTCTGGGGAACAGAAATGACATTGGGTAACCGGGCCAAAGGCTGTTGTCCTCTCCCTGCTCTGCCCCTTCCTCTCACTGACCTGGTTCTTCACTCTTGTGTGTCTTCCTGACAGTACTCGAAGGAAATGGATAAGCTTCTAGGAGAAGCTGGTAAGTGACCTTTTGCTACAGAGGATGCATTGGGTGGCAAAGCTCCTCATAGGTCTTAAAGTCAGCCTGGGGAAGAGAAGACTGAGGGGGGATCTTATCAATGTGTATAAGCACCTGAAGGGAGGGTGTCAAGGGGACRGGGACAAACTCTTTTCAGTTGTCCCATGTGACAGGACAAGAGGCAATGGGCAGAAATCGAAGCACAGGAAGTTCCGCCAGAACATGAGGGGAAATTTCTTCCCTGGGAGAGTGACAGAGCACCGGCACAGGTTGCCCAGAGAGGTTGTGGAGTCTCCTTCTGCAGAGATCTTCAAGGCCCGCTTGGATGCAGCCCTGTCTAACATGTCTAGGTGACCCTGCTGTGCGGGGAGGTTGGACTTAATGACCTCCAGAGGTCCCTTCCAACCTTACTGATTCTGTGATTCTACTATGTACCTCCAGCTTGGTAACTCTCATTCATTGGTATCAGTTTCCATGCTGGACACCTCTATATCCTCTACATGTACATGAAATATCTCTTATCACAAAAGATCCCAATTCAGGCTTATCCTGGACAGAAAAAGTGATAGTAATAAAGGTCAGGGTACATTAAATGCAGAGGATAAGGCTTAYCACAATAAACCTCAGCTGGAGAGTAAAGTTTTATATAAAAAATAACATTATATATAAAGACATAAATATGTTTATGAATGTGTTATGTAACAAAACACATAATATAAAATCGACAGATATAAAACCAAGAGATATGAATATCATTCTGTTCATACCTGTCTAGAACACCACAGCAGAAACACTAGGATTCAATAAAAAAAATCATAGAGTCTGGGGACTCTCCACTTTGGAGATGGTCAAAACTCAACTGAACAATACACTGAGCAACTTGATCCATTGCCAAAACTGGACCTACTTTCAGACTAAGTGATGTCGAACCAGAGATCTCCAGAGGACCCATTTGAGCAAAGTTATTCTATGATCTAAAGTTATAGCTAAGTGGTCTTTCAGTAGATTTCCAAATGGTCTGTTTTTCACAAGATAAAGTAACTTTTGAAGTTCTTGTCTTTATCTTTTTAAAAAAATATTAATTTTATATTATACCTACCTAAATTTCAGGGATTTCTTTCATAAAAATGCTGATTTGCTGAAATTAAAAAATGGACAAAATGTTTGGAAGGCCCAGAATAAGAATCCTAGTCAAAACAGAAGAGATGATGCCAATGACACTCAGCAGCATGTGAGAGGGACAGGTTGACTTCTGTACTTTACCTGACTTGGAGCAAGTATAAAACTTGTCTGTTTTATGTGTAATCCTGCAAGTCTGATAAAACCCAAGTCCCACCAGCATCAGAATATAATCAGACTTAAAGCTATTCAGCTGTCTTTTTTTTTGTGGAATGAGAGAGTTTTGGAGGAGTGAGGAGGTTGACGGACACATTTAACTAATTTCAGACCAATAGGTAGTGGATGCATTTTGGAAGCCTTAACATTTTGCAAGATGAAACTTCCTGTTTCCCCAATAGCTCTTTCCCAGCCGCTCCTCTGCAGCTATGCACTCATGGGATGGACTTCATTACAAATGTCTTGCACGTAAGTGTCTGTGCATAAGCATCTGGCTCCTCTTACAAGAGG
The DNA here is from genome assembly GCF_003343005.1 of Rhea americana. NCBI lineage: Eukaryota > Metazoa > Chordata > Aves > Rheiformes > Rheidae > Rhea > Rhea americana. The sequence goes on along the minus strand of NW_028186358.1, from coordinate 1,260,876 downwards.
CAGATGGACTCTCTAAGTGCAGCTCACGTGATCCAGCTGAGACATTGCCTTTAGGATAAGGTGAAATACACCCCAGAAGTGTCTACTCCTCTCCAGTGACCACAGAAAGACCCTCCACAAGTAGCTCAGAGGAAAACGTAGATCTGAACAGCAAATACATCTCATCTCATTCATCAGCATGCTAACGGATTGTCTTTATCTCCCCTTACTAGGTGGTCTCTAGCCATGAAAATCTTCTACCCTCTACTTGTTCTCTTTGAGACCTTCCTGGTCATGGCAGGTAAGCAAGAGCTGTCACTGCAGGTTTACTTCCTGGTGGCTGGGAGAAAGAAGAAAAAGATTATCTTGATCTTCACCCTAAGATGCAGTTCCTATCACAACTGTAAAGTGAATCACAGTGAAATTTCAAGATAAAATCCTGGCTAGGGCAATGTCAGTAGCAAAATGCCTTCTACTACGGGTGAGAAGGTAGAAGGGGAGAACTGTCATCCTCTGTCCAGTCTCTAGTCATGGTTGCTGAAGAGTGACACTGTTTTAACCAGAACTAACTAGAAGCAGAACAGTCTCTCCCCTAAACTTCTGTGAAGAGATGCAGACAGATGATAGGCGGGAGAATGAAGAGTGGGAAGGGAAGTCACTTGCAAATCAATCTCAGAGGACCCTTGGACAAACAGTTGGTCCCTGCTTGAACAAAGCATTTGAGCACATTTGGCTCTAAGTACCTGAGTTTTGTTGGTGACTTCAGAGCCCATCACAGTGCCAGCCAGAGCAATCTGAGAAGGAGAGAGGCCGGGTCTTTGCTGACCCTTACATCTTCTAAACTTGCCTATTCAGTGTTGGAAAGACTATATCTATACTAGTAAACTAAGTAGTCCCAGAGCCTCTTCTCTAGCCCTAATGGGCAAATGTCACAGTCTGGTGGTGTCTGCCCTATTAAACTCTCTTCTCCTCCAGAACAGATGTCCAAAGTACCTTTTGGAAGCAATTTCTGATCCATGCCAGCTCCCCAGTTGTACTTGGGAACTGTTTGGGAGAGTAGCAGTTAGCCTGGACCAAACCCATCCCAGAGATGTGCTAGGAATTTCACAGTGAGGGTGATGAAGTTCCAGTGTTTGTGCCCTGGTCCTGCTTTTTTTCAGTAATTCTATTTTACTAGCATAGATATGCTCAAAAAGTTCAGATTTTGATAAAGGGAAAAGATGGGAGAGGAGATTAATATGTTCTTTTTCTCATTAGAAAAAAAAATGTTTTTTTAATGAAATATCTTGATTTATGTTCTACTCTGAGGTCCACTCAAATCTAGTAGAAGAAGTATAAACRGGCTGCAGTCTCTGCTCCTACTGAGTTTTCCCACACACAAATGCACCCCCACTATCACACCTGAATCAGTCTTTCTTGTGCTATGATATGATATCACGGCAGTATCTCAATAAACCTATTTCCCAACTCACTGTGTTTTTTTTTTTTTTTTTTTTTTTGAGAAGTGATAGGTGTGCCCCTGACTTGGTACACGTCCTGGTGCCTGGCAAGAGGGGGGATATGCCGATATGATGACTGTGGTGTCACGGAAGAAGAGATCGGGACTTGCCAACATTACATCATGCTCTGCTGCCGGTATATAGACTAAAAGGGAACTGGCAAAGATGTGGTGTCCTGAAAATGTCTTGGGATCTTCTTCCTTAATTGCTTCCTTGTCTGTAATAAGCATTATAATGACAGTGATAATAAAATTGCTTTCTTACATTGGCATGTCTTGTTTGTTTTTCATTCACTTCTAAAGAGCACTTTCTTGTCTGGAACTTAAAAGAGAATCGAACTGGATCAAAGTGTGATTTATTATCATACTGAGCCCACTTTCCATGAGAAAAATTGTAAAAAGTAGCTGACCCTTATGACCTTCAACTCTGTACCACAGGTACCTCCTGATGCTCATCACTTCAATACCTGTGTATCTCACAACACCACTGTGTCCTCACTCATAGCCTTCTCAGGAAGAAAGCTTGTTCATCTCCATTTCACTGGAATTAAATGGAAATTTATAAGTCTATACCAGTGAATTAAATAGTGCCAGAGCAAGGACATAGCTATGCAGACACAATCCTTCCTAGTGTTTAACTGTCAGCTTTGTGTCTGGCACACTCTCTGTTGGCTCAGACCACCAGTATTGTCCCAATCCCTCCCTCCTGTTCTGGAGAAAGGAAGAATTGAATGAGCCTTGGTACTATTTGATTTACTGATACAGAGATACAACCAGAGTCAGAGGGACATCCCAAGAACACATAAGGGACATGCCTACACTAATCTCAGAATTCCCTAAAGACTGATCCAAGGGGGAAAAAAACAAAAACAAAAACAAACAAAAAAAACAGATATGAGCACCTCCTCTACTTCTCTAGATCTTAGGGCACACCATACAGCATCAAAGGAACAATCCTCTTCAGGTCTACCCAAGCCCACAAGTTATTCAGCTGGCTGACTTTTCCACACCATGCTCATCCCATGGAATCAAAAGCAGTGCCCTGACCRATTGATCAGTACCCTGCAGAAAAAATGAAAATAAGAACAGGAATGTGGCTGGAGTGCAGTCTTTCCACTTCTATCCCAGGGAGTTAAGTCAAGTCAAGTCAAGTCACGGGTTTGCTAGAGGCGCCATAGTTTGCTAGAGGCATTGAGGTGCCATAAGATACAATTAGTAAAGTATAAAGAGTCTCCTTATCAGCCCCAAATCAGGGCTTGTGTGCAGACAAGGCACACAATAAATGCTTGCAAGGTCCTTAGAGTTCCCAGAGAAACCCRTCAAGGAACTAGCAGGTCACTGTAACCAGTGATGAAAGGCCTCCTATGAAGGCAGTTAACCTACCCCCAAAAGCACATTGTAAACCTGAAMTGCAGAATGATCTGAGCATATAAAAGGAACCGATGGAAACCCGCCTGCAGGCACCCACTGCTCAGCAAGCACACTAGCTGATGGAGGATACGGCCCAGTGGTGGGACTTTCCAGTCAAGCRTTTTTCACTTCTAAGAGGACCCTAGGTCAATGCTAAGTGCACAGAGCTGCACTCAGATTTGCGGTCAGGGGCATCAAGTTACCACTGTGTCACAAGGCACTTCTAATGCCAGCACTATATTCCTAACATGCACACAACCATCACTGAGCCACAGGCTGCTGTCAATGGACCTGGGTTATCCAGATCTGAAAGGCAGTGGCAGCAGCTTGCAAAAAGGAAGGTGTACTCCGCAGGTCTGCCAAAGAGTGAAAAGGATCTTGCTTATCCAAGACCTATCCCCATCAAAAACCTAAGCATTTTTTGTCAATGTATTTGTAAAGAACTGTCCAGCTAAAAAATTCAGGATTAGTAACCCCCAGTGGCTAATGCAATTGTGCATCTGTATTAACAAGTTGATTCATCCTTTGTTTTGCATTGAGGGTCAATGCAAAACAGTGGGCCAGCATGTCAGGGGTCCTGGCCTTCAAGTGTGTGATGCCTTCCAGGCTCAGAGACAGCAAGGACAACAACTCATTCAAGACAGAGTGCATCTCACCCTTGCAAGGGAGGCTGAGATACTCACACAGCCACATGTGGGACCTGCTAAACCAAGACTGGAGAGCTTTGCTATCTGTTATAAGGCACAAAGAGGATGTGAAAAGGGGGAGTGACATTGCTTGGGGAATCAGTAGCAAGAAAATATTGCTTCCACTACTGCTTTCCAATAAGAAATAAACTGTTGAAGAATCGTGTCCCTTAAAAAGCAGAAGATCACTCCTTCCTCTTTTTCAGGCTATTTTGTTATGCACTTGTCTTCATAGTTGATATGCTTTTCACTCCTGATATGCCTTTGTAGTAAATGCCATAACTAAGCTAGAAATATGTAAAATACCTTGCAGTTTGGGTTAGCCACGTGTTGGTACCCGGTGATCGCAGACCGCATGCAGACTTGAATTCTGTCAGAGTGGGCAGCTGAGATCTAGATAGCATTTGCGTTGTGATCTAGCTGTGTTTAATTCACTAGTATGTACGCAGCCACAGTCCTTGTCTCCCTCAGTAAGGCAGATTATAAGTGCCTATGTACCACCAAAGGCCTCTGAGCTTCAGCTCCTGAAAAGAAGTATTTGTTTCAGGGGTGTTGGCAGAGCCAATAATCCCAGGAGTACAGACCTCTCGTGATGGGGTTACAAACCTCCACTGCCTTTGCTCTGTCTGTATGTCTGACCCATCAGACTAGCTGGTCATGGGCCTGGAGGATGCTGGATGGGCAATGAGGGATGCAGTAGTTCTCTTGCAGCCACATGGGCTCCCTCGGTGCTACACATTTCACTTGATAGGCTATAGAGCATGCAAGGAAATCTCTGTCTTTTGATTTTCCTCKCTTTAAAGTCAGACTCAGTTGCCCACATATAGGCGTCTGGTGAACCTTGAGTTGACCCAGGGTGTCATGCCTGGCTAACAGAATGGGATGCCCAGTCTCTTATCTGCCACTCTTATCTCCAATGACTARGCATCTCAAGCAACACAAGATGCCCCTGTGAATCAAGATCCTCCTGGCTGCAAATCTATAAGATCAAATGACTTTATCAAGTGCATTTGAACAACTTTTTTACAGAAAGAAGGGAATTTTTCACCTGGATCTTTCAGCTATCCAGTTTAGGAAGTATCCACAGAAATAACTGCATTAACACAGCTAAAGGATCAGCAAACAACAGGGACAGCAGCCAAGTGAGGGTAGCTGGAATATCTGATSCTGATTTTACAGCAAAAGCTACATATTTATCACATAATTACTGCCCACTGGTGTGCTGCTGAGCTCACTGGCTACCTCCTCCACCAGTGTTGTGAAGAAGCACTGTGTGGTCATCATGCTCAGGAATGAGGCCTCCCAAATTCCTTGGAAGCCAAAGCTAGAATGGCTTTTTGGCAGGAAAATCAGATCCAGGTTTCAGCTGGAAGAAAAATTCACAGAAGCTCAGGCAAAAATGAATCACTCCTAGCCTGTGTGGTTCTCCTCACTGCAGCTCCTCGGGAGTCTGTCTCTGCAGGTTGCCACCCTTCGGTTCATCAGCTCCCCAGGCACTTTGCTGGCTGCAAGTGAAGGGCAGAGGGATCTTCTGCACCTCTCTGCCCACTGAGCTGTCTACAGTTGGCAATCTACCAGTCAAAAATGCCAACTGCCAGGAACAGGAAGCGGGGAAGCCGATAATCAGTGAACGTGAAACGAGTCGACATTGTTTGGAACGGCAGCACTGGGTCAGAACGACATAGAGCAGAATTTCTGAGCAGCGAATGTTACACTGGAGACTGGATTATAACTAATTTCTGCCTGCACCCTCCCTCTTCCAGGATGCTATGTAACATGCCAACAGCATACAGAGCCTTCTGCAAAATCTCACTCTCAGCCTTGCTGTTTTCCAGCAGAACTAAAGCAATGAGGATCCTTTGGTTCATTTTAATTTTCATCTCTCTGGCTACTCACGGTAAGAACAGGAAGGCCAAGGGTGGTAAACAGAGGCAGCTAGGAATAGGAATAAGTTTTCACAGCTGAGTAATCAAATCAAAGTATTATAGGTACTGGGGGGGGGGGAGAGGTGTCCTTAGATTTCTGGATGAAAAAATGGGTCGGGCACTTTGACAAAATGTGTAATTACACCCCTAGGAGTAATGCAGGAATGAGGAGGGAAATAGCTGTGAAAATGGGACATTGCTCTGCCTATCTAGGAATAGAGTGTTTGGGCAAACCTTAGAGGATATATCTTTTATCTCTGCTCTGGTGCTCATTTTTAGAGGTTCTGGAAAACTGTTTCTTCCTTTTCTCAGACTGCAGTTGTTTCTTTGATAGGGTGAGAACAACTGTTCTGACATCCAGTGTCTTTAACAATATCCTGAAAAAATRATTGCATGACAAAATGCTGAGTGAGACTGGGTCTGAATGTTGGGGGGTGGGGTGGAGTGTGTGTTTTTTTTTTTTTTTTTTTTTTTTTTTTTTTTTTTTTTTGAAAAAAAAAAATATATAAAGCTATTTTAAAATATATAATATCCATTTGAGAAAAGAAACCAGAGCGTACACTGTAACAGAAAAACTCCATGTATTTTATCTACCAATTTGCTGYTTCTTTGTACAGGAAATGCTCATGGACCAGATAGCTGTAACCACGAAGGGGGCTTGTGCAGAGTTGGAAACTGCGTTGCTGGTGAATATCTGGCTAGTTACTGCTTTGAACCTATCATTCTGTGTTGTAAAAGTTTGTCACTGACTACTGTAAAGAGCTGAAGATTTCCRAAGGAGCAAACTGCAGCACATGGGATCTGCAGACTCCTCTAAGAAGGAACAGGCTGCAACTGAATTTATCTCTTGAGAAGGAATGTTTTGTCTTTCTATGACTGTTGCTCCCCTGCGACAACTTTTGCTCCAATCATCAGAGGCTGTGGATTTACTGATGGACTTTTGAACATGTTGCTTTTTGCTTTTGTTGTGACTTTCCAGAAGATGCTGCAACAGGAAGAAATTGGGGCCTTCCATTAGCTTATGTATTGCCCCTTTTGGCACTTGTTATGTCCAGATGAGAAATTGCCTTTCTCCTTACCTGAAAGCAATAAACCTGAAGTTCATCAGAATAGCAAGTGCCATTCTGTGACTCCTGCTTACTCTCAGCAAAATTGCTGGTGATGGGATGCGCTGTCTGCCATTAACCAGAAGTGAACAGAGCGATCCATTTCTCAGCAGAGTGAGTTGGCTCTGTGTCTTCCTTTCCCTTCCCAGGAAAAACAGTTGCAATGCAGGAGCCCTCTTTACCATCATTTGTGATCCAAAAGCTATCTGTTTTGATGTAAAGCCAGGTGTAGCCCATGAGTCTCAGGCAGGCCCCGAGCACATATCTACTCTTCTTTCCCAGGMTGTGCCAGATACTTACAGGCACTTGGAAAGGCTGGCTGAAGGGTTAAGACATGGAGAGAGAGCAGGAATTCCCCACATGCATACTTTTGGGCTTACCCACACCTACCCCGTCCACGGGCAGGGTTTATAGCAGCAGTGAATGTGCTGTCAGTCAGTTATACCTCCCACAGCTAGACCAGGCAATGCGAAGCCCCGTAGGGCAGTCCCCAGTGCATTCTTCTTCCATAGCATAGCGAGAAGAAGGAAGAGCCCAGGGTCATTTGTTTTAAACTAGGGGAAGCATATGAAGGCTGTGTAAATATTCCCCTTGACAGCCTGCTCTCTTCATCCTTGGGCTGCATTTCTGGTGCTTCTCTGTTCTCTACAATCACCAGGCAATAAACTCAACGTAATTAGCAYGTTTGCTCCTAGTAGCTTTCTGCCTATGCGATGTCTCAGCCTAATCCAATTGGTCAGCCCTACTACRTTTCTTTCTMCTCCTTTAATCTTTTAGCCTGAAGATTTTTGATGCCCCCTACACCACTTCTCAGTTTRCTCTTGGTGTCCCCATTCCAGTAAAATACCTCTCTCCAGGGCAATCACATCTGTATAAGCAAGAAAACAATGATCTAATGARAGAGTTATGCCAATTAGCTCACACATTGGTCAGAGCCAGGGAAAAGTCCTCCCCAGGAGATGAAATTCTTTCTCTGGTGAATCAAACAGGAAAGTTCCCATTGACTTCACTAGGGTCAGGACCCATCGTGAGAGGTTCAAAGATGAACTCATTTGACTAACTTGATTCTCTGGATGATTCTGAGGCCGCCCACGAGCAGCCCAGCTATTTTCTTTGGGTTATCATAACACACACACAGCACAGTCTGAGACTCAAATGCACACAGGGAGATAGCAGCACTTCAGTGGAGATCCTCTGCCACGAGATGAGCTGACAGGAGAGCCTAATTACACAGACCTGGCCGTTGGCTTGGGAACCGCGACTGAAAACAGAGATGGGCCTCAGTCCAGAGCCAAATTCCTCCGCATATCGTAAGGACTCCAGGCTAGCTCTCCAACGCACGTTGATACAGGAACTCAGCACAGACAGGCCTGTAAATCAAGGAGCATTTCCAAATCAAACAGTTTATTTCTCACATTCATCCACAAAGTTCATGATTCACACCTCTTATCTGGATGACTGTTAGCCACTACATTTAGAGGCTACTTTCCTAAGAAAGTGAAGTATATGAGCTCATGCAGCTCATCTTGTAAATCTCTCTGCCAGTTGTTGGACCTTCTGCACCCTACGTGTTTTGAACCTGTTGGGCAGCTGAGTTTTGATTGGGATAAGGTGGAAATGCTCAACCAATTTGTGTGTAACTAATTGTCTGGCAGTTTCACATTGTCCCTCTGGCAGTAACATGGCAGCAAGTGCTAGCTGCTGCTGCAAGACACTGTCCCACATCCCCCTGGTTACGTGTTCCCTTGCTTAGCAAGCTGGCTGAAAAAGAAAAAGAACAAAATCCATTATGATTTCTGCCAGATTAGCAAGATGAACTGATTTCCCTTCTGGCTACCTGATCACTCACTCTGACACACGGAGAAGAGAGAGAAGGCACACATATGGAGGGTAGAGAACTGTACTTCTTGATACATAGAGTTTACTGTCTCCTGTTGTTTCTTGACCCGGAAACCCACATGGARTCTGGGGTGCAGCGCCCAGTTACCAGAACCGCTCTTTTAAAGCTGGTGTCCCTGCTCTCTGAAAGAAACAGGCTTTTGCTCCGCTCTCACTCTGACTTTTCAATCACTGCTGTTTTGCTGCAGTCCTCTGAGCTCTCGGCTAGGTTTTGATTTGTTTCCATTTGCCAGCTGCCCAAGCTGTCTCCCTCAAAAACTGTTCATCCTTATTCCCTCTCCATGGCAAAGAGGAGCTGTTCTTAGTTAGGACCATGTTTTCTGTTCAGCAAATCCGTGTCTCCTGTGTAGCTCTGTATTTGCCTAAGATAAGTCCCCTCTCTTAGGCAGAGGCTATATCCACTAAGTCAATACCTGCTGCTTGAATGAAACAATAGGATAATAGCAGTATAAGATGTTTTGGTGTAATTATATAATAGAGGATGCTGCTTCCATAGGAACCATGGAAATCCAGGCAAAAACAAGCAGTGTTGAGATAAATTAGTTATGCTCAAGGTGGTGCATCATGTATTCCTAGGGAGGAAGAAGTGCTTGACAACTCTTGCTGGGTAATCTCTTCCACTCAACCCAGGTCTGTTCACTTGTGTGTTTTCTTTGACGTGGGACGAGACTCAAACACCATCTTCCACCCCTTATATCCAAAAGCCAAATAATCACAGAATCACAGAATGGTTGAGGTTGGAAGGGACCTCTGGAGATTATCTAGTCCAACCTCCTGCTCAAGCAGGGTCACCTAGAGCACCTTGCACAGGACCACGTCCAGGAAAGTTTTGAATATCTCCAGAGAAGGAGACTCCACAACCTCTCTGGGCAACCYGTTCCAGTCCTCTGTCACTCTCACAGTAAAGAAGTTCTTCTTTATATTCAGGCAGAACTTCCTGTGTTTCAGTTTRTGCCCATTTTCTCTTKTCCTGTCTCATGGCAACACTGAAAAGAGCCTGGGCTCATYCCCTTGATACCACGCCCACCCCCCCATTTTCAATTTGTAGACATAGAAATATTTCTCATTAGAGACTATTTCTCATTAGAGGCACTCAGCAAAGGACACCTCCAGCCTAATGCTATGCTCTATCTGGAGGAATTCTTTCCATGGAGAGCAAACCAACCMTGCCTGCTCTGCACCATTTCCATAAGTGCAAACCCCAGTGGAGTCAGTGGAGATACTCTGAACTCCTCTTGACACCGCACTCACATTATTGCATGTAGAAATAGAGTGGACAGTTAGACAAGCTAAAGGGGAATCCAGAAGAGTAGAAGAAATAAGAAGATGAAGTCTATCATCCTTTAGGAGATGTAGGCTGATGAGAATTTAAAACAGATTAGAGGATTGTTCTGAAAAGAGATTAAGTTGAGTTTCTTGACTTAATTGGAAAAAATCAAATGAGGAAGATGACACTAGCAGGAMAGGCTTGGGAGATCCCTTACTTTAGCTACCCATAGCTATCAGATCTCATATGGCTACAGACAGAGAGGTTCCACAATATGACCCCAGCTGTCCTATGCTGGCTTCTGAAGGAGACATAAAAACATTCAGACATTTTGGGAGATATATTTGGGACCTCTGTAGCCATTTCAGCTCTCTTAGCTACAGTGACAACCGAAGGATTCAGGCAGGCTACAGACCTGCCCTCCTGTCTAGTCTGTTGATCAGCACAAGCCTCATGAATAACTAGAGATGTTAGCTCATCAAAACAAGACCTGAATGTCCCCCTCGCTGGAATTTGTTTGCTGTTCCCAGGCAACAGGCCAGTGTTTGTTTGGCAGAGATAGCCAGACTAAAATGAAATCCTCTGCTTGTGGTCTATAAACACCAACGTAAGCTGAGCTGTATGATCAGAACYGGAATGACGGTCGAACAAGCTCCTCTTCAAGGAAGCTGAGCTCTCATAATCTTGGACAAACCTCTTGCATTCAGGCTGTCCCTTACATCTGCAGCAAYCCCATGCAAAAGCAGTGCAGTTACTTGTACGCGTGACTCTTCCTTCAGCTCAGGAGAAAGCGTCTCATATTCAGTCTTTGCACGTGGCTGCTCTTTCCACTAGTCAGGCTGAGTGAAGGAAACAGCCATCCTGCAACAGCCCAGATACAGGAGCATATTAGGAGGCTAAAATTGTCTGGACTCAGAGGCTGYATCTACACAAATAAGTCAAACACTGTGAGGCTCATGCTCAAATATTGGCAGATGCCCATCCATGCTATTGAATTACTAGCACTATCCCTGGCACAGATTCGACTTGGGGCAACTAGCACTTTCCCAGACAATTGTTTGGCACAGTTTGGAGCTTTGCACATGCCAGAGAACGTTTGTAATGGACATCTGGATGTGGCCCTGCAGCCACGGAGGGGAGGGAAGTGTTTAACTGTGCAGACAAGAATTGTGCTGTGTCTGTTTGCCATGAGCCAAAGAGCAGCATTTTGCAAAAACTGGGGAGAAAGGACAGACTTGCAGATTCACACCATAGAGAAGGAGATCTTTTTGCACTCTGAGAAGTTGAGAGGAGGCACAGCAGAGCATGCTGAGCAGAGCTTCACTCCAGAGGATCTCTTTCAAAGTAGCACTGGCATCAAGTGATTTAGGGGCACATGACAGAAGTCTAGAGGATCATGAAAGCCTGCAGAATTGTGCTGAGGGTGAATGGGGGGCTGACTGTTTATAGGCTCTTCCTGCACAAGAGCTATTGGGAAACTAGGGGGATCCTCATTAAAGGAATGAAAGTTGTTCCTCTATGTAGAAACATACCTGTGGAACATCTTGTCAAAGAATATTACCATGTAAAACTTGTAAACACTTTCAAAGAGAGATTGGACATGTGCTTGGAAGGGAAATTTGCCAATGTCACTCCAGTCTTCAAGAAGGGCAAAAAGGAAGACCCAGGTAACTATAGGCCAGTCAGCCTCACSTCCATCCCTGGAAAGGGGATGGAACAGCTCATTCTGGRTGTCATCTCCAGGCATGTGGAGGAAAAGAAGATGATCAGGAGTAGCCAGCATGGATTCACCAAGGGGAAATCCTGCTTAACCAATCTGATAGCCTTCTATAATGGAGTGACTGGCTGGGTAGAGGAGGGGAGAGCAGTGGACGTTGTGTACCTTGACTTCAGCAAGGCTTTTGACACTATCTCCCATAACATCCTCCTAGGCAAGCTCAGGAAGTGTGGGTTAGACAAGCGGACAGTGAGGTGGATTGAGAACTGGCTGAAAGGCAGAGCTCAGAGGGTCGTCATCAGTGGTGTGGAGTCTAGYTAGAGGCCGGTGGCTAGTGGCGTCCCCCGGGGCTCAGKACTGGGTCCCATCCTGTTCAACTTCTTCATCAATGACCTGGATGAGGGGACAGAGTGCCTCCTCAGCAAGTTTGCTGATGATGCCAAGCTGGGAGGAGGCTGATACAGCTGAGGGCTGTGTGGCCATTCAGAGAGACCTGGTCAGGCTGGAGAGTTGGGCGGAGAGRAACCTCATGCGGTTCAACAAGGGCAAGTGCAGAGTCCTGCACCTAGGGAAAGATAACCCTAGGCATCAGTACAAAGTGGGGGCTGACCTTCTGGGGAGCAGCTCTGCAGAGAAGGACCTGGGARTGCTGGTGGATGACAAGTTGACCATGAGCCAGCAATGTGCCCTTKTGGCCAAGAAGGCCAATGGTCTCCTGGGGTGCATTAGGAAGAGTGTTGCCAGCAGGTGGAGGGAGGTGATCCTGCCCCTCTACTCAGCCCTGCWGAGGCCTCATCTTGAGTACTGTGTCCAGCTCTGGGCTCCCCAGTCCAAGAGAGATGTGGAGCTGCTGGAGAGAGACCAGTGTAGGGCTACGAGGATGATCAGAGGGCTGGAGCACCTGCCCTGTGAGGAACGGCTGYGAGAGCTGGGCCTGTTCAGCCTGGGGAAGAGCAGACTGAGGGGGGATCTGATCAATGTGTACAAGTACCTGAAGGGAGGGTGTGAAGGGGATGAGGCCAAACTCTTTTCAGTCATCCCATGTGACAGGACAAAAAGTAATGGGCAAAAATTGAAGCACAGGAAGTTCCACCTGACCGTGAGGAGGAATTTCTTCCCTGTGAGAGTGACAGAGCACTGGMMKAGGTTKCCCAGAGAGGTTGTGGAGTCTCCTTCTCTGSAGATCTTCAAGGCCCGCTTGGATGCAACSCTGTCTAACATGCTCTAGGTGACCCTGCTTGAGCAGGGGTGTTGGACTAGATGATCTCCAGAGGTCCTTTCCAACTTTACTGATTGTATGATTCTGTGAGTTGCAGTGATGTGCAGGATGCACCCTGGCCATCTTTGTGTCTGTCTCTGTGCAGCCTGCATTTGCACTGATTAAGACGCAGCTCATCCTTTGAGCAATGGCTGCTGTTCCCAGGAAGGGAGAGCAACTGAGCTAGAGATAAAACATGCCTTTTTGCTATCCATCAGCAGCACCTGGAATCCTGGCTCTAGACCTAGTCTCTAGAGARTATTCAGCTGCCTTCACAGACATGTTCAGACCCACTAGGACACATGGTTGCAGCAGGACACTCATATGAGTGACTCCCACAGTACAGTCCTCCCTGCTAGAGTTGTACCGCAGGACTGCTGCCCGTCCCCATATCCTGGACATGACGGGGCAGACTGAAACATGAGACAGCGTCTTGGATACAGCACAATGAGAACCAACATGCAAGATATGCCCTGTTAACAAGTCACCCCCAATGCATCATCTCTCACATTGAACATGCAGATTCTCAGCAATACGTGGTGGGTTATGGTCTTCTGCCAACCACACAAAGTGGTTTTGCTAGGTAGGCAAAACACAGGAGGCTCTACATACATCCTTGAAACCGTCCCGCCCACAGATAGGGTTAAGATCCCATCTTCTTTCCCTAAGTTGTGTGTTGTCTCTGTGCCCAACGTGCTGTTTAACTGTGTGCACAACACCCTGTTTAATGCTCAGCGTCCTGTGATCCAAAGTCCAGCTGGTGAAGGGCCCCTTATCTGCACTGTTTGATGAAGCTGATCCTTGCTCTGTTCAAGCATCCTGAAGGCCAGTGGCTTTACTTTTTTCAGTACTGGCTGGCATCCAGCTTGCAAATAAAAGGCCAGCTAGGTGAGTTTCAATGGGAAAACAAAAAACGTGATGACGTCCTTTGCTGCTTTGCTGCTGTAAAAATAAATCTTTAGGTTTCTATTTCCTCATGCACGTTTCACTGTTGTTTGAGAGAGATTTCTATTTGTTATTTGTTTTGTGTTGTCTTCCAACATTTAAACTCAGGTCCCACCTTTTCTGATTTCCTGGAACTGAGCTGGAGAACKAATACAAAGCACAGAGCTTGCCAGCTTTCTTTTGAGATCTGTAACAAACAAGTTTTTCCTAAAGTTCCTGCTTGTGATAATTGCTAGGAGGTATCCCTACTTTCCTACTTAATAAACACATAAACAAGATGTTGAGTTACATTTTTCCTGACAGTTGTAAATAAAAGCTTGGAAAATGATCTCTTGGCAAGTCAGAAGTTGGAAAATACAAACATAGTTTTTATTTTTAATGATTTTTAAGCCTACTTTGTGATGTTTGGGTGTGCTGAGGAGGAGATATTGGATTTTTTTTTTTTTTTTTTTTTTTTTGCTTGAGCTTGTCAAGGCTAAGCACAGAGAATGGGAGCTGGAAATAAAAACCTTGGACAGGCTTTTAACATCATGCACTCAAGCCTACAAGCACCAAAACAGACAGACTGGTCAGCCCCAATGTCCTGCCTCCAGTAGCAACCAGTAGCAGACTCCTCAATGTTCAGTGCAATTTGTTGACAAAACCTTGCTTTTTTTTTTCCTGTAACACGGTGTATTTAAGATTGGGAACATCCCAGCGCAACTGTTTGCTGGAATGTTGAAATGTATCTGAGATTGACAAAGTTCCCTCCACTCCAGGAACGTTACACAACCTTTGGGACCTATAAATCCAGGATTTCCCTGTTGCCCATCTCTTTACGGCCCTTCGCTCCTCCTCACGGTGGAATTTCTATCAAGGCTCAGCCATGCGCATCCTCCAGCTGCTCTTTGCTATCATGGTCATGCTCCTCGTCCAGAACGTTCCCGGTAAGGATAAAATACTTCAGGGGTTTCTGAGGAAAAGAGACAAGACAGACTCCCACCCTAAAGTGTGCAAGGACAAGACAGGGCCCTCAAGTCAAGCCAAGGCTGACCTGACTCTTGCTTCCAAGGAACAAATACCTTCTGAAATGTAGTCTTTAAGGAGTTCCTGGATGCAGAGCCTTGGCAGGAAGAGAAGGTTTTCCAGGCTCCCAGACAGTATATCCCCTTCTCTCCCTTGTCCCCAAAGCCACAAAGAGATGTTGAGTCTGAGCCAGGAGCCCAAGCTCTGACACTGACCAGGATGCAAGTCTCTTCTCCAAAACAAGGAGAACCCCCTGAATTCTAAAGGCCTTTGCAGTCAACATGTTTAGAGGACAGTCTTTGGGGCTACCAAGGGTGACAGTGCAATATTGCCTGGCAGTCTTTTCCTGTTGATGGGGGGGTTGTTTTAGAAACCTTATGTACACGCTTTCTGGCAGAAWCAAATGCATTTTGGGGTGTGCATCAGCTGCTACTTCATGTCACAGGACATATGTGCACTACAGGGAACAGAAATTGTCAGTGAGCTGCAAAGCCAGGTAGAAAATTAAGCTCCATTCAGCCTGATTAACCTTAGCAGCCAGATTCAAGTTAAACTGGCTCAAGCTATTAAATAAGACACAAGCAGATGATGACCTTTGCCTGACTGCTTTTTAGGCCAAATTTAGACAAAGAATAGCACACCTGTATCTTTTGTATAAAGCAACTAAAGACTAATTCTGTAATAGGGGATGAGCTTTGGGGAAAGGTGGGAGGAAGGACTGTTAGGTTGTTGMAGTTTTGTTTGGTCTGTCTCTTTTCTTCTAGGGTTCTGTTTCAATAGAAATGTCACATTTGTCATGGCTTTTTCACTGGCTGCTTGCATATATATTGGGAATTTAGGTGTCATCCAGCTGTAAGGTCATTATGATGTTATTAGGACTATGGTAGTGTAACTACAATGGGAATCAACCCTGACAAACAAGAGGAGACTTTTCTACTCAGCTTATTTATGTTCTTTTCTAGTTAACTCAAGTCCTAGGGACAAATGTAGGAGAGAGAAGAGTTTGCTCACTCCACTGATGGTGACTAATATTGCACTGCTATGCCTTTGAACCTTCCAAAAAAAAAAAAAAACCCAAACTTCATCTTCCTGCTATGGTTAAAGAAAAACAGTACACTGAGTTTTTAGCAAGTTAAGAAAATTAAGATGACTATGTAATAAATAAAATACTTGCCTCTAAAAAGACCCTTTTCTAACTTTTGATCTTACCCAAGGGATCCATCTCACCTGACTCAGCCATCCCAAAATCTGCCATCTCATCTAGACTGGTTGTTGAGAGACACTCAGCGCTTAGTGGGAGGAGGTGCTCCTCTCAAGCACATCTGACCTTTACCATGAAGGCAACTGAATTTCCTTGTTGCCAACTGCAAGTGTTTCATTGCTCAGGCAGTGATGACACACTGAATGGGTTCCCACATCTCCTGTCTCTTTTCCCTGTGCAGCCAGAGGTTTTTCGGACAGCCWGCAGTGCTGGAATAACCATGGCCACTGCCGGAGGCTTTGCTTCCACATGGAGCGCTGGGCAGGGAGCTGCAGCAACGGTCGCCAGCGCTGCTGCAGATGAAAGCAGCTGCGCAATGCGGGACCACTCCAAGAAGACCAGCCTGCAATGAGAACTATACATTGGAGTGGCTTTCAAACACCGCTTATGTCTACACCCACAGCTCAGCTTGTCCATCACCAATAAACCTGGTGGTTTTATGTATCTTACTGAATCCAGATGCAGCCACATTTCCCCGTGAAGCAGACCATCCTCCCTGACATTTGGGATTTGATTCACTTTGCACAGAATCATTTAGAGCTTCTTGAGGTGCACCCAAACATCTACACAGATCAGGCAGATGTGGAGACCTGTGCCTGTCCAGAGTAGTAGCCAGAGAGGGATCTGCTGTGCTTGTCTGAGCAATTGTGCAAGCTCCCTTCTAGCCCATCTGTCTGCCTATCTCTAGCTCTATCTACAGAAAACACCACAGCAGGAAACCACCTTCCTCTCGTAAGAGATGTATCCAAGAGAGATGGGAGATTTGCCCTCTGGAAGTGCCTTTTCTTCCCCAGTAACTAACTGCAAGGCGAACCTAGGTGAGTGGCTCAGCTTAGCCACATCCTTTTGAGATGAAGCAAAGGGGAGTAAGGCATAGAAATCCCACTCCCATGTGCAGAATGGTTCATCACGTAGTCACACAGCACGTGGGGTGTAGTGTGCCCTTGCCTAATTTCCTGCATAGAGCTGTTCTCACTTGACCTCTTGCTTGCACAGTGGGAGGTATAAAGAAAAAGAGAAACACCTCACGCGGCCTCATATGATGATAAAAGCTTTAAGAGTTTTTACGGCCTTGCTGCTACTTGCTGGTAAGGGATACTC